>NC_091004.1:1734507-2034507 GCF_041146395.1 Eulemur rufifrons | reverse complement strand
AGCGAATCCGCGTCCACCTCATCCTCTGGGTCGGCAGCAGCAATATCAGTCTCGCTACCGGACCGTCCCATCCACGGGGACAGGGTGGCGCTGGCAGCTCTCCCCGCGATCTCCACCCCCGGCACAGAGGTGGCAGCGAGAGGGACGGCCCCTTTTTAAAACGTGAAATAGATACACGAAAGAGGATTATGACCGGTTATAAAGAATAATGTTTTCACAACGGTAAGGCGAGGCAAGCGAAATCCGATCCACCGAGAAAGGGAAGGAATTTTAACAATGGGATATGAGTAGGGGGGCAAAAAAGGAGCTTCAGCTGCCCCCCAAAATCCATTTGGAGTGGATCAGTGTCCAAAGCAAACCCAAGAGCGTAGAGAAAACAGACAAGTATCTCTGCGACATTAGAGGGCATAAGGCTGTCTTGGTGGGAACAGAAAAAATCGCTAACTCTAAAAGAAAAAAAAACGGATACACTGGGCTTCGTCCAAATCCAGATTTTTTTTGCTCATTGCAAGACAGCGTTAGCAAAAAATAATAGGCGAGCCGGAGATTGGGAAACAATATTCGCCGCATGTGCGTGTTTGTGTGTGTGTGTGTGTGCGCGTGTGACAAAGGGCTCATTCCCAGAACACACAAATAACGACACAGCGACAGGAACGAGAAAAATGACCCCATTGTCCCCGGGCGGAGAGGACGGGGACAGACACAAAAGACCGCATACGAACAACTGCTAAGGCCCCCAAAAATGGAGTTTGGCACCAAGAAAACACAAACGATTATTAGGACGTTTATAACCGGGTGCCATATTTTAGCCACCAGAAGGGCCCAATTTTTTTTTTTTTTTTTTTTTTGGAAAACTTATGACATCAAGGGCTACGAGGGTTTCTGCCGGGCTTGAAGTTAAACAAGAGGAGGCCGGGCGTGGTGGCTCCCGTCTGTCATCCCAGCGCTCTGGGAGGCCGAGGCGGGAGGATCGCTCGAGGTCAGGAGTTCGAGACCAGCCTGAGCAAGAGCGAGACACTCCCCCCCCAGCCCTGTGTAGCCTCAGACAAGTTGCTGCTCGCCCCATAAACTGGGTTGACAACCCAGCGTTTGTAGGATGTGTCCGTGGGAGACTCCCTCCTCAAGGTAATTGGAAGTGCCACCTCCTCCAGGGAGCCCTCCTGGCCTGCCAAACCCAAACAAGCCTCTCCCTGCTGGAGTCTCTGGTGTTTTCCTGCCCGCACGGTGCCCTGAGAAACATCAGGGCTGAAGCGACCACTGAACGAACTCATGGTCCCCAGAGGAAGCCGAGGCCGCCTCCAGGGAGTTCTCTTGGGGCAGCTCAGCGGGTGGTGTAGACTGTGGGCTTGGGGGTCTGTTAGACTTGGGTTCGAACCCCAGCTCTGCCCGAGTCCCGAGGCCCAGGTCACCCCAGCTCGCTGTGGGGGAGTGAGGCCCAGCGCCTCCACCTGCAGACGGGGGTGGTGATTACATGGTTGTCACAGGGTCGTTTGCAGCCGGTGGGGGAGGGGGCAGCCCGGGCTGTAAGAGTCGCCGGCTCACACGCGGGGCCTGCCTGAGCCGCTGGTGGCGAGACCATCCCGGTTCAAAGGTTCAAAGTCCGGCTTTGTTCCTTTCCCCGCTGTGTGACCTCAGGCAAGTTACTGAGCCTCTCTGTGCCTCGAGAGCTGAAAAACAAACACAGGAACAGTCCTTGCTGAGGGGAAGGGGCCATTGGAGGCGGCCAGGCTGACTGCCGAGGGGCCAGGTGGGCGGGAGGTGGCTGCCTCCCGGGACCCCCTCACGGCACCATCGCAGGCCACCACCCCCCGTCTTACAGATGGGGAAACTGAGGCCCGGGGAAGGGGAGCGCCTGCCCAGGTTCCCTGGCTGGGGCGTGGAAGTGCTGAGGTCCAAACCCACAGCCACGTCCCCGAACCGCACGTCCTCGGCCACCAAGCCCAGGGCGCAGGGCAGCGACCGGGGGCGGCCGAGCCTTGGGGCAGAGGTCGGCGTGACAATAGGGGTCACTGAGTCACGCAGGCGTCCGGGCAGAGGTCGGCGTGACAATAGGGGGTCACTAAGTCACGCAGGCGTCCGGGCCGGGTCCCCGACTGTGTGGCCTCAGCCTGAGCCCTCTCCCAGCCGGACCTCGGCTCCCCCGCGGGGAGGCGTGATGTGGAATCTCAGATAAACGACAAAGCATTTGCGGGTCTCCCGCGTGTCGCGGGCGATATCGGGGACACGGTTACACCGGAAGAACGGGCTTGTCTGTGTGGGATCCCGAAGGAGCGGGGTGTCTGTCTGCAACGCGCTGGGCCTCAGTTTACCCTCCCCGGGACACACGGCCGGGGGCAGCCGGGCCTTTGCGGGTGGCGGGCGGAGAAGGGGTCTCCCCGGGAATGTCCTCGCACTGCTGTCCTTGGTTTGCATCTCACCTCCGGGGCCGGCCGAGAGCTGGCACCGCCCGCCGGGCCAGGACAGACGTGACGTCAGGACCCCCGTTATCTCCCTCCAGCCCCGACCGACCCTGGGGGTCAGCTTCGTAATTTGCAGAAGGAACATCCGGGGCGCTATTCTGAATGCCATGCCCCAAAAAATGTCATTAAAAAGACCGCGGTGCCTCCTTTTTGTGTTCACAGTTTAATGTCTTGTTTTGCCTTGGCCGCCAGGGAACTCGGCAAGCATCAGCAACCGCGTCCTCCCAGCCAGCCCAGCCGTCCAGGACAGGGGGGCATTGATTAAGCTCCGACTGTTTGCCTCGCGCTTCTGCGTTCAGTGTGTTCTTAGCTGTCCTCTCCTCCTCTCTGCACGACTGCCCGGCTAGCAGCGGGGGGAAACTGAGGCGCCGAGGGGGAGGAGCCCGAGGTGAGCGGGGAGGGTCATTCATCACTCTAGAGACACCCGCCAGCAAACAGGATGGGGGCTCCGCCGCACATACTGTGCGCTTACTGAATGCACGGCGGAATGGGTGAGGCCCCGGCTCCGTGGTGGTGCCCGGCGTTTGTTGAGTGAATAAACGGTTCCCAGCAAGGCACATTAAAAGGCCCGCAGCGCCCCTCCTCCACCACGGTGTTCCGATAGCTCCGGCTCCAGGATCGGGAATCAGGTCGTTCTATTAACCGTGAACCGGGCTGGGCCGGGGCGGGGGGTGGGGCTGTAGCCAAGGCCAAGGTCAAGACTGGGGCCCAAACTGGGGCCCAGGGTAGAGCCGGGATCAGGCTGAGTCTGGAACCGAGGGGGCCGGAGGTCCGTCTACACCCGGCTCGAGACCCACTTTCCCTCCGAGGCCGTGTGGATAAGCGGGTTCCGGGGCGGAGGGGGGGGGTGAAGATTCAGGCCAAGGCCACACGATCCGGGCTCAGCCCTCGTCTGTATCATGAGGCTTGTCCGCGGTTTCCTGGCGACACAAAACGGTGAAGGAAGAAGCTTCCAGAAACGCTGAGCTCCCTCCCACGCTTTGGACCCAGCTGAATTTCCTTCTGCTCTTTAAAACCGAGCCCCTCTGTCGGGGGGCGGGGGGGGGGGGCGGGGCGGGTGCTGCCAACAGGGTCCGCAGCAGCCCCTCCCCCCCACCCCCACCCCCACCCCCCCCCCGCCAGGGAAGCCTCCGGACTCCAGATCGCAAAGCGCAGAGCAAGAGTTGGGTCTCGCACCCATTTCCCAGGGCAGGTAAACTGAGGCTGGGGCATCCCAGTCACCCGCCCAGAGCAGCACCGCCAGGAGGCGGCGGCGGCGCCGGGATTCGAACCCGCGTGTGCCGGGCTCTGCGTCCCAGAGAGAGCAGTGGGACCCGTCACCGTCCCCTCCTCGTCCCAGTCCAGCCCCTCTGTGGCAGCCCGCCCCTGCCTCAAGTCACAGCGGGGTGCTCGTGCAGCACGAGCCACGGCTGGACAGGTTAACAAAGCTCTGTCACCACCGGCTTCAGAAGGAGCCTCCGGCTGGCCCCGGGGGACGGGACAGTGGACCCAGCAGGGGGACAGTTCGCGCAAAAAGCCACCACGGGGAAAGCCGACCCTTTGGTCGGGCTGGTGGGAAAAGCGGAGGGGCAGTGGCGGGCAGTCCAGCCGGAGGCTGGGATGGGGGATGATACGCAGGGCAATAGGGAGCCACCGAAGACTCTATAGTGAGAGAGTAGCATGGCGACTTGGCTTTTCCTCAGGGGGTTTCCCGTGGAGGCCAGAAGGGGCCAGGAGGGTCCCGGCCGGGGCTGGGGAGGGCGTGGGGCCCTAAGTCAGGGTTGGGGACTCGGAGAGGGTCTCCCCGGGTGCCGCAGGCCCGGGTGTGTTGGGACTGACGGCGTCGGGGACGTTTCAGCTCAGGACGAGGCCAGGAGACCCCGAGGGGGGACCCCTGGGCAGCTGCGGGAGGCACGGACGGGGTGACTGAGGCCTGAGAAAGTGGGGTGTGCGGCCGACCCCGGGCCCCAGCCCGAGGCCCTGTCTACGCAGACAGGCCCCCCCGCGACTGGCTGCCCAGGGGACAGCGTCAGGCGGGGCCATTGCTGTATTTCCTGTTGGCAGAGCGGGGGGTGATGCCAGTGTCCCGGCAACCAAGGAGCCTGCCCCTCCCCGCCACCCTCCGCCACTTCCTCTTCCCCTGCTGAGAACAAAAACAGCAGCAGAAAGCCCGGCATCCCCCTGGGCAGGTGTGTTCTGCTGGGCGAGGACAGCCGGGCCCAGGCGGCGAGGTCGTGCGCCCAGAGTCACAGAGCCGGAGCAGGAGAATTGTAATTACCCATAATTTTGTCACCCCGGCACTCGGGGAGGCCGAGGCGGGAGGATCGCTGGAGGTCAGGAGTTCGAGACCAGCCTGAGCAAGAGCGAGACCCCGTCTCTACTAAAAATAGAAATTAGCCGGACAGCTAAAAATATATAGAAAAAATGAGCCGGGCATGGTGGCGCCTGTCGTCCCAGCTACTCGGGAGGCTGAGGCAGGAGGATAGCTTGAGACCTGGAGTTTGAGGCCAGCCTGGACAACATAGCAAGACCCCATCTCTACAAAAAAGAAAAATGAGCCGGGCGTGGTGGCGCATGCCTGTCGTCCCAGCTACTCGGGAGGCCGAGGCAGGAGGATCGCTGGAGCCCAGGAGACTGAGGCTGCTGTGAGCGAGGCTGACGCCACGGCACTCTAGCCCGGGCGACAGAGCGAGACTGTGTCTTAAAAAAATAATAATAATAATAATAACAAAAAGAAAAGAAGAAAACTTCTTTAATACCTGAAACGTCTCCTTCTGGGATGTTTCCAAAGATCAAGGCTTCAGGGCTGGAGGCCGAGCCCTTGGTGTTTGACGAAATAGAGGCCCAGAGAGGTGCAGCGATCTGCCCACAGTCACACAGCGCGCCGCCTGCCCGGTCTGGACCTGAACTCCTTCGCGCTTTCCAGGAAAATCGCACGTCCCGGGCGTCTCGAGGCCCATCCAGGAGTCCCAGGTCGCGCACGGTGGCCGTGGGCCAAGCACGGGGACACAGGGCAGGGCAGTGAAGCGCCGAGGGCTCGGCCTGTGTGTCACAAACACAGAGCCAGGGCTCGCGGTTGCCGCTCTGTCCCGAGGCCGCCTCTGGCTGACGCTGGGGGCTGTGGCCCGAGCGCCGATGCCGCGATTCCTTTTTCTTCTCGTGTCACTCGAGCATCGTGTGGGAAATCGGGGACGGTGCGGGCAGCCGTGCCACCCGCTGTCACAAGAAGACACAGGGCTCATGTCCCACAGCGGACGCCCCTTTCACCCTGGGCCCAGGCCACGTGGCTCACGTGGCCTTGTCCTTCCTGCTCCCTCTCCGCCGTCCTGATGTCCCCTCTGGTCCCCGGGAAGCAGCAGGGACTCCTGGCTCAGAGCCTGCTCCCCGCGGATCCCGCTGTGTGGCCCCGGGCAGGCGGCTGTCGTCCCCGAGCCTCAGTTTCCTCATCCGCGAAATGGGCCGTTCCTCCCCGGCGGCTGGTTTCTCTGCCCCAATGCGAGAAACCGCCAGTTCCTGTCCCCACCGCCAGACTGCCGGGTCCCTGCCACCCCTGAGGGTGGCCGCGAGGGACTAGCACGTCACCGTCAGCGAGTGATGTGACTCGTGCCCGTCTCTGTGCTGAGCCCTTTCCTGCCTGGACGCATCGAGCTTCTCATGGCCGTGTGCGGGTGACACTGTGACACCCCTTAGACCCCGGACAGACACCGTCCACCCCCCCACCCGCCCCCAACGACGTCACACACAGACTCCGCCGGGCCGAAGGGACGTCCCCAGCCCGAGCCGGCCAGGCCGGAGTCCCCCTGCCCCGGGGCTCTGGGTGGGCCTCGTCTCTGTCCCTCGGGGTGGCCCCGTGTCCTCCCCATTTTGTCCCCCACTGACCCTCTTGCATCCCAGGAGGGAAACTGAGGCAGAGAGAGGCTCGGGGTTACGGAAAGAATGTTCTGGACCTTTCGATGCACGGAGTCTAGAAGACTCAGAGGCTCCAAAGAGCCTCAGAGCAGAAGGGACAATAATGTACCTCCGGGGGTCAAGTTCAAGCTCCCACGTGACCAGTCACCTCCTCCCCGCTCGGTGCCATTCAAATACCAAGGACGTTCGCTTCTCTCCTCCCCCAGGGTCCCCCCGGGTGACCCAGACCTGTCCCCTCCCTCCGTAGTCCCCGAAACCGGCCCGTGAGCCCAGGTCAGGCATCCGAGACGCTGGTTTTGCCAGCTGGGCAGAAATAACCAGAACAACAGCAATAGTGACAACAATGACAAACACTCACTGTCCCTGTCCCCACCCCGTCCCCACCGCCGCGGGCCCTGAGCCTCACATCCCCCCTGGATGGAACCCGGGTGCCAACCCATTTTGCAGATCGACAAACTGAGGCTCAGTCTGGGGAGAGTTGATTGCAAAAGCCACAGCCGGTGCAGGGCACAGCCTGGAACAGAACGTGTGTCCCTCTGGGTCCCCGAGGCCACACGCCGAAGCCACGGCTGAGAGGCAGGGGCCTCCATGGGTGACTAGGCAAGCCGCTGGCCCCCTCTGACCCTCTGTCCCCCTGCGGGGGAGGGGAGGCAGCTGGGGTCACCTCGAGCCCAGGGGTCCCGCCTGGGAGTCCGGGAGTGGAGCCACCGGCTCAGATGGCCCGTCCCCAAGGGCCCCACCGGGCCAGCCTGGGATCAGGCCATAAGTGGGAACAAAACAGGCAGGGAGCCCGCGTCTCCGGCTTTGTTTATTGTCTGGGAGCTGGGAATATTTCGGATTTTTGTGTTTGCGGAGAGAGGGAGGGATAAAATAACCAAATACAAGAAGGCGGCCGCTCGGGGTGGCGGGGGGTGGCCCGGGCAAGAATGCAGAGAGATCGGGCCTGTCTGGGGACGTCTGGGCCGCCGGGATGTCCTCCCCCAGGCCCGGCTCCGTCTGGCTCAAGGGTCCTCAGCTCTGGTGAGACCTTCCAAATGCCCGGAGAGCTTTATTTAAAAAAAAAATAAAAAGCAAAGCCTCGTACTCATCGAAATTGGAATTTCTGAGAGTGGGATCCGGGCGTCAGGACTTTGTAAGATTTCCCGGTGGCTAGAGGGGACAGGGACAGCCGGGGCTGAGAACGGGGCGTCTTGGAAGCCCCCCCACACCCCCCGAGGCCTCGCTCAACGGCCCCCGCACTCTCAGGCCTCGGTGTGGTTTGTGGGCTGTGCCCCCGGGAGCTTGGTGGAAATGGGGAGGCCGGGGCGGGAGGATCGCTCGAGGTCAGGAGTTCGAGACCAGCCTGAGCAAGAGTGAGACCCCGTCTCTACTAAAAATAGAAAGAAATTAGCCGGACAACTAAAAATATATAGAAAAAATGAGCCGGGCATGGTGGCGCATGCCTGTCGTCCCAGCTACTCGGGAGGCTGAGGCAGGAGGATGGCTTGAGCCTGGGAGTTGGAGGCCAGCCTGGGCAACATAGCAAGACCCCATCTCTACAAAAAAGCAAAAAAGAAAAATGAGCCGGGCACGGTGGTGCATGGCTGTAGTCCCAGCTACTTGGGAGGCCGAGGCAGGAGGATGGCTTGAGCCCTGGAGTTTGAGGCCAGCCTGGACAACATAGCAAGACCCCATCTCTACAAAAAAGAAAAATGAGCCAGGCGTGGTGGCGCATGCCTGTCGTCCCAGCTACTCGGGAGGCCGAGGCAGGAGGATCGCTTGAGCCCAGGAGTCTGAGGCTGCTGTGAGCGAGGCTGACGCCACGGCACTCTAGCCCGGGCGACAGAGCGAGACTCTGTCTCCAAAAAAAAAAAAAAAAAATTTAGAGTCTCAAACCGCCACCCCCCGACCTGCTGAGTCAAAGGTGCCTGTGAACAGCACCCCTTGGACAGACCATTGGCATTTGTCCTGGAGGGGACTTGGGCTGGGTCACCTGGGCTAAGCTTGTCGCGCCCCAGGAGGGAGACTGAGGCAGAGAGAGGCTCCGGGTCACGGAGCCACTAAGAGTCCGCCCAGGGCTTGGATCCAGGTCTGTCCTGGGGAGGGGGACGGGGGGACACAGATGGGGACGGGAGGGGACTCTCGTAGCTGGGTTGAACCCACAGAGTCTTAAACACTGGCCCGCTTTCTCCCCAGCTACCTGGGTGCACGCGTGGTTAGTTTTCCGGTTTCTGGACCGTGTGTGCGTGGATGCGTGTGCGTGTGTGCGTGTGTGTGTGTGTGTGTTTGCGTGTCACACCGCCGGCTCCATTCACTCAGCAGAATCCTCTGGGCTTCTGCCATCATGGTGGCGGGGGGGGGGGGGGACCCTGGGGACACAGCCCCGCCCACGGGAGAGCCGAGCGTGACAACAGATACAAGCAGGCCGATCGATATACAAATGATCAAGGGGCAGTCACAGATGTCCGAGCCAGGGTGACAGTCAAACAAGGCGACGGCCCAGAGCGGCCACGCCGCGAGGGGGGTGGTGGCAGGGGGGTGGCGGGGGGGGGCTGTCACAGACGCAGTGGCCCCCGGGGAGGTCTTCGGGGCCGAGGCTTGAACAGCAGGAGCAGCCCTGGGACAGCCTGCGGCAGGGGGGAGGGGACAGCCCAGAGAGCAGGGACAGCCAGGAGGCCGGAGTGGCCCGCGGGGGACAGCAGAGCGTGGCAGAGATGTTGGGGTCCGTGGCAACGTCGGGGGGGGGGACCACGGGGTGGTTTCGAGGCAGGAAGGAGACCCCCCTCCCCCCGCCCCGCCTGGGTCTGGGGCTTCCTTGGGATTTTTGCCCAGGTCTACACTGCCTGTGGTCAAATGCACCAGTTGCCTGTGTCACGCACCTGTGTGGCCTTCAGCAGCTCAGCGGGCAGCAGCTCGCCGTCTTCTGGAAGGTTCTCTGGGGTCCCTAGACGCGGGACCCGCTGCAGGGTGCGCGCCATGTGGCTTCTCTCGCCTGCCGGGCCTGGCGTTTTGGAGCCACCACCCCCCCCCCTCCGACCCCGCTGACCCCCCTGGTCCCATCGTCTGTTCCTTTTCCTGAGCGAGCTGTGGTCCCTTCCAGCTGTTTCTCCATCCTCCCGTTGACAGAAACGGCCGGGCTGTCTCCGTGTTTATTCCGAGCAGAAATGCCACCCTTACCCTCCTTCTGGTCTCTGTGTGGACACCCGCGTCTCCCCTGCTCTTTGGTGGGTCCCCTGGGTGTGGCATGGCCGGCCGGTGGCGGAAGCGTTTCACTTTACAAGACGCAAAACCAAATCGGAAACCGCCCCAGTGCCTCCCGCAGAGGCTGTTCCAGTCTCTGTTCCCTGCTAGTCCTGCTGTCGGGGGCGGCGGGGGGATCCAGGACGGGCTGGGGGACGGGGGGTGGCAGAGGGAGCCAGGGAGGAAGAAGGGCCCTGCAGTCACCCCTGGGGTTGGTGGATGACTACATGTACCCGGTATGTTCCCAACCCCCTGTGGGTGGGTCCCTTGTCTGCCTGGCTCGGGGACAGCTTTCTGTTTCTGCAGACGGAGAGGAGGAAGTGAGCCTCGCGGGCTTGTCACCAGCACACCACATCCGGATGCAGGGTCCCCCGCGCTCCAGGCCCCGGGCGGGCACAGCCAGGGGTCCCTGCCACCTGGGTGCCCCCTGTCTGGGGCTCGAAGTCTGCCCAGAGACCCAGGCTGCACCTGCTGCAGACATTGCAACAGCTCTGGGTTTTTTTTTTTTTTTTTTTGGAGACAGAGTCTGGCTCTGTCACCCGGGCTAGAGTGCTGTGGCGTCAGCCTCGCTCACAGCAACCTCAGACTCCTGAGCTCAAGGGATCCTCCTGCCTCGGCCTCCCCAGTAGCTGGGACTACAGGCATGCGCCACCACGCCTGGTTCATTTTTCTTTTTCTCTTTTTTGTAGAGATGGGGTCTTGCTATGTTGTCCAGGCTGGCCTCAAACTCCTGGGCTCAAGCAATCCTCCTGCCTCGGCCTCCCAAGGAGCTGGGACTACAGGCATGCGCCACCATGCCCGGCTCATTTTTTTCTATATATATTTTTTAGCTGTCCAGCTAATTTCTTTCTATTTTTAGTAGAGATGGGGTCTCGCTCTTGCTCAGGCTGGTCTCGAACTCCTGCCCTCGAGCGATCCTCCCGCCTCGGCCTCCCAGAGTGCCGAGACGACAGGCGTGAGAGTCCCCGCGCCCGGCCTGCCACAGCTCTTGCCCGTGGCCCGACGGATGAGACAGTCTCGCAAGGGACACACGGGTTCATTCAAAGTCCTGGCTCGATTTTATTTTACTGTTGAGAGCTGGTGGCCAAAGCATCAACAGGTGGCTTTGGAAACCATCCGACCCGCGGCCTCCAAGCGCGAGGTGGCTGTGCCCAGTGATCGATTTTCAAGAATGAGACGCGTGAGTCCCAGCGGGATCCCAGCCCCGTCTGTGGCTTCCGAGGGCAAAGTCCGCCTGGCTTTCCCCGAGGCTCCCTGGCGCTCGCTCGCCCGTCTCTTGGAGGGGACAGGGATGGCGCACGGCGACACAGCGGGGGGATCTCGAACTCTGCCCCTGCCGGGGGGAAGCACAGAGGAGCACAAAGGAGCGCGCTGGCCGGCAGGGAACTGTCGCCCTCGCCAAGTTCTCATTAATGGAAATGAACCCGTGTCGTGTTGGAGCCAAGTGGCGGCCACAGAGGCGCACGTGGCTGGGTGGGTCAGATCACCCAGCTGGGGGGGGGCCACGAAGCTGGGGGTAGAAGCTGGGGTCCCTTTACCCCTCCCTGTGACCCCCCCCCCCGCCCGGCTTTGGTGGGTGACAGAGAGAGGCGGGAAGAGGAGGAACGCTGGGTCGCGGAAGAGAAAAGGTCTCCCCTGGAGGTCACACGCCGTCAGCGCGGGGTGGGGGGGGGACGTAGAAAAGGGTTGTCCGGGGGCCCCGCTCCTTCAAATAAGGACAAGAATGATGGCTCGCTCCCCATCTCCATTTAAAAATAGTCGCAGTCGCTGACACCCGCCTGGCACTTCCCAGGTGGCGGGGGGCCCGCTGTGGTGAGCTCTTTGCGCTGTTGTTAACCTTGGATCCCGACCCGTGCGTGCGTGCGTGCGGGCGGGGAGGAGATAAGGGCCGCGCTGCCTCGATTTCCAGCTCGCGGAGGGAGGGAGGGCTGAGTCCCTTTGTGCGGCCGAGCCCGGGCGCGCGCAGGCGCGGGTGTCCGCGGGCGGGGGGCGGGGCCGCGCGCCCAGGCCCCGCCCCGGCCCCGCCCAGGCCCCGCCCCGGCCCCGCCCCCGGCCCGGCCGAGCTGGTACTTTTCCACCCAGCAGGATGGGCGACGCCGGGCGCTCCCGGCTCAGACAACAGACGCGCGCGGTCGGGCCGGAGCCGGAGCCGCCGCGGAGTCGCCGCTTCCTCCGCGCCGCCACCGCCAGCGCCACCAGCGCCACCAGCGCCACCAGCGCCCCGGACCCCGAGCGCGCGGCGGGACCGAGCGCAGCGCCGCGGCCACCCCAGGTACCGGGGGGGCCACCCCCGCCGCGGAGCCCGCGTCCCCTCCCGGCCCGCGCGGGGGTCCCCACCCCGCGTCCCCGTCCCTGTCGCCGCCGCCACCCCGGGGGTCCCCTCCCCACCAGCCCCCCGCGCCGGGGGTCCCGCTCGAGGCGGCCGCGCGACGCTGTTATTGTCTCCGGGCGGCGAGGGGGGCCGGGGGGCTCCTGGCGCGAGCAGGTGTCCCAGGCTCGCTGGGTCCCCGTGTCCCCGTGTCCCCCAGGGTGGCTGCTGTGTCCCCAGCAGCGTGGACATGTGCGTCCCGGTGTCCCTCTGCTCTTCCCCCGTGTGTGCGCGCGTGTCTGTGATACCTGCGCGCCGCTGTCCTCCGATGTGCGCTCTTGTGTGTCGCCGCGTCTGCGTGTGGCTGCGTCCTCGAGCCCCTGGCTGTGTGCACGTGTGTGACTCTGCTGTGTCGCTGTGCCCGGGGACGGGAGGGGGGGTGTCCCCCGGTTGTGGGAACTTGGGATCCCCGGCTGTATCCCAGAGGGTTGTCCCCGGCACCCCAAGAAAGAGGTGGCCCGGCCCGGCCCGGCCGGTTGCCCAGCGCGGGCACTGAGTAGGCAGGCACAGGTGACAAGGTGCGGCGTGGCTCCGAGGGTGCTGCCCGTGTGCGGGGTTTGCAGGTGGCAGCGACAGTCCCGCGTGGTGGGGCTGAGCCCCCCGGGGGGGGGGGACAGCCGGGGACACTGGGCAGCGGGTCACATCCGCCTGCAGGCCGGTCCCCTGTGTGCTGAAGGTTCCGCTTTGGGCAGGAGGTTTCGTCCCCGCCCCCCGACACCACGGAAGCCACACGGAGAGAATCCCGGGGACCCCCGTCCTGCAGCCCCCGAGCTTCAGCCTGGACCCGCGGGGGGACCCGTGGGCAGCCGGCCCGCCGGGGAGGCGTGTGCCAGGCAGGGCCACCAGCCTGGCTATTTTGGTCACTGTCCTGTCTGTGCCAGATTCTGGCTCCCCCAGGAGCAGCCCCGAAGGCCTGGGAGGCAGCCGGGGGGGTCCTCGTTTCCTGTCCCCCCCACCACCACCCTGACCCCAGGGAGGTAAATCAGCTCAGCAGTCCCCCCCCCATGCTGGGACCGAGGTCTGGTGGCGCGTGGCCGCGTTGGGACTCCGGTGGCTTGGCCCCGGCCCCGGCACAGCTGATGTGCAAAGAAATGTCACCAAGATCTTCTGAAAATTTCTCGTTAATTTTCCGTCGTCGGCTGGAAGGGAGGGGATGCCGGCCGGAGTGTCGCAGCCAGAAGGAGTTTATTTTTATGAGACAGCGCGAGCGAGCGCTTAGCAACCGCCTGCCTCCCTGTCGCCCGGGGAGTCACCCGGTGCGTGCGCGAGGGGTGGGCGTGAGGAGGAGGAGGAGGAGGAGGAGGAAGAAGGGATCGCATTGGGGTGGGGGACTCCGGGGGGTGGCATCTGCCCCAGCCGAACACCCACAGCGGGTGGGACTGGTGGGATTAGGCCCGGCTCAGCCCCCTCCCGCCCCCCGCAGTTGACCTTGGCCACCCTTGCCCGGCCTCACTTTCCCTACCTGTACAATGGGTGGGACACGCTAGCCATGGGGTTGACCGGACACGGGGTGGGACGGGGGTGCCCGGAGCGTGTCCCCAGGGAGCTGAGTATAAGCCGCGTGGTGTGGAGCAGGTGACCTTGAGCGATTCCCTTGGTTTCCGCGAGCCCTGGCTTGGCTGTTGGGACAGCAGGGGACGCCAGCGCCGCCTGGGCCACGTCCTTGAGCGGATTGGGGAGGATGAGGCCCAGTAAGCCCGCGGTAAGCTGTAAAGCTGGGCTCGGCCGGGCAGACACTGATTACAGGGTGTCACGAGGGCCCGGGTCACTGCGGTGTGTGGCCGGGGCCAAGGAGCACTCCCCGGGCCCCCGTCCTTGGCGGATGCACTTGTGCCGACCCCGCTCAGCCTCCCCCTGCGGGACCCGGCTCTGCAGATTTCTGCGGGGGCGGAGGCGGCAGTGCCCATTTTACAGACGGGCAAACTGAGGGCCAGCGAAGCGACTTCGCCTTGATTGGACACGGGTCACAGATGTCCCCGGGGGGCGTTGAAATCGGGCAGGGGCCTGGGGACAAAAGTGTCCTGATCCTTAGGGGACAGGAGGGTGAGACACAGAACCCGTTTATGTGTACCGTGATTCTGTCCCTAGCTGTTCAGCTCCCCTCTCTGTCCCTTCTCAGGGGACCTAACTTGTCCCCCTGTCGATCCGCCAGAGGCTTTGGGAGCTGTCTTCCTCCGAAAGTCTTTGCAAAGGTCTCGGATGACAAGACACTCGCGTCTTGTCGAATGTATTCTGGTGTGTAGAATGCCCAGGGGTGGCCCCCAAGGGAGGACGAGAGCATTTTGCTACTGCGCCTCTTGTCGTCGGTTAATGAATGTCGCTCGGTGCTGGGCAGGCACTGGATGTGGGGTCTGATGTTGGCTCCGCCCAGACGGAGGTAGGAGCTGGTGGCAGCTGCAGGGACATTGTCACCCGTGGGGCGCTGGGAAGAAGAGTCAAGGAGGGACCGAGGGTGCACCGAGGGTGGCAAGTGGGCAGGAGGCACTTGAGCTTCTCAGACGAGGTGACGTTGCAGTTGGCTTTGCTGGCTGTCACCTCCCCGGAGCACGCAGCCCTGGTGTCTCTAGGGTGACGCGTGTCCGTCCTGGACGGGGCTGCAGGCTTTCCCTGTCCCCTCCCTGGTCAGAGGCTTCGTTTGGAAACCTGAGCTCAGGCTGACCCTAAGCATGGCGGTGACGGGGACAGGGGGGTGACGGGGACAGGGGGTGACAGGGACAGGGGGGAGACAGGGACAGGGCAGTGGGAGACGCACAGGCTGCCCTAACTGGGTGTGATCAGGCATCAGGATAATCTGAGCTACTTTTTTGAAAAAAAAAAACAAAACTAAACTAAACGAATTCAGATTCTAGATTTTCTAAAGTAGAATCCCCGGGGTGGGGGGGGGGAGCCTGGGAATCTGTATTTTTTCAGTTTCCTTGTGTGATTTTTTTAAAAAAAAAAAAATATTTTGAAACGGAGGTATCATTTACATGCGGCGAAATGCAAAGATTCTGTGCCAGTCCGATGAGTTTTGACAAATTTGTAGACACCTGCGGAACCGCCACCCACCCCAAGGCGTAGCACCCATCTCCGGCACCCCAGAAAGGTGTCTTGCGTCCCCCGCCTCCCCAGACAACCGCTTTCTGACTCCCGGCATATAAATTACTTTTGCCAAGTCTTAGAGCCGCGTCTAAACGGGCTTGTTCAGTTGTATCCTCTGGCGTCCGGGAGCGGTTCGCGCTGTTGAGCGTGTCATTGTTACTGCTAAGTAGCGGTACGTCGCGTGGCTGCACCCCAGTTTGTTTCTCTGTCCTCCTGGGGACAGACCTTTGGGCTGTTTCCACCCTGGGGCCATCAAGAATGAGCTTCTCTGAGCACTCACGTCCAGATCTTTTTGTGAACCTATATTTCCATTTCTCTCGGAATAATAGTAGCTCTAGATCATACGTTGACTTTACGAGAAGCTTCCAAAGGACTCACTTTTAATTACAAATACGATACGCCTCAAGCAATCCGGAACTGTATAAACTAAAAAGTGATCCTTTCACCAGACTAAAATGTCCAGTTCATCTTCAGCCCATCCGTCTATCAGCTATCGTGGTTTTTTTTTTTATAAGGCTACGCATTTTCCTCCACAGACGGCTTTGGCTGCACATCCCTCAATGGTGGCTGGGGACCTCGACTCCTTTCTGTTACTTTCTGAGTTCGAGTCCCTTCTCGAACTTGCAGTTTTGATCTCCTCTTGCACCCAGGGGTTACTTAGGATCTGTTTAGAGGGTGGCTGGCGTTCAGTGTTGTTTTCCGACAAAAATAGCGCCGTCCTGTTCCCGGTTGTGCTGCTTGGGCTGTTGGAACAACGGAGCATTGTGTGGCCGCCACGACCCTGCGTGTCCTGTCTGATCACCCCGGGCGCTGCCAGCTCAGTGAATGAAATGCTCCCCGCCCCTCTCCCCGGCCCCGGGGACTTTGAACTTGCCCCGGAGGTGGGCAGGGGAGCAGCCCGAGCCCATTCAGTATTCGGAGACGGGCTCCGAGCATGTCCTGTGTCGTGTGCCCTTCCCGCCACCGTGAAGCCCTGCATGCTCCTGCCTCCCTCCCAGAGAAGGGCCCCTCGGGACCGTGACTTCCCCCAGCTGAGACAGCCCCTGCTGTGCATCCATTGAGCACCTACTGTGTGCGCCGGGCACGGTGCCAGCGTGGGCGGGCGGACGGAGGGCGCTAAAACAGCCCCCCGAGCTCAGGCAGGGAGAAGCGATCGGTATCAGGAGGAGGTTAATGAACAACCAACCCAAGGCAGTTCGTGCCAAGGACGGGGACGCCACGGCAGGTCTCACGGAGCGTGGCCCGTTGCATGTGGGACGCGGGGACCCGGCGGGGGGGGATGTCACCCAGTTCTCCTTTTCTGCGCACCCACTTTCTGGATGGGGAGACTGAGGCCCGCGCGCGGAGCATTTATCAACGCGGGAAGACAAAGCCATCGAAGGAGCCGTTGTTCTCCAGGGCGACTCTTCCCCCCCAGGCCCCCAGCCGCACCCACCGCTCCCTGGTGACGTGAAAGTCCCCTCCACGGGGACACAGTTAAGCACAAGGTTAACGTCTCTGCCTTCAACTCTTGACGCCGGTGTGGGCGACTCTCAGATGCTGGTTTTGTCACACAGCTCATAGGACAGTTGTACCGGGGTTCAGGGGTCGCCTCCCGGGGGCCGGCTCTCGGCACGCGTGCTCCTCTCCTGCTCAAGAACCTTCCGTGGCTCCCTAGTGCCTTGTGCGGTCCAGTCCAAACTCCTGAGCGAGGCATGGGAGGCCCTGCACGGTCAGGCTCTCGGCCAGCGTCCAGCCTCTCCCGCCACCGCGTCCCACGTGGCCTGTGTGTCCCCGTGTACCGAGCACCCAGCCTGAAATGGGGACCCGTGGCTGGAACATCCCGCTGGGTTCAAGCTTGGGAATCAGGTTCACCCGTCACCCCACAGATACAAGTGTCTGGAGGCCGTTTGGAGGCCGCGGCCTCTGGCTTCTCGCGGGACCCCGGCGAGCTCTTCCCTGCGTCCCGCACCCTCCCAGCCTGTGCGGGGTGGCCGCGCCGGGCTCTGTGTTTGACGGAAAAGAAGAACGCACACGCTCAAATGTCCCCGATGTGACCCGCCCCCCCCGGGACTCCCCAGCGTCCCCTGAGCCCCGCCAGCCTGGCCCTGGGGGCTCGGGGACGTGCCACCCCGCATTGCGGCACTTTGCCGGGTGGTTCCGGGCGGGTGGGAAGGGACTCCTGCTCCCGTGTGCCCGTGGGGGTGACTCGGGGCCGGGGGACAGGAGGGTGACGCACGAGCTCCCACTTCCGTTGTCTTTGCTGCCTTGGAGCGAGGGAGAGATCCGGGGCTCCGTCGGGGGGTGCTGAGTTTTGGGGACCCCCCCACCCACGCACGCCTCGAGCCACTGCACACGGTGACACCCGTGGGGACAGGTGTTCCGGGCGGCGCGCTCGAGCCGGAGGGTCGATTTGCCGCCTTTGCACCTAAAAGATTCCGCCTTCTGCAGGGAGGGGACAGAGAGTCCGCCGGACACGTCCCCAAGTCTGTGACCTGGAGTGTTGTTTGCAGTGTATCTTGTCACCTCGGCTGTGAGCGAGGGTCCCCGACGGTGACAAGCAACCAAGTCCCATCGCGGGGACGCAGGCAGTGACTCCCTCCCCCTTCCTCCCCGATGACACAGCTGGGAGCCGCCGAGCCTGGCACCGCGGGCCAGCGCTGCCTTGGAAGGGACACAGCCGGGGAAGCCCCTCGCTACTGACTCGTGTCCTCGCTCCAAAAGCCACAGGAGGCCTTTTTCAAAGCAGCCAAGTTGGACGGGAATCAGGGGACAGCCCAGGGCCAGCCAGGCCCCGGGGACAGCGGGGTGGCCGGCGGGCCGTGTGGCCAGACGGGGCCCGCCGCGGGGCTGGGGCTGGCACGCTGCCCGTGGCGGGGGGCGGGGGGCGGGCAGCTCCAGGCTGCAGGGCCGGCGGAGGGGACAGCAATGGGACCGCTGAGCTGGGACCGGGTGCCGTGGTCGTTTAGAGACCGGCTCATCCTCGCGGCCACGTGGGCGTTTGCCCGAATCGGGGGCCGCGGTCTCCTTGCCGGCTTCCGCTGTATACTGAGCCGCCCTCCGCCCGCAGCTGGGAAGAGTCGAACATGTCCCCAAGTTGGGGTCCCTAAGCCGGCAGCGGGGGGGGCCGGGCAGGGTGGCAGCCTGTGTCTTTAGGGGCCCTCGGGGCGATTGTGCTTCAGTTTGCAGCTCTGCAGGGGTGGCCAGAACGCTGGGGCTTGGGGACCTCGAGGGTCGCGGTGTCTGCATTGTCGGTCCCCCTCTTTTCTGATGGGACGGGTGTCAGGTAGCGGGGACGTGCGTGCAATGCCACGGCAAGTTCAAGGCAGGCTGTGGGTCGGGCTGCAAGCGGCAGAAATCGGTTCACAGTAACTGGAAGAACACAAAAGTGCTTTCGCTGAAAAGCGTGCACGTGGTGTGCTTCAGGCATGGCGGGATCCAGGTGCCGCTGAGAGATGTTATCAGGACTCAGCTTCTTTGTCTCCGTTTCCGGGCTCCGGGTCGCGGGGGGGGCCCTGGCTGCTGTCCCCCCACCCCGTCCCCACCCCGCTACGTCAATCTAGAAAGAGCCTTCATTTCTTCCAATATTTCTAGCGGAAGTCCCCGTCCTCACTCATTGGCCTGTCTTTGAGCCAGTCACGCAGGACAGCTCCTCTGATTGGCTAGGCCTGGCTCCCGTGCCCGCCCACCCAGAATTAGGAGGCGGAGCCAGCCCTGGGAATGGGGGAGGGGGTCCCAGCTGGGCAACGAGGCCATTTCATTTAGGGGACAGGGACGCCCCGTTCGCCGGCTCTGGCAGCTGCGTGGAGGGAAGTGGGGGGACAGGACCCAGCCCTCCTGGAGGCGTCTGCCCTGCCCTGCCCTGCCCCCCAGCCTGGCCCATTTTGTCACTGACATCGAAGATCCCAGCGGAGAGGAAACCGTTTCCTGGTTGTCTCCATTGTGACATTCCGGGAAGGCAGGAGAAACCTCTCGCAGCCCCCGGGGCGAGAAGCTTTGCGGCTGGTTTGCCCGGCCGGGGTGACCCGCCTCTGGTCACCGATTTCCCCAGCCACGTTGCTGGGCTTAGTCACATCTGGGACGGCTTGCTTGGTCAGCAGGGCCGCACACGTTTCCTTGGTGCAGGAATTGTCAGGGCCTTGGGCTAGCGGATGAGCCGTACGTTCTCCGAGATTCTTCAGGGCTCCCGGGGCCTCCCACGGCCGTCCCCCTCGTCTAGCCTTGGCGTGTCCCGGTGCCCCTGACGGAGGTGGCACCGAGGTCTGGCTCACCCGTTTGCAGCCAGACGGGGAAACCTCTTCCCCGCTGAGCAAGGGCAGCTGCTGCGTTCCCAGCAGGGCAGAGAGCAGCATCCAGACAAGCACGCGTGTGAGGCTGCGTTGCCACGCGTGTCTGTGATGTGCGTGAGCCTGGCCCCCGTCCCCGTGGGGGGCGGCACGTGTGTTTGCTGGGCAGAAGATTCCAGCCCTGTGTGCGCTCAGAGCCTCCCTGACCACCTGTCTCTTTTTCTTCTCCGCTTGCCCGCTTTGCAATAGACGCAGAAGCAGAAGCCCAGCCCCCTTCCGAGGAGCCTGCGGAATGTAAGTGGCCTCTGACCTCCCGGTGGGGTCGTCCGTGTGTCTTGCTGGGGGCTCTGGGGGGCTCAGCGTCTCCGCCCCACCCCCTCCCCCAGGGCCTGCACGTTCCGTAAAGACAGTGCCAGGGAATATTCCGGTTTTGCTGAATCACTGGGGGGGGCGGTAAACGGCAGTGCGTGACCCTTTGCCCCGATCCCACAAGTCTTTCTCAAGAGCAAGGCCAAGTTCTCTGGCAGGCAGGGCGCGGTTATCTGGTTATCTGCCCCAGGACATTTGCTCGGCACCGATACAAGCCCGTTATCTAATCTCGGGCACCGAGTGACATTCTGCTGACCGTGAAGGTGTTCCTATCAGCTTTCTCTCTTCGTTCAATCAGTTCGGGGATCTTAATAGCTGCTCGTCAAAGGGGTCGAAGGTGTCCTTGGCCCTTGCACGCCCATTCCGGGACCCGCCGCGGGACCCTGCTTTGGAATTTGCAAAGCCCCGGCTTCCCGGGCAGGAATTTCTAACGCGACGGGGGCGAGTTTAGCTCCCACTGGGTCCAGGGAGGGGGGGGATTCGGGGCCGCCGGTGACACCCAGGACTAAGAGAAAAAGTCAGCGTGTGGCCCACGTCCAGCGTGGTCTGTGAGCAGCCGCTGGGCCCCCTCCCCCCCGCCAGAGATGAGCTCTTTCATTGTTGTTTGCAGGTAAAGGCACTGAGCACGTCCGCGCATGCAGCTTGGGGACCTTATAGACGCGTGCGCGGACTGTCGGGTGGGCGCCGATGTCATCCCCATTGCGCAGACTGGGAAACTGAGGCTCCCAGGGTGCCGCAGCTGGGAGGGCTTGACCCTGCTTGACAACCCGGTGTCCACATCCTCCCCGCCCCCCACCCCCAGGCTGGGCGCAGTCCCCTGGGTCCAGCCCCTTCCTCGTCCCCAAGGCTCTTCCTGCTGGTTAATGAGTAGCCAAGAGCCTCCCTGGAGGAGGAGGCTGGAATGCGAGTTCTGCTTACTGAGAGTCTTGCGGCAAGGGCCCCGGGCCGGGCTGGAGGCCTCACGGGCGACAAGCAGAGTCCAGCCACCGTTCCTCTTTTCTGAGGCTTGTTATCTGGTGGCCCTTGGAACCCATTTGACAGGCGAGGCGGCCCAGGCCCGAGAGCTGGGTTTGCGCTCGGAGCTATCAGACACTTCCTCCATGCAGCCCTCCGGGCTTGCTCTTTATGAAAGCTTGGCGCCTTGACCTGGCCGGCAGTGGGATTTGCGGGGTCGGTGCGGGGGGCGGGGTGTCTAGAGCAACAGGGTGGAAGGAGAGACACTGCCTCCCTCTGACGTCTGAGCACTTCTGGGGGGGGTGTGTTCTCCCTCCTTGCTGGGGGCCTCTCTGACCTTCAGCTTCTCATCTGAGAAAACGATCGATACAGACATGTGCGTGTTGTTTGGTTGCTCAGCGGAGCCTGAACTCTCCGCGAACCGGTCCCCCCCAAAGTACCACTAACCGGGGCAAACCCAGGCAGTGGAATCCGTGCACCCCGGGAGCCGGGGGGGTGGGGGGGCCCGGGTTCAAATCCCAGCTCCAACCGGGGCCAGCTGTTGTGAGTCTGAGGCGAGTCGCCGAACTGCTCTGGGCCTCAGCTTCCCGGCCTGTGAAATGGAACAATAACGTCCCCCGGGAGGGTTAGAAGGGGATTTTAGGATTCTGGCCCCAGAGCTGCAGTTGGGTCCCCGTTTTAAGCCACGCTTTGCTCAGCCACACGAGCGTTTGGTTAACGAGGCCCCCGGTGATGGAAAATTGGACGGTCGCAGTTTTTTTTTCTTACAAACCACTCTGCAGAGAACGTCTTTTTTTTTTTTTTTTTTTTTCCCCCCGTTCTATTTTTAATTGTGGTCAAATCCACGTCACATAAAATGGGCCGTCGTAAGCACTTTGAAGCAAACAGTCCAGGAGCGGTAAGTCTGTTCACGACGCTGTGCGACCTGTCTAGAACTTTCTCAGCTGGCAAAGCTGAATCAGTGAGCATCTTGGGAGCAGGTACTTTTACGCAGTCCTCTGGTCGGGCAACTGGGCTCGCTGGCTGATGGCGCACATTTTTAAGATGCCGGGTACGTGTCGCCAAATCGTCACCTAGAGGTTGCCCTAATTTATGTTCCAGCCTGACACCAGTGACAGCCCTGCGTCCCCAAGAAGGAGCGGTGGCATCTCCCTAGGGAGCTTCAGCCTTCAGGCCTTTGGGGAACAGGATTTAAAAGAATCCCTCCCAGAGCGGCAGCTCCTGTCTGCCTGCCTTCCTCGTTTGGGGAAGCCAAGAAAAACTCAGTAAACAAAACAGAGCGCCTGCAATCCCAGCACTTTGGGAGGCCGAGGGGGGAGGATCGCTTGAGGCCGGGAGTTTGAGACCAGCCTGGACAACATAGTGAGACCCCACCTCTACAAAAAAAAAAAATAATAATAATAAAAATTAGCTGGGCGTGGTGGTGGCGCCTGCAGTCCCAGCTACTCGGGAGGCTGAGGCAGGAGGATCGCTTGAGCCCAGGAGTGGGAGGTTGCTGTGAGCGAGGCTGACGCCACGACACTCTAGCCCGGGCGACAGAGCCAGACTCTGTCTCAAAAAAATAATAAAAACGAGCTGTGAATACCGGGCCAGACTCGAGGTCAGAAAACACACCCCGACCCTCGAGAGGAGAGGCGCGGTTAGCACCTGGGCTCAGGTGTCTGATGACGGTGAGTGTGAATGTCGTTTGGTCTTTGCCTTTCTGTGTGACCCCAGGCAGGTCAGTTAACCTCTCTGGGCCCGTGTCAAAATGAGCACGACGTAGGATGATGTAGAATCTCCCTTCTGCTTAGCGACACGTGGCAATTGTCATTGTCCACTGCTGTCCTCGCGGCTGGTGTTTTCTGAGAGGTCTGAGTATCGGGACAGGGAGGAGCTTTGGCCGTTCTCATGACGACGACTTTCCGTCTTTGGTACCTACCCCGTCTCGTAAGGCAGCTGCTCCTGTCCCCACGTCACAGGTGACAAGATTGACGCTCAGAGAGGCAGTGACAGGCTGGACGGCAGCCGCGTGTCAGGACGGGGGCGTCTCTGGCTCCGATCTTGCGCGGCACCTACCAGGAGGTCGGGCCAGGGCCAAGCAGGTGTGGCACCTTCCGGGGCCACCGTGGGTCTCAGGCAGGGAGGGGACACCTTGGGCGTCTCTTCCTGTCTTGGCCCTGCGTCCCCGCAGGGCGTCACACGAGGACCTCTTCAAGGGGAGATTTTTTTCAGAAACCGGCAGGGCCGTGGCTGCGTCCGAGAGTGGTTTCTGGAAGGTTCTGTCGCCGGTTCTCAGCCGGTGGGCGGCGACAAGTCCGAAAACCCAGGCAGCTGAGAGCCGGAGCCTCCCGGGTCCCGGGGCCGCACGCATTAATTCAGCCTTTTCAGCCATTCATTCATTCACTCAGCGGAGAGTGTTAAGCGCCTACTGTATACCGGGCGCAGGGCCGGACTGGGAAGAAAAGGCAGGACGGGGAGACACCACGGGTGGTCACACAAATCGTTATTCTGTTGCCAGGCGGGACAAGGGCCCCAGAGATGTGGTCGGCGGTGACACCGGCGGCCGGCCCTTGTCCCTGGGTGCCGGGGAGGACCAGGGGTCGCCGCGCCATTTTCTCATGAGCCTGTGTGTGTTTCCACTTTTCATCCTCTTTCCTTCAGGCACAGAGAGGTTCGTTGAGCTGCCCGAGGTCACACAGCGCCTTGCGGCCTGGGCCTGTTCTCCTCCCGGACCCCCCTGTCCCGTCAAGAGAGGGATCCTTGCTGTCCCTTCCTGGAAGTGCCACCCTGGGCGGTCCCCCTCCTGCCAGAGCCTCAGTTTCCCCTTTTGCGACAGGTCAGCCGGATTATACGAGAGAAAGCAGTTTGGTGTTTTGAAAAGCTGGGTGCAAATATATCTTGTTATCGTCCCTTATTGGGAATGGTCACCACAGCACGTTTTTGGGGACCACCTGGCCACGTTTGGCGATTGCGGACATGCACCGTGACCCCAAAGTGACGAAGCTGGGGACTGTCCCCTCCTCTGGGCCGGCTGACCCCCCCTCCTGGCTGGGTCCTGGGCTGGCAGATGTTTCGGGGCGAGGGGTCACGAGGTGGAGACCTCCCTTCCGCTCCCCCTCGGCCCCTCCGGTCCCTTCCAGAAGGTCACCGAACCCGGCTCGGTGCGGGAAAGGCCCGGGCCGGGGGAGGTGACATCAGGGGACGTTCGGGGAAAATCTCTGAGCAGCTCAGAACTGAGAATTGAAAGTCGCCTCGGTCACCAAGAAGTCACGGGGCCTTTCCCGCGGGCGCTGGCCCTAGCCGGGCCCTGGGGACACAGGGATGCGTGGCCCCCTGTCCCCAAACTGTCCTCGGGGGGAACTTGTGAAGACGCTTTGCCCGTGCAGAGTGCAAGAAAGGCTCCCAGGGGTCTTGGATGACAAAAGGGTGCCAGGCAGGAAGGGCCCACAGGGGAAACGGCCCACGGGAAGGCTTGGCAGACGGTGGAACCCGAGCGAAGTTTCCGGAAGCTTCTGGAAGCCATAGAGAGCGAGGCGCGGCTGGGCTGTCCTGCCCTGGGGGAGGGGGCCAGGGGCCACCCGGGGCTGCTTGGAGCCAGAAGGCCTTAGTGGATGGGTCCAGGTGTCCCTTCCAGGTGGCGACTCTTGTGTCACTGTGTCTGTGACACCTGCCTGGCTTCTGGCTCAGGAAGGACACAGCCGAGCCCGGCGTCACCCAGACGGTCGCAGTGCCCAGAGGAAACGCACCCCAACGGGTGGGGGGAGGGGGGGCGCGTCTAGCCCAGTTTGCTGACTCACGTGGCTTTGGGGGAGGGGACGTCAGCGCCACCATTGTCGTGGTGAGCTTCGTAGAAGTGGCTCGTGTGACCCGGGCCACCGGGGGGAGGGGCGTGTTTATCTGGTGTTGTCCCCACGGGGGGGGGGGGTGTCTCAAGCCCCCGGGTGTTTGTCTCTGCCCCGCCGCCTGCTGGGGACCTCAGGGGACCTCAGGGGACGCTGACAAAGACAGGATCAAGGTCAGGTGTCACAAATGCATGAATAGCAGGAGGCTCATCTTGCCCGGGCTGGTGCCGCGGAGACGGCCCATTTCACAGCCGGGGCCACTGAGGCCCGGGGGTGGGGTTGGGGGGAGGGGAGGTGACATCCCGAAGTCACCGCTTGCAGCCGGGAACTTGGCAGCGTCCGTTTCCGACTAAATCATCCCGCGGGCAAAGGTGGAACTAGGCAGAGGGTATTTGGGGGGCAGAGGTGACCGCCAGGAGCAGGGCGGGGGGGACTCGGGGACAGGCAGCAATTGCAATTCCAAAAAGGCCACCATGGTGGGGACACTAGCCCTGGGTCTGTCCCTTCCCCTGAGCCGCCCGGCCTAATTGCAAAATCTCTTCCCCAGCCCGAGGGCTCGCTCAGCAGGTGTCTTGGGCTCTTGGCAAGGACCAGGGTGACTCACCGGGAAGGTCCTTGCAGGGCCACTTGGCACAGGGCTTGCTGCAGCGCTAGACGTGGCCTCCTGCCGGCTCCAGTTTTCTCCAGTGTCAGCTTGAAGGGGCGTGGGACCTCGTGGTGTCAAAGGTCGTGGCCGGGAGACGCCCCGGAACCCGGTGATTAAGGATGCAGGACTCTGGCCGTTCGCCCCTTCCAGGCTGTGCAACCTCGGGGCAGTTGCTTGACGTCTCTGAGCCTCGCTCGGTTCCTCGGCTCGTCTGTGCGGTGCGGAAAAGCCCCTCATCTCCGAGGGCGGCCGGTAAAGGATGGCGGCGGGGGGGAGGGGACGATCAAGCAGAAACGCCACAGGATAAAACACACGGGAGCTGGCGCTGTCCCCGGGGTGGGGTGACTTTGGGGACGTCGATGGCGTTTCAGGAGTGTTCTGTGTCCCATCCGGCTGTCCAAGACGTGGGCAGCGTGATCGGTGAAAAGTGATTCAAAGAAGGAAGAGAAATATCTCGCGGGACTAAGAAATCACCGTCAGGTGGAATAGCCGTCGCTATTGTTGTTGTTACTATTATTGCAGCCGTGCGGGAACTGTCGGAATTAGGAGAACGAGGTGTTGCTCTCACGATAAACCCCTCCTCCTCCCTAGCTGGGACGGCCTGGCCCTGCCATCTGCGTGGGGATTTCAGCCGCCGAGACACAGGCAGGGGAAGGTCAGGAGGGCTTCCTGGAGGAGGCTGCATTTTGAGGCTGAGACGAGCAGGCTTGCATTTTGAGGCTGAGACGAGCAGGCTGAGACGAGCACCCGGGGACGAAAGCCCAGGGCCCCCCAGGGCTGGCGTGGGGACAGCGGAGTCCTGTGACACAGGAATCCCCCTCTCTCTCTGGCTGCAGTCCTTAGTTGGCTGCGTTTTTCTAGAAACTCCGGTCTCCGGGGCATTGTGACCTCGTGACCCGATATTCTGAGGCCGAATCCCCTGCCCCGAGTCAGTCACGCTTGCCCGTCCCCGTGTCCCCGTCTGCTCCCAGAGCCCCCCCCCCGCCCCCGGTCCCTTTCCAGAACCACACTGGGCTCCGTCCTGTGACTCGGTGGCCTGTGAAGTCACCAGCAGCCGCGGTTCCCTGGGAAACGGGGTTCCGGGGAGTCTGCCCGCGGGGGGGAGGGGTGAGCAGGGGACCCAGGTGGGAGCCCTCGGGGGCTGCGTGATTCCTGGGGCCCTGGGTGGTCCCGCGGGGGGGTGGCGGCTGGCGGGAAGGAGACCTTCCTCAGGGGCGTCCGGCCTGGAAGGGGACACAGCCCCCCTCGCTGAGGATGCTCGTCCCGGCCAGCCCCCCCGGGCCACCCATGGGCGCCTCTGCTCTCCGCCCTCCTCCTCCCGAAGCCCTCCTGGATGGAGCCTCCCGGGCCCTGGGCCGGCCCAAGGTAGGTGGCCAGGTGGGCCGGGGTGGGCGGAGCCTTCTCAGGGTGGGAGGGGCCAGGACATTAGGGGTCTGGCTGTCCTGGGCCCAGGAGGAGGTCCCCGGCTAAGTAAAGGAGCCAGGCTGTCCCCAGGGCCCCCAGACACCAGGGCAGGCGGGAAAGGGGACAAGGACATGCAGAGCCACACCTGGAACTCCGGAGACCGAGGCTCCCGTCCAGGCTGGAGCAGCCTCTTCTCCACCCAGGCCTCAGTTTTCCCCACCCGTGAAATGGGGCCGTTAGCCCGGATGACAGTGGCGAATTCCACAAGCTTCTCCGAGCTCAAAAACCAAATCCGGGTGGAGGGACGGAGCGGGCCCCGCGTGGGTTGGCAAAGTTTTCGTTTTACCGCCTTAGGGAGATTTAAAAAAAAAACGGGGGACCCAGTGCTCTCACCGTGACGTCAAAGAAAATTCAGTTTTTTTAAACCAAAAAAAAAAAAAAACGCAGGAAGGCTGTCGTTGTTAGAAGGCACGCAGGCTGGGGAAGGTTGGTGTAGCCGCCACTTGGCGCCCGGTGGCCGCAGAGTGGAAGCCGTTTGCGACACCCCTCCCAGCCTCACCTGACTGGAAGAGTCACCGGGCAGCTGGTTGAACAGCCCAGGTTCCTGGGCTGCCCCCGCTTGAAAAGATGCAGAGTCAGAAGGTCCGAGTGGACCCAGGCATCTCTGACGTTCCGGCCCCCGTGAGGAGTTCGGTCACCCGCCAGTCCTTCTTAAGAGGCCAGAGACTTCCCTAAGGGGCAGTTTTACAGATGAGGGGGCTCATTTTCCAGATGATGACATTGTCCCAAGGAGAACTTTGAACTTGGGCCAAAGTCACATGGTTCTGAACCAGAGCCCAGCGCCTGGTGAATTGGGGGGGTGGGGTGTGAGCCGGAGGAGGCGAGAGGGAACAGTCCGGGGTGCGTCTGGAGGGCTTCTGGGAGCAGGTGACAGCCACCTGGGCCAAGGTGGTGACAGCCACCTGAACGCAAGAGAACCCACCAACCGAGCACACGCTCCAAGGGGGCGCTGCCGGGGAGGACGAGGAGACCCCGGACTCTTGCTGAGCAGATGGAGACATGAGAGCTTGGGGACGGGCACACGAGTGTCGTGAGCCCCCGCATGCCAAGAGGAGAACTTGGAGATGATTCTCCAGGCAGCCGGGAGCCACTGATAGTTCTTGAGCTAGGTAGGAGCTGACGCGGCGGGCGTTTGGGGTCTGCTGGAAACAAGCTGGGGGGCGGGGAGCAGAGGTCAGGGCGCGCCTCCGGGGAGTTCCCAGGGGACCGGGGTGGCCTCTCGTGATGCCACGTGACTGCCTGGCCAGCCCTTCTCCCCCGGGACTCGGCAAACGTTTGGGCGCCGGGAAAGAGTCATTTCGGAGCCATTTTGGGAACGAATGAAAATCCCAGAGATTTCGGGCCAGAGAGCAGCTTCGCAGAGTTCCGACCGTCCTGGGGGGCAACGGGGTCCCCAGCGTCTGCCTTTGCGTCCCGCAGCCCTGGGGGCTGCCGAGTGGGAGGCTGTCCCCGCCCCGAGTGTCACCAGAGCCCTGCCGGTGTCAGGAAGCAGGGCCTCCCGGGGCAGCAGGGTGACAGAGAGTCCCAGTCGGGGCTGGGGACATGGGGACAGAGGTGGCCCGTCCAGGCTGAACGGGGAGGATTGCCTGTTCATTCCTCCGGGGGAAGAACGTTCCAGGCTAAGGGGACAAGGTGTGGGGGCTTGAGAAAGCCCAGGATGGGGAGCTTGGCTTGTCACCCGGCGTCTGGATAAGCAGGACGGGTGTCCTGTGCTCCGGTCTCGGGCAGTGCTGGTCGGTGGCCAAATCCCAGGCGGTTTCGTGCCTCTGGCCCCAAACCCTGGTCGAGCTCAATGTTCTGAGTCAGCGTGAGGTCAGGGTCTAGCCGGGGGAGGAAGAAGAACGTCCTTCCTCGTGCTTGAAAGGGGACCAGGAGGAGGAGGAGGGGACCGTTTGCAAACACGCAGCCAGCCGGGACCTGCAGGTTCTGCAGGTGGGACGTTTGTGTCCATTTCACAGACGGTAACGCCGAGGCCGAGAGCGAGAAAGTGAGCCCTGCGCAAGTCGGAACAGCCGGGGCTGTTTCCCCGTGTGGAGCTGCGGCCTCCTCGGCTGCTTGTCCCCGATTGTCACTGGGGGGGGACCAGTCTGCTTTCGTTTTCTGCAGAGCCCGGGAGGAGCTGCCCTCTCGCAGCCCCAAAAGGAGAAATTGGAGGAAATGACACCCAAACCTTTCTTGACTTTTCTCGCGATGCTATTTTTTTTTTTTTTTTTTTGTGGCCTCCTCCAGAAATAATCTGGGGTTCTGCGGGGGGGGGGGGGGGGGCTGGGGGAGGGGAGGTGGGGTCCGCCCCGCCCCCACTTCCGGCAGAACCGGGCTGCGGGGGGAGGGGAGCTGAGGGCGTGCAAGTGACAGCCGGGTGGCCTTGTCGCTGGTGAGTCAGTGCGGGGCGGCTGCTGAGACTCACCCTCCCCTCATCTGCCCTGTGGGGGGGCGGCCTCGGAGAAGGGGCTCCCCCCCTCCCCCCCGCCACCAGCCCTGCTGTTGGGGACAGGCCCGCTAGGTGGTGTCTGGGGTCCCCCCCCACGAGCCCTGTCCTGCAATTTCGTGTCCCTGGAACAAAACGAGCCCCCTCCTTCTGGCTGCAGACATTAGCACCACGGCGGTGAGGCCCAGAGGTGGCCCTGTGTCCCTTGCGGGTGCTGGGTCAGGTGACACTTGGGAATTTTGCTCCTGGGTGGCCACCTCTCCCGGGGAGAATGGCCCCAAGGAGAGTTAAGTCGCTGCTGCTCAGAGCAGAGCTGGGGAGGGGGGTGACTTCCGAGCCTCGCCTTCCCCCGCTAAGCACCTGGCCTGGCGGGTCCCCGTTCTGGAGGTCACCTGGCCCGTGGGTGCCACCAGCATCACGGAGTGGGGGCCCTGGGTGCAAACCCTGACCCTCCACCGCCCTGGCGCTGTGGGGCCGGGACAGGACGCCACCCCCCCCCCCTTCCCTGAGCCTCAGCGCCCTGAGCAGAGAAAGGCAAGGCCACCTGCGTGAGGCTCTGGAAGTTTCTGCAGGCTGAGGACGGGGCGGGAGCCGGGCAGGGGGGCTTTCGGCAGAGGTCGGGGGCCCTGAGGCTGCACCTGTGGTCTGGCGGGATCAGGAGCGGACAGGACCCTCCCCCACAGACGCCAGATGATAAGTCCTGTCCATGCCACCGCGGGGAGACAGGTCCCTGAACCTTGAACAAGAAGTCACTTTCTCGCTAGGACCAGAACGTTTTTTTTTTCCCTCATTGTTCCGCCTTTGTTTGTTCTGGGCAAAAACAATGCCCGGCTTCCTGGACGACCTGGCGGGGACGAGCCGCCCCCCATGTGGGGCTATGAGCCCTGTCACCACCTCCAGACGGGGACTGCTTGGGTGACCCGGGGCAGTGGGGTGACCAAGGGACCAGCTGGCCACCGGCTGAGCCCGCTCCCCTGTGCGTTTGTGCTCGGCGCACGTCGTGTCTGGGAAATCGGAAGGTGTGTTAACGTGCGCACAAGTCAGATCTCAACGTCTCTTGAGGAAGTAGAAGATCCCGAGGCCCAGAGGGACCCCATCCCGAAGGCAGCGGCAGGAGCGGGGGCTGGGGAGAGCCCCCTGCACCGCAATCCCCACCCTTCCCTAACGCCTCCCCACCCCACAAACGACTCCGTCCTTTGCCCGCCAGGTCCCCGCAGGCATTTGAGGTCGCCACACCTGAGTTAGCCTCGGGCCTCAGGAATACATAACCAAGGAGACAGGCCACGTGACCCAACCACATGATTAAATCTTCTGAAGGTGGACGCATTTTATTAAAAAGAGGGGGGAAAAAGGTCTCTGAGGAATTTCTACTTTCTTTTCACACACAGCTGTCCTGCTTAAAGCGGGGGACAGCGCCTGGCCCAGCTCACCTTGTCTTTGTGGTTGGCTGCTGCTTGCTAAGTAGACGCCACCAGGGCCACCGGTGGCTCCCAGGTGGCATGCCCAGGACAGACATTACTAACAGATCCCAGACCTCCCGCTCATGGAGCCCGTTCCTGGCCTGGAATCTACGGGGACCACGTCCCCCTGTTTGCTAGAGCATGACTCCTGTCCCCTGCACTTCCCTGTCCTGCCCTTGCCTGGTTTCCTAATTTGTCAGCTGGTCCAGTGGTTCCCAGCTGGCTTCTTAAAGGGCCAGACCCCCTTTCCGTCTGTGCAGTTGCTAACGCTGGTGACACACCCCGACCACTCAGGCTGGCACCAAGTTCAATCCGGCAACACGGGTGCAAAATCGGAGCGGGTGATCGGCAAGGTGGGCTTCAGGCACGGCTGGATCCAGGTGCCGCCTGTGGAAACAGAGACGGGGAAGGGAGGGCTTTCGTCCTGGAGCGTCGGTATCAGTCGATTCTGGCCACTTGGAACTGTAATCACCAAAGAGGAAGCTCTTAAAATGGGGAATTATGTCCCTCGGCCGCTACCAAATAACCCTGGGCGCGGCGCCAAGGAAAACAGCTCCCGTGGGCGGGCGCAGAGCCGGGGCCCGCTGGAGGCCTGTGGCAAGGGGGGTCCTGGGCGCTCATGTGGGGGCGGCGTGGAGGGGGGGGGGTGACCGGCCTAATTGCGACTCTGCGGAGAGGCACAGAGGGACGCCAGGGACGGTGTCGTCTGAGGCCATTCCGGGCCATCGGAGGCACAGCGGGGACACGAGCCAGGGGTTCAGGGACGGCCCCAGTGCGGCGTCCCGGTCACCGTGGCCACCCGTCGAGTGACCCCGGGGTGTCCGTTGGCGTCTCTGGGCCTTGTTGGTCTCCCCCCCCCCCCGGGGTGGGATGAAGGTTTCACGGCCCCCCGAGGTCCGAGTGGACCCGATCGTGCCACGTGTCCCCGAGGAGCAGGGGAGGCGGGAGACGGGGGCGGGCGCGGGCGTCCCTGTCCCATCAGGCACCTTCGGCTGAGAGCAGCTGGGGGAGCAGCGGGAAGACCCGACACAGATGCCCACGGTTGCCAGGGCGACGGAGCACCCGTGGGGACAGGGGGAGACCCCCGCGATGCCAGGCGTATGTGACAGACCCCGTCCAGCCCCCACGCCCGCCCCTGGCTCAGCCGTGCGGAGCAAGGGGTCTCAGCGACCCCCGGTTTCTGCCGCTCCCCCCCCCCCAGGCTTCCAGAGGGTTCTCTGCGGGTCACAGTGGCAGGCGGATCTGGGGACTCCAACGGCGGCCACGGGACAGCACCCCGGCTCCCAGGGGGACGCGAGTCGCCCCCTTTTCCACCGCGAGGCCCAGCTGAGCTTGCAGAGTCCCCCCCCTCTCCAGCCCCGAGGTCGCCCCAGCTTGGCTGCTGGGAGGGAGGTGACGCCGACATCCTGCCATTATGCCCACAATGGGCCGCCCAGATAACCATCGAGGGCGCCGTGCTGAGGATCAGCGCTGGGGACAATGCCGGGGACAATACCGGCCGTCGGGGGGCTATTTTTACAGTAGCCGCCGGCCCCTCCGCGGCCCCCACGCCTGTCCCCGGGGAGCGGGGCAGGGACCAGGCCGTGCAGACGGAGGAAGGGCCCCCGCGAGCCGCCCGGCGACTCCAGGAAGCCCTGCTTGGTCTGCGCGTCGCCAGACAGCGGAACAATCGGTGTCGCCCACCCCGAGCCAGGGAGAGGAAGGAGGAGGCGTGGGGGAAACGGGGGTCTTGTTGAGCTTTTGTGCCCCCTCTGTGTCCCCTGTGGACCTGGTGGCTGGGGCCGGAGCCGGGCCGGCGCGTCCCCATCCACGCCCGGAGTCCCCGGGCAGCGGCCACCTCGTGCCACCTGCAAGTTCCCGAGGCCGGCGTCGCGCAGCTGGGACGTGGCCGGGGCCGGGTTGGCAGATGCCACTCGGGGAAACGGCTGCCCAGACGCTGTTGCCTGTGTGCGAGGCACAGCAGGGGACAGGGCGGGCGAGGGCCGGTCCCCAGCAGCCTCTGTGTGAGCTGAGGATGCGAGCCCGGTAGCTCCGGGCGCTCTGATGAGAACACAAACCCAGGTGGCCACAGGAGCCGGTCCCCTGGATGAGGAGAGGGGACAGGTCGTGCCGCGGACGCACCGGTGGCCGCTTACGAGCCCCCCCGTGGCCGTGTTGTCCCCCCGCCCCCCCGCAGAGAGCGAGGACATGGCCACCAAGGAGAAACTGCAGTGTCTCAAGGACTTCCACAAGGACATCCTGAAGCCGTCGCCGGGGAAGAGCCCGGGCACACGGCCCGAGGACGAGGCGGACGGGAAGGCCCCGCACAGGGAGAAGTGGTCCAGCAAGATCGACTTCGTGCTGTCCGTGGCCGGTGGCTTCGTCGGCCTGGGCAACGTGTGGCGTTTCCCGTACCTCTGCTATAAGAACGGCGGAGGTGAGCCCGGGCCGCGCTCCGGAGCCAGCGGCGGGCAGCAGGGCGTGGGTGGGTCCCCCCCCCCGTGTGCCTTCCTCCCCCAGGGCCCCCACTGTCACCTCCCGGCTCAGCCTGCCACGCCCCCGTCCCACGTCACCTCACGTCACCTTAGAGACAGGAGACGAGCATGACTGAGAATCAGCGTCTTGCTGTGTTACCTTGAGCAGCTCTCACACCCTCTCTGATCCTGCACTTTGCCATCTCTGAAGAGGCGGGAGGAGGCCAGGCCTCTGTCTCCCCAACCTCAGACAGTCACACGCGCCCTTCGCGAATTTCGCCACACCGCTTACCAACGACGACTGTTCCTTCGTTTGTTTTTTCCTTACGTTGGCTTTTGCTGTTGACTTTACCAAAGACAGTCCAAAAAGTGGGTTTTCTTTTGTTTTTTGAGACAGAGTCTCGCTCTGTCGCCCGGGCTAGAGTGCCATGGCATCAGCCTCACTCACAGCAGCCTCAACCTCCTGGGCTCAAGCCATCCTCCTGCCTCAGCCTCCTGAGTAGCTGGGACTACAGGCATGCGCCACCACGCCCGGCTAATTTTTTCTATATATATATATATATATATATATATATTTTTTTTTTTTTTTTTTTTAGCTGTCCATGTCATTTCTTTCTATTTTTTTAGTAGAGACAGGGTCTCGCTCTTGCTCAGGCTGGTCTCGAACTCCTGACCTCGAGCGATCCTCCCGCCTCGGCCTCCCAGAGTTGCTGGGGTGACAGGCGTGAGCCACCGCGCCCGGCCCAGCAGGTTTTATTTCTCTTCATAAGTGGAAAACTAGTTTCATTTGCCCTGATGTGAAAGGTATCCAGGAAAAAAAAAAAAAAAACGGGGAAGAAATTTTTTTAGTGCAATGACTCCCTTCTGGCAGGGGCATGAGTTGGTGTTGGGGTTTTTTGATTTTTTTGCATTCGCCTGCGGAAGGCTCTGAGCTAGAATCCTCGGCCGGGGCTCCCGTTAGGGATGTGGGAGGCTGGCCGGACCCGGTGGAAAGTTCTAGCTGGCGCCTAAGAGGGGCTCGGAGAGCGCTGGAGAGGGAGGAATCGGCCACCACTCTTGCGTTAAGAGAGCCACCTTTTGGGGAAATGTCTCCCTTAGAGCCTGGTTTCTTAACCTTTTCCAGGTCCCAGGCCCCTTGGGGACTGTGACGAGTGTCCTAGACGCTCCGCAGCACAAAGCACACACACTAGGCACAAGTTGCCCACAGTTTCAAAGGGTTTTGGGACCCGCTGAAGCCATTAGTGGACGCCAGGTAGGAGCCCCCCGCCCCGATGCCGTGCCCCACGCTCCTCCCCTGGGTCCCACCCCCTTGCTTCTGACGGCCGCACCCTTTCTGGAAAGTTCTTCTCGGCCTCCTGCCTGGGCAGGCCTGGGAGGCTCGGGAGCAAGCAGCGTCTGCGTCGGCCCCTGCGGTGGCCCCGGCGTGACCGTCGTCCCCGTTCTGTTCCCGGCAGGTGCGTTTCTGATACCGTATTTTATCTTCCTGTTTGGGAGCGGCCTGCCCGTGTTTTTCCTGGAGATCATCATCGGCCAGTACACGTCGGAAGGCGGCATCACCTGCTGGGAGAAAATCTGCCCCTTGTTCTCCGGTGAGTACGGGACACGGGTCCCACCTGGGGTCCGGCGCTCATCAGCTCCGCACGTTTTTATCCACTCGTTCATCCATCCGTCCGTCTACCCGTCCATCCATCCATCCATCTATTGATCTGCTCATCCATCCATCCGTCCATCTACCCATCCATCCATCCATCCATCTATCGATCTGCTCATCCATCCATCCGTCCATCTACCCGTCCACTCATCCATCCATCCATCTACCCGTCCACTCATCCATCCATCCATCTACCCACCCACTCATCCATCCATCCATCTACCCATCCACTCATCCATCCATCCATCTACCCATCCACTCATCCATCCATCCATCCGTCCATCTATCTACCCATCCACTCATCCATCCATCCATCCACCCATCCACTCATCCATCCATCCATCTACCCATCCACTCATCCATCCATCCATCCATCTACCCGTCCACTCATCCATCCATCCATCCATCTACCCGTCCACTCATCCATCCATCCATCCATCTATCCACCCACTCATCCATCCAGCCATCTACCCGTCCACTCATCCACCCATCCATCCATCTACCCGTCCATCTGTCCATCTACCCACCCACTCATCCATCCATCCATCCATCTACCCGTCCATCTGTCCATCTACCCGTCCACTCATCCATCCATCCATCCATCTACCCACCCACTCATCCATCCAGCCATCTACCCGTCCACTCATCCATCCATCCATCCATCTACCCACCCACTCATCCATCCATCCATCTACCCGTCCACTTATCCATCCATCCATCCATCTACCCACCCACTCATCCATCTGTCCATCTACCCACCCACTCATCCATCCATCCATCCATCTACCCACCCACTCATCCATCCATCCATCCATCTACCCACCCACTCATCCATCCATCCATCCATCTACCCGTCCACTCATCCATCCATCCATCTACCCGTCCACTCATCCATCCATCCATCCATCTACCCACCCACTCATCCATCCATCCGTCCATCTACCCACCCACTCATCCATCCATCCATCCATCTACCCGTCCACTCATCCATCCATCCATCCATCTACCCGTCCAGTCATCCATCCATCCATCCATCTACCCACCCACTCATCCATCCATCCATCCATCTACCCACCCACTCATCCATCTGTCCATCTACCCACCCACTCATCCATCCATCCATCCATCTACCCACCCACTCATCCATCCATCCATCCATCTACCCACCCACTCATCCATCTGTCCATCTACCGACCCACTCATCCATCCATCCATCCATCTACCCACCCACTCATCCATCCATCCATGCATCTACCCACCCACTCATCCATCCATCCATCTACCCGTCCACTCATCCATCCATCTGTCCATCTACCCATCCACTCATCCATCCATCCATCCATCTACCCATCCACTCATCCATCCATCCATCCATCTACCCACCCACTCATCCATCCATCCATCCATCTACCCGTCCACTCATCCATCCATCCGTCCATCTACCCGTCCACTCATCCATCCATCTGTCCATCTACCCACCCACTCATCCATCCATCCATCTACCCGTCCACTCATCCATCCATCCATCCATCTACCCACCCACTCATCCATCCATCCATCTACCCGTCCACTCATCCATCCATCCGTCCATCTACCCGTCCACTCATCCATCCATCCATCCATCTACCCGTCCACTCATCCATCCATCCATCTACCCATCCACTCATCCATCCATCCATCCATCTACCCACCCACTCATCCATCCATCCATCTACCCATCCACTCATCCATCCATCCGTCCATCTACCCCTCCACTCATCCATCCATCCATCTACCCGTCCACTCATCCATCCATCTGTCCATCTACCCGTCCACTCATCCATCCATCCATCCATCTACCCATCCACTCATCCATCCATCCATCCATCTACCCGTCCACTCATCCATCCATCCATCCATCTACCCACCCACTCATCCATCCATCCATCCATCTACCCGTCCACTCATCCATCCATCCATCCATCTACCCGTCCACTCATCCATCCATCCATCCATCTACCCGTCCACTCATCCATCCATCTGTCCATCTACCCGTCCACTCATCCATCCATCCATCCGTCTACCCATCCACTCATCCATCCATCCATCCGTCTACCCATCCACTCATCCATCCATCCATCCGTCTACCCGTCCACTCATCCATCCATCCATCCGTCTACCCGTCCACTCATCCATCCATCCATCCATCTACCCGTCCACTCATCCATCCATCCATCCGTCTACCCGTCCACTCATCCATCCATCCATCCATCTACCCGTCCACTCATCCATCCATCCATCCATCTACCCGTCCACTCATCCATCCATCCATCCATCTACCCGTCCACTCATCCATCCATCCATCCATCTACCCGTCCACTCATCCATCCATCCATCCATCCATCTACCCGTCCACTCATCCATCCATCCATCCATCTATCCACCCACTCATCCATCCAGCCATCTACCCGTCCACTCATCCACCCATCCATCCATCTACCCGTCCATCTGTCCATCTACCCACCCACTCATCCATCCATCCATCCATCTACCCGTCCATCTGTCCATCTACCCGTCCACTCATCCATCCATCCATCCATCTACCCACCCACTCATCCATCCAGCCATCTACCCGTCCACTCATCCATCCATCCATCCATCTACCCACCCACTCATCCATCCATCCATCTACCCGTCCACTTATCCATCCATCCATCCATCTACCCACCCACTCATCCATCTGTCCATCTACCCACCCACTCATCCATCCATCCATCCATCTACCCACCCACTCATCCATCCATCCATCCATCTACCCACCCACTCATCCATCCATCCATCCATCTACCCGTCCACTCATCCATCCATCCATCTACCCGTCCACTCATCCATCCATCCATCCATCTACCCACCCACTCATCCATCCATCCGTCCATCTACCCACCCACTCATCCATCCATCCATCCATCTACCCGTCCACTCATCCATCCATCCATCCATCTACCCGTCCAGTCATCCATCCATCCATCCATCTACCCACCCACTCATCCATCCATCCATCCATCTACCCACCCACTCATCCATCTGTCCATCTACCCACCCACTCATCCATCCATCCATCCATCTACCCACCCACTCATCCATCCATCCATCCATCTACCCACCCACTCATCCATCTGTCCATCTACCGACCCACTCATCCATCCATCCATCCATCTACCCACCCACTCATCCATCCATCCATGCATCTACCCACCCACTCATCCATCCATCCATCTACCCGTCCACTCATCCATCCATCTGTCCATCTACCCATCCACTCATCCATCCATCCATCCATCTACCCATCCACTCATCCATCCATCCATCCATCTACCCACCCACTCATCCATCCATCCATCCATCTACCCGTCCACTCATCCATCCATCCGTCCATCTACCCGTCCACTCATCCATCCATCTGTCCATCTACCCACCCACTCATCCATCCATCCATCTACCCGTCCACTCATCCATCCATCCATCCATCTACCCACCCACTCATCCATCCATCCATCTACCCGTCCACTCATCCATCCATCCGTCCATCTACCCGTCCACTCATCCATCCATCCATCCATCTACCCGTCCACTCATCCATCCATCCATCTACCCATCCACTCATCCATCCATCCATCCATCTACCCACCCACTCATCCATCCATCCATCTACCCATCCACTCATCCATCCATCCGTCCATCTACCCCTCCACTCATCCATCCATCCATCTACCCGTCCACTCATCCATCCATCTGTCCATCTACCCGTCCACTCATCCATCCATCCATCCATCTACCCATCCACTCATCCATCCATCCATCCATCTACCCGTCCACTCATCCATCCATCCATCCATCTACCCACCCACTCATCCATCCATCCATCCATCTACCCGTCCACTCATCCATCCATCCATCCATCTACCCGTCCACTCATCCATCCATCCATCCATCTACCCGTCCACTCATCCATCCATCTGTCCATCTACCCGTCCACTCATCCATCCATCCATCCGTCTACCCATCCACTCATCCATCCATCCATCCGTCTACCCATCCACTCATCCATCCATCCATCCGTCTACCCGTCCACTCATCCATCCATCCATCCGTCTACCCGTCCACTCATCCATCCATCCATCCATCTACCCGTCCACTCATCCATCCATCCATCCGTCTACCCGTCCACTCATCCATCCATCCATCCATCTACCCGTCCACTCATCCATCCATCCATCCATCTACCCGTCCACTCATCCATCCATCCATCCATCTACCCGTCCACTCATCCATCCATCCATCCATCTACCCGTCCACTCATCCATCCATCCATCCATCCATCTACCCGTCCACTCATCCATCCATCCATCCATCTATCCACCCACTCATCCATCCAGCCATCTACCCGTCCACTCATCCACCCATCCATCCATCTACCCGTCCATCTGTCCATCTACCCACCCACTCATCCATCCATCCATCCATCTACCCGTCCATCTGTCCATCTACCCGTCCACTCATCCATCCATCCATCCATCTACCCACCCACTCATCCATCCAGCCATCTACCCGTCCACTCATCCATCCATCCATCCATCTACCCACCCACTCATCCATCCATCCATCTACCCGTCCACTTATCCATCCATCCATCCATCTACCCACCCACTCATCCATCTGTCCATCTACCCACCCACTCATCCATCCATCCATCCATCTACCCACCCACTCATCCATCCATCCATCCATCTACCCACCCACTCATCCATCCATCCATCCATCTACCCGTCCACTCATCCATCCATCCATCTACCCGTCCACTCATCCATCCATCCATCCATCTACCCACCCACTCATCCATCCATCCGTCCATCTACCCACCCACTCATCCATCCATCCATCCATCTACCCGTCCACTCATCCATCCATCCATCCATCTACCCGTCCAGTCATCCATCCATCCATCCATCTACCCACCCACTCATCCATCCATCCATCCATCTACCCACCCACTCATCCATCTGTCCATCTACCCACCCACTCATCCATCCATCCATCCATCTACCCACCCACTCATCCATCCATCCATCCATCTACCCACCCACTCATCCATCTGTCCATCTACCGACCCACTCATCCATCCATCCATCCATCTACCCACCCACTCATCCATCCATCCATGCATCTACCCACCCACTCATCCATCCATCCATCTACCCGTCCACTCATCCATCCATCTGTCCATCTACCCATCCACTCATCCATCCATCCATCCATCTACCCATCCACTCATCCATCCATCCATCCATCTACCCACCCACTCATCCATCCATCCATCCATCTACCCGTCCACTCATCCATCCATCCGTCCATCTACCCGTCCACTCATCCATCCATCTGTCCATCTACCCACCCACTCATCCATCCATCCATCTACCCGTCCACTCATCCATCCATCCATCCATCTACCCACCCACTCATCCATCCATCCATCTACCCGTCCACTCATCCATCCATCCGTCCATCTACCCGTCCACTCATCCATCCATCCATCCATCTACCCGTCCACTCATCCATCCATCCATCTACCCATCCACTCATCCATCCATCCATCCATCTACCCACCCACTCATCCATCCATCCATCTACCCATCCACTCATCCATCCATCCGTCCATCTACCCCTCCACTCATCCATCCATCCATCTACCCGTCCACTCATCCATCCATCTGTCCATCTACCCGTCCACTCATCCATCCATCCATCCATCTACCCATCCACTCATCCATCCATCCATCCATCTACCCGTCCACTCATCCATCCATCCATCCATCTACCCACCCACTCATCCATCCATCCATCCATCTACCCGTCCACTCATCCATCCATCCATCCATCTACCCGTCCACTCATCCATCCATCCATCCATCTACCCGTCCACTCATCCATCCATCTGTCCATCTACCCGTCCACTCATCCATCCATCCATCCGTCTACCCATCCACTCATCCATCCATCCATCCGTCTACCCATCCACTCATCCATCCATCCATCCGTCTACCCGTCCACTCATCCATCCATCCATCCGTCTACCCGTCCACTCATCCATCCATCCATCCATCTACCCGTCCACTCATCCATCCATCCATCCGTCTACCCGTCCACTCATCCATCCATCCATCCGTCTACCCGTCCACTCATCCATCCATCCATCCATCTACCCGTCCACTCATCCATCCATCCATCCATCTACCCGTCCACTCATCCATCCATCCATCCATCTACCCGTCCACTCATCCATCCATCCATCCATCTACCCGTCCACTCATCCATCCATCCATCCATCTACCCGTCCACTCATCCATCCATCCGTCCATCTACCCGTCCACTCATCCATCCATCCATCCGTCTACCCATCCACTCATCCATCCATCCATCCGTCTACCCATCCACTCATCCATCCATCCATCCGTCTACCCGTCCACTCATCCATCCATCCATCCGTCTACCCATCCACTCATCCATCCATCCATCCGTCTACCCGTCCACTCATCCATCCATCCATCCATCTACCCGTCCACTCATCCATCCATCCATCCATCTACCCGTCCACTCATCCATCCATCCATCCATCTACCCGTCCACTCATCCATCCATCCATCCATCTACCCGTCCACTCATCCATCCATCCATCCATCTACCCGTCCACTCATCCATCCATCTGTCCATCTACCCGTCCACTCATCCATCCATCCGTCCGTCTACCCATCCACTCATCCATCCATCCATCCGTCTACCCATCCACTCATCCATCCATCCATCCGTCTACCCGTCCACTCATCCATCCATCCATCCGTCTACCCATCCACTCATCCATCCATCCATCCGTCTACCCGTCCACTCATCCATCCATCCATCCGTCTACCCGTCCACTCATCCATCCATCCATCCGTCTACCCGTCCACTCATCCATCCATCCATCCATCTACCCGTCCACTCATCCATCCATCCATCCATCTACCCGTCCACTCATCCATCCATCCATCCATCTACCCGTCCACTCATCCATCCATCCATCCATCTACCCGTCCACTCATCCATCCATCCATCCATCTACCCATCCACTCATCCATCCATCCATCTACCCGTCCACTCATCCATCCATCCATCCATCCACCCATCTACTCATCCATCCATCCGTCCATCCACCCGTCCACTCATCCATCCATCCATCCATCTACCCATCCACTCATCCATCCATCCATCTACCCATCCACTCATCCATCCATCCATCCACCTACCCATCCATCCATCCATCCATCCATCCGTCTACCCGTCCACTCATCCATCCATCCATCCATCCACCCATCCACTCATCTATCCATCCGTCCATCCACCCGTCCACTCATCCATCCATCCACAGATTTGGTGGCCTCTGTCAAAGGTCCTCTCCAGGGCCCGGCGGGGGGGTGGGGGTGGGTGTGGCCCTCCCACGGTGGCCGTGGCGGGTCTGGCCGCCCGTGTGACGCTCACCTGTCTCGTTCGCGCCGCCCGCAGGCATCGGCTACGCCTCCATCGTGATCGTGTCCCTCCTCAACATCTACTACATCGTCATCCTGGCCTGGGCCGTGTACTACCTGTTCCAGTCCTTCCAGGAGGACCTGCCGTGGGCGCGCTGCAACCACAGCTGGAACACGCCCCACTGCCTGGAGGACACGCTTCGCAGGAACAAGAGCACCTGGGTCGCCCTCGGCGCCAGCAACTTCACCTCCCCGGTCACCGAGTTCTGGGAGTAAGGCCGGCCGCGCGCGGCGGGAGGTGGAGGGCGCGGGTGGGACAGAGAGGGGGCGGCGTCCCCCCGGGGGGTGCGAGCCACCCGCGGTCCGGAGGAGGGAAGGAGGCTGCTGGTGTGGAGGTGACGCTGTGCTCACAGACGGGCCTGACATCGAGTCCCAGTTCTGCCATTCACTGGCCCTTTGACCTTGAGCAACTCACCCCCCGCCCCGCCTTCCTGAGCCTCAGTTTCCTTAACTGTCAAATGAGGGGAACGAATCAGTCCTGCCCCTCGGGGACCCCCCCCGCGAAGCTTGGTTCCCAAAGGCAGGTGTCCGCAGTGAACGCTGTCTGAGAACGATACAGTTGTCTTACTGCGTTTTAGAAAAATTATATTCTCTGTGGTTGCACGGCGCAAAATGCATGTGTCAAGCTGGCGTGGTGACTCAAGTGGAAAGGTGAGGAGAGAGAGAAATATGTATCAGTTAGCTTGCGCTGCGTGACAACCATCCCCGACGTCGTTGGCTTTTAACGGCAACGTCGTATTTAGCTCTCGATTTCGCCGGCGTGTGGGCAGTTTGGGCCAGGCTCAGCAGGGCGGTTCTTCCGCTCTCTCGGGCTCCTTCATGCGTCTGTCTGTCGTCGGCTGTAGGCCCTCAGGGTTGGGCTGGCGGTCGGCTGGGGTGTCCCCGGGCGACCGGTCCACGGGGTGTCACCACCCAGCAGGCCTAGCCTGGGCTTGTCACCCGCCGGTGGCGCAGCACTTTCCGGGAGCAAGACATGAGCAAGCCGCGGAGCCCAAGCGTGTTCCAAGCCTCTGCTTGTGCCCAAGACGAGCCCAGATTTGAGAGTTGGGGGAAACGAACTCGGTCTCTTCACGGGAGGATGGAGAACTGTGGGCCTTTCTCCACGGTTTTTCCTGCTCCCCTTGAGCTGTTAAAGTCGGGGCTCAGAGCTCGGGTTCAGCCCCCTCGACCCCGAAATAGCCGAGATGAGGGCTGCTTGCGTTCAGGTGGCCGGAGCAGGGTCTGCTGCTTAGGCAGCGAGCGGGCTCCAGGGGTCACGAGACGACGATCCCTGTCTCTCTCTCTCGCGCGTGTGGCTTTGCTGTTCGCAAGGTGTCTGCCACTTCCTGCAAGCTGGGACAGGGAACAGGCCAGAGAGGCGGAGCCGCCTGCTTTTGCGGGGTCCCGGCCGTGCTCTGGGGTGGAGGCTGGGAGAGCCCAGGCGAGGAAGGGGGTCCCCTGCCCTCCCTCGGTGGCACGTGTCACTGTCACAACCCGTGGGCCTTCAGCTTGTGCCCGTGGGCGGGTCCCCAAAGCTGCTCCTCACGGGGTGGGCGTATTTTCCACTTGCAAACAAAGGGGACGCGAAAAGCACATTCGTCACCGCCGGCTGTCCCTGGAGGGCTGCGTGGACAAAGGCACGCCGGCACCCCATTCTTCTCCTCTGAATGGGGTCCCAGACGCAGGCCTGGCCTCTCTCTGCTGTTCTTGGCACGGCCGGACCGCCGGGGACAGCCCCGCCCAGGACACTGGCGCCCACCCCACCCTGCCCGGCCCCCCCAGGGCAGCCCGGCGGCCTCGTCCTGCAGGATCTCCGCTCCGCGCACCCCGGCTGCCTCTTCTGGCCCGGGAGACACCGAGACTGTTTATCTCTGGAACGTTCCGGGCCCTTCCAAGCCCCGACACGATCCAGATGGATCCGGTCCGTCTGCCGCCCGGCGGTGGCTCCCGCGGGTTCCAGCCCCCGCCAGCCCGGGTCCTGGCAGAGCTCGGGGAGGCCACCTGAGCCTCCCGCCTTCCAGAACCTTCCCTCTGGTTAGCACGAACCCCCCCCGGAAAGGCAAGAGAGCCGGTGGGGAGCGACTGAGGCCCGTGAGCCGCAGAGCTGGGACCCTCGACCGTGTCTTGTCACGTAATCTCTGCAGAGACTTTTTCAGTGGGGAAAATATCTAGGCATCCTCCAAAACTCTTCTTTCTACCCCAAATTCCATTCGCAGGTGCAAGGGAAGGCTTCCCCTTCAGAGTATATGCAGAAGTTGGCCACTGTCCCCATGCATTCTCCCTCCCCCTCCCTGCCCCGGGTGTCCGGGTCCTCTCTCTCCTGGACATTTGCCGAGTGCCGATTCTTCCTGTGACTCCCAGGTCTGTGTCAACCTAGCCGAGAGCAGCACGTCGCTCCCCCTCTCTGGCCTCGTTTCCCCCATCTGCCAGCGGAGGGGCCATAGGAGCTGGGCTTTGAGGGATGCATAGGAGTTCGCTAGGCAGCAAAGGAGAGTAGAAAAGAGATTCTGGGCGGAAGGAACAGCCCACGCGAAAGCCCATGAGTGTTTGGGGGGCAGCGAGGGACGATCAGTTCGGCCAGGCCACAGGACAAGTGACAGGAGGAGGCAGGGTCAGAGAGAGAAGGGTTTGGAAGGCCTGAGCGTCACAGTGGGAAGTTGGAGCCTCGCTCTCCGGGAGGAGAAACCCCCGGAAGGTACAGGCGGAGGGGAGGGACGTGGTCATATGTGTTTTCTGGACATTTCTCAGGGTAGGAAAGAGAGGCTGGGTGTAGAGTGAGCGCCGACTGTATACAGGGCCGCAAGCCCCGGCCGCCATCGGGAGGAGGCGGACGAGCCCTTTACAGCCGTGGCCCCCGCCGGTCTCCAGGGGACGGTGGCGGCGGCCAGTCCAGGGCTGGCCCGCGGCCAAGAGGAAGCGATTGGGTCGGCCCGGAGGACGCACTGACTTGGGCGAGTGCCGGCCCCAGACAGACGTCCAGGCTGGTCCCCTCTCGGGTCCCGCCCTGGATGTTGGCTGTTCTTGGGCACGCAGGCGGCCTGCCTCGGTCTCCCCGCCAATCGGTCCTGGGTCCGGGCGTTAAATTCTGGGGTCCTCTGGGCCATCAGCGCCCTGCCCCTGGCCCTGCTTTGGGGCGATGTCACCCCCACAGGGAACGCGTGTGGGAGTGGGTGTCTACACGCGTGTTTCGGGAGGGCCGGGAGGGAGCTTGAGCTTCGAGTCCAGAGACACCGTCCGGCCATGTGGCCCTGGGCGGGCCTGGTGGCTGTTGCATTCGGATAACGCTTGGAACCACCCACCTGCCTCAAGGAAAGAAGGATAGAGCAGACCCTGTGGGGGGAGGGTGGTTACCCCATTGTACAGATGGGGAAACTGAGGCTCGGGGGCTACTTAACTTGCCCAAGGCCGGGCTGAGTGGAAGCCCGGGTTTGCCCGGCTTGGGAGTCTAAACTCATCACCTTATTTTTGGTTTTTTTTTTTTTTTTTTTTGAGACAGAGTCTGGCTCTGTCGCCCGGGCTAGAGTGAGTGCCGTGGCGTCAGCCTCACTCACAGCAACCTCAGACTCCTGGGCTCCAGCGATCCTCCTGCCTCAGCCTCCCGAGTAGCTGGGACGACAGGCATGCGCCACCACGCCCGGCTCATTTTTCTTTTTTTCTTTTTTGTAGAGATGGGGTCTTGCTATGTTGTCCAGGCTAGCCTCAAACTCCTGGGCTCAAGCAATCCTCCTGCCTCAGCCTCCCGAGTAGCTGGGACGACAGGCATGCGCCACCACGCCCGGCTCATTTTTTCCATATATATTTTTAGTTGTTCAGTTAGTTTCTTTCTATTTTTAGTAGAGACGGGGGTCTCGCTCTTGCTCAGGCTGGTCTCGAACTCCTGACCTCGAGCGATCCTCCCGCCTCGGCCTCCCAGGGTGCTGGGATGACAGGCGTGAACCACTGCACCCGGCCTGATTTTTTTGTATTTTATTTAGAGACGGGGTCTTGCTATGTTGTCCAGGCTGGTCTCCCCAGAGTGCTGGGATGACAGGCGTGAGCCACCGCGCCCGGCCTCATCACCTTCTTGGCGTCCCGAGAACTCTGTCCCGAGCCAGGCGGGAATCCCGGGGGTTGGGCAGGCGAAACAAACCGGTGCGAAGTCAGGATTTGAACCTGGGACTGTTAGAGTCCAGCCCTTGGCTGGCTGTCTGTCCCCGGGGGCCGCCGTGCCCCACCGCGCTGACTTGTCACTCTTGTGTGTTTGCCTGAAGGCGCAATGTCCTGAGCCTGTCCTCTGGCATCGACCACCTGGGCGCTCTGAAATGGGACCTCGCCCTGTGCCTCCTTTTGGTCTGGCTCATCTGCTTCTTCTGCATCTGGAAGGGCGTCAGGTCCACGGGGAAGGTAAGTCGGGGCTCTCTGTCCCCTCCCCGCGTCACCCGGGGGGCACCACGTGAGGGTCCCCGCCGGCAAGCTCCAGTTTGCAGTGTCTGCCTGCGTCCCGGTCCCCGGGGGCAACGCCACGCCTCATGTCAAGGTGTCAATGGTTTTAATGAGCAGCTGGCAACATTCTAGAACATTCTAGAACTGACAGTTCGGCCGGGAGCTCTGATGTTCGTTGTTCGGGCCACGTAGTCACCGGCCATTAAATCATTCACTCGAAGACAGAATGTCAGCTGTTAACTAACGTATTAGGTGTAAGTGGAACGTTGGTGGCCGATTAATACGTAACCCAGTGACCGGGAGGTTAGCGATTAACCAGTGTCGTGGCTAATAATTAAAAACGTTCGCTTGTAATTAAGGTCGCAGGGAGAACCCAGGCACTGGCGACCGTGAGCCAACGTTACTGTTACCAGAGCCGAAAAATTCCCTGATAACCGAGACGTCGGCTGATGTCCTCGTTGTTGGGACCACCAAAGTCAGCGCAGGGACAATCTGTTACGATCAGACCTGTGAGCTCAAACCCAGGGCACTGAGCCACCAATAACAAAGGCGTTGCGTCATTTTCATGGAGGGAGGACAATCTCTTTTTTTTTTTTTTTTGAGACAGAGTCTCGCTCTGTTGTCCGGGCTAAGCAGGCTCCCGGCAGGGAGAACAGTCGTGCAAAGGCCCTGGGGTAGGAGGACAGCCGGGCAAAGGCCCCAGGGTATGTCCGACCTGGGCCGCCAGGGAGCTCTCCGCCGAGAGCAGTGAGCAACCTTTGCAACAGGACAGGGCGTGCAGGAGAGCAGCACCGAAGCCAACACAGAGGTGCCGGGCCGCACCGGTAGCCGAGCGAAGACGTGACTCGCCGGAGGTCCCCCCAACGCCCCCAGTAGTGACAACCTCCCCTGCGGGGTGGCTCGGGGCCTCCCGGGGACAGGCGCGGTTCCCAGAACAATAGCAGGGCCCGGGGCCAGCCCAGGGAGGCCAAGACAAACACTGGAGGCCGCCCGCCCGCCGGCCGTGGCTTCCAGCTCTGGCCCAGGTCCAGGCTGGGCTCGCAGACAGCAGACGGCCCGCGTCCCCGCCAGGGCCCTGTGTCCCCGGCTGTCGCTGGGCCGGCGGGTGGACGGACAGAGGGCCTGGGCTTCCAGGGGCTCAGGACCTGAGTTCGAGTCCCCCCCCCGACTGCCTGAGTTGCTGCGTAATAGCTCATCTAATCCTCAGCATCTCTTGTGCCAGTGGGCAGTTGGTGGGCCCATTTCGTGGATGGGCAGACTGAGGTTCAGAGAGGTTAATTAACTTGCCCGACGTCACACAGCTCGTCGGCGGCCAAGCTGGGATTTGGAACCCCGGGCGGCCCCCCACTCCCGACCTGGGTGCCCCTCACTCTTCCGCCTCCTGAGGTCACCCCTGTGCTGGCCGGAGGGTGCAGCGAGTGGCCCTGTCCCTCTGTCACAGAGCATGGGGTCCGGGAAGGGACAGAGCTGGACGCTCAGGGAGCTCAGCCGCGTGGACCCAAAGGGGCAGGAGGCCACGGCAGTGAGCGTGACATTTACGCCCCCTGCCTCAGTTTCCCCTCCAGGGGGGCTGCTGGCGTCCCCCTCTTCCCTGCGGTTCCCGGGTGACAACGAAAAGGCCGCAGGGCTCAGAGGAGCCGCGGAATTTTACCGGCGAGGCTGGAAAAATACCGCGTCCCCCCGTGAGGCCACCACGCGAGGCCGCCTGGCACCAGCCTCTCCCGCGAGGGTCCCCGGGGAGCCACGGGGACGTCGAGAGCAGCCGATGCTGCAAAGCAAGGGTGGCTTTCCGAGGACGGACGTGTCGGGGACAGTGTGACCAGGGTGGAGGGGGGGGGACTGTCCACGCCACACGGGGGAGGTGACATCCCGCCTGCACCGCGGCTGGTGACGGCCCCGCTCAGTGCCTCAGTTTCCCCACCTAGAAAACGCAGGTGACGATAGTATCAGCTCTTCGGAGGTTGGAGGGTTAAGTGAGTTGAAACTCATCAACCTTTTAGCAGACGGCTGGGCACATCGGAAAGGCTACCTAAGTGCTTGTCACACAGATTAAATACGTGACAACAAGGAAAGCCACCAGGGGCCACCACGCCCGCCCGCCCGCCCGTGTGTCCCCAGCACAAAGCCCTCCGGCCACGGGCTGGTTGCTCGCTCGGCCCAGGGTGGGGGCCCAGCTGGCTTTGAAGTGGCCCCGGCCCTCTGGGGACCCCGAGGGCGGCTCCTGTCACCAGCTATTGTTCCCCAGCCGGGGTGGGGCCCAGCGCGGGGTCCCTGGGGCGCCTGTCTGCCCCCAGCCCGTCCCTCTGTCCATCCTCAGGAAGGGAGGCGCCGGCTGGCTTTCTTTCGTCACTTCTATCCCCGCTTCTGTGGCTTCCCGGCCTGTCCCCAGCCTCCGCCCCTGGTCCCCGACCTGTCCCCGGCCTCCGCCCCTGGTCCCCGATGACATCGCGTCCCCGGCCTCCGCCCCGGCCTCCCCCGGCCTTGGGAAGTAGTCGTGGAGGTGGAGAAGCCCAGGCCAAGGTGGCCGGGGAGGAGGCGGCGACGGAGGGGACACAGGTCCCCGCCGGGACATCTGCGCCCCTCGGCCCGGAGACCAGAGCCAGAGGGACCCAACCCCAGAGCTCGCCTGGTCCGAGCCCCCCACTGCGAACTGGGGAAACAGAGTCCAGAGAGGGGCGGGGACTTGCTGGAGCTCGAGCGTGGAAGTCACAGCACTTGGAGTGGCGCCAGGCACGCCATGGGCGCCCAATAAATGCAGGCTGCGGTTGCCGGGCTCGGGGCAGCTGGGTGAGGTCCAGGGCTCTGTCACTATCTGTCTGTCTGTGTCTGTCCCCTCCCTGGGCCCCAGAAGTGCCCCGCAGCCCCCTGCCACCGCCCCCCGCCCGCCGCGGGCACATCCATCCCGTTCTGTGGGTCTCAGTTTACTCACCTGTGAAATGGGTACGTTGACCACACACTGGCTCCTTCCGGGTCCCCGGTCCTCGGAGGTTGCCGGGGGGCTCTGCTACCCGGTCTTGGTGTTTGAGGTGTCCCCGACCGGCAAAGTGACGTAGGTCACACCCTCTCTCAGAGCGAGGGGCATGGGCTCTGAGTTCCAATCCTGCACCCTGTAGATGCCCCCGGAAGCTCCTTTTTTTATTTTTTTGAGACAGAGTCTGGCTCTGTTGCCCGGGCTAGAGTGCCGTGGCGTCAGCCTCACTCACAGCAGCCTCAGCCTCCTGGGCTCAAGCGATCCTCCTGCCTCAGCCTCCCAAGTTGCTGGGACTACAGGCATGCGCCACCACGCCCGGCTCATTTTTCTTTTTTGCTTTTTTGTAGAGATGGGGTCTTGCTATGTTGTCCAGGCTGGCCTCAAACTCCCAGTCTCAAGCCATCCTCCTGCCTCAGCCTCCTGAGTTGCTGGGACGACAGGCATGTGCCACCACGCCTGCCTCATTTTTTTCTATATATATTTTTAGCTGTCCAGCTAATTTCTTTCTATTCTTAGTAGAGACGGGGTCTCGCTCTTGCTCAGGCTGGTCTCGAACTCCTGACCTCAAACGATCCTCCCGCCTCGGCCTCCCAGAGTGCTGGCGTGACAGGCGTGAGCCACCGCGCCCCGGCCCCCGGGCAGGTCCTTGAGCCCCACCAACTCTCAGCTCCTCCTCCTCAGACCAGCCATTTTGGGGGTGTGTGGGGGAGAGGCGGGCGTGCGGCCTCAGGACGGTTTGGGGGAGACCAGCGCTTGCAGGACAGGATAAAGGAGGAGAAAGTAGGGCCGGTTCTCGGGCCTAACCGGGGCCCTTTTGTGTCCTTGGTGTGTCTGGGGTGCCTGGTGTGACCCAGGAAAGTGGGGTGTCTTCCCTGTTCCTGCCTGGGGGCCTTTCAGCGGCCTCGTTCCGTCACCAGAAGTTTCCGTGTCCTAACAGCAAAATCACGGGGTCCATCACGAGACCCGTTTCTTGAGCACCTACTAAGTGCCGGGCGCCGTTTCGACAGCATTACAAGCATGGTTATCACTGAATCCTCGCTGCGGCCCAGAGAGGTTGAGCCACACGCCCAGGGTCACACAGCACGGCAGCAAGGGAGCAGGGATTGCCCACGGCCCACCTGAGCCCCTGTCCCCTGTCCCCCCGCCCCCCGCAGGTCGTGTACTTCACGGCCACCTTCCCGTTCGCCATGCTCCTGGTGCTGCTGATCCGGGGGCTGACGCTGCCGGGCGCGGGCGAAGGCATCAAGTTCTACCTGTACCCCGACATCACGCGCCTCGAGGACCCGCAGGTACCGACCGTGGGGCCGGGACACGCCGTCCTCCCTCCCCCCTCCTCCCCCCACCGGGGCAGGGCGCGGAGGGCGGCGGGGCGGGCAGCTCCGTGGCCCTCGGCGGGTCCCTGGGGAAGGTTCCAGAAACCAGTCTGGCCTGGCGTGTTCCAGTGGGAATTCCTCCCCGCCCCGCCTCGGGGGGCTCAGGCTTCACTCCTTGAATTTGAACTACAAGCTCCGTGAGGCCCATTTTGCAGATGGGAAAACGGAGGCTCCGGGAGGGAGAGTTCCTGGCCCAGGGTCACTCCGGGGTGGGGGGTGGGGGGGGTTGGAATCCGGATTCTTCTGCTGCCAAAGCCCTGCTGAGGGACAGGCTGAGCGGGGAGGGTCTTCGATGTCACCCGGCTGGGTGTGGCCTCGAAAGCGACTCTGGGATTCCATCCGTGCCGATTGCAATCAGCGCATAGCGAGGTCCCGTCCTTGGGCCAATTTCAGGTGGCCGAGGACTCGCGCCGCCTCCTCCGAGAAGTCGGCCCTGATTGCCCTTTCCCCCGCTCCTCCACCTCCTCCTCCGGGAAGTCCTCTCTGATTGCCCTTCTCTCTCTCTCTCCCTGCTGCCCTCCCCCCCGCCACGGTCCCCCCGCAGGTGTGGATCGACGCGGGGACCCAGATCTTCTTCTCCTACGCCATCTGCCTGGGGGCCATGACCTCGCTGGGGAGCTACAACAAGTACAAGTACAACTCATACAGGCAAGTGTGGCGCCGGGCGGCGGCGGGCCTGGCGGGCCTCAGCCATGATGATGATGATGATGATGATGTTTAAAGAAAAGAGAAAGAAAAAAAAAAAAAATGAGTAGGGGAGCGTGGCTTCCTCTTGCGTTGTGACATTAACTTGCTCCCTGACGTATGTGCAACTTAGGGACTGTTTGCTGCTGGGATGCCTCAACAGCGGTACCAGTTTTGTGTCTGGCTTCGCAATTTTTTCCATCCTGGGCTTCATGGCACAAGAGCAAGGGGTGGACATTGCGGAAGTGGCCGAGTCAGGTACGGTGGTGTTGGCGGCAGTGGTGGTGGGCACTGCCACCTGGCGTGTGAGCCCAGTACTGCAGGCGTGAAGCCAGACTCCCCCTCCCCCCGCCCCCGGGGGGCTTTGCGGGGGACGAGCCTGGTTGGTTTCTCCATCGGACACCCTCCCCGGCCCCCCCCACCAGACAGCAAAGAGTGCAGATGCTGCGTCGAATTTAAACTATTTTTTTAAGTTGCAATTAAAAAAAAACGGACAGGGTTTCATTTAAACTATTTTTTTTTATTGCAATTAAAAAAAAACGGACAGGGTTTAATTTAAACTGTTTTTTTTTATTGCAATTAAAAAAAAACAGACAGGGTTTCATTTAAGCTATTTTTTTTTTATTGCAATTAAAAAAAACGGACAGGGTTTAATTTAAACTGTTTTTTTTTTAATTGCAATTAAAAAAAAACGGATGGGGCGGTTGGTTTCTCCATCGGACAGCCCCCCCCCGGCCCCCCCCACCAGACAGCAAAGAGTGCAGATGCTGCGTTGAATTTAAACTATTTTTTTAAATTGCAATTAAAAAAAAAAAACGGGCAAGGTTTCATTTAAACTGTTTTTTTTTAATTGCAATTAAAAAAAAACGGACAGTGTTTAATTTAAACTGTTTTTTTTTTAATTGCAATTTAAAAAAAACGGACGGGGCGGTTGGTTTCTCCATTGGACACTCCCCCCCTCGGCCCCCCCCCCCACCAGATAGCAAAGAATGCAGATGCTGCGTTTAATTTAAACTATTTTTTTTATTGCAATTAAAAAAAAACCGACGGGGTTTAATGTAAACTATTTTTTTTTTTTTATTGCAATTAAAAAAAAGAGGACGCGGCGGTTGGTTAAGTCGGGGAATGTGTAGCTGCCTTGGTCCGGTGTTCCCGCCCTGTCTCCCGGGAAACTCCTGGGTTCGGCCGCAGAAACCGCCTTCCTGGCTCAGGCCAAGGTGGCTGCCAGGTGACACCCATCCCCCCCCTGCTCAGCTTCGGTTTCTGTGGTTGGCACTTTGCTCCCAACTCGCCCCCCATTGGAGCAAGCCCACATCCTCCTCTGTCCCACCCACCTGTGTCTGTCCGCGAGTCCCCTGTGTGTCAGGCGCTGCGGTGCTTTGCCCCGGGACACCTGGGGTCACAGGAGCGCAGAGTGACAGGGTATCAGCATCACACTCTCATCCGGAGCCCCCCTGCAAGGTGGTTCTGGACCCTGAGAATGACACAGGGTCTCTCGTTGCGGGAATCTCCATGTCCCAGGCGCCCAGGGTCCAGGACCTGGCTTTGGTTGCTTGTCGTCCCGGGCCAGCAGGTTTAAAACTGGAGTGACTTGGATTCTAGGGTCACCTTAGGGCCCCCAGTGTCCCCAAAGCCCACCTTTCCGGCTTCCCCACTCTTCCTCAGCCCTGCCCGGTTGGTTCACTTGGAGGGTGATGTTTGGTTGCCCGGGACGGTTGGTTATGTTGCGCACTGAGCCACCAAGCCCCCCCTCCTCCCCGACACCTGCTGGAGGCAGGGGAGGGTCCTGGGCTGAGGCGCCTTCCAAGCAGAGGGGACCGTAAGAGGGAGGGGACTCCAGGGGCCACCTCAGGCCGGGGCTGGGCACAGCTAGAGTCCCTGCCCAGCCCCAGTGTCTTTTGCTTTTGGAACGTGAGAGAACCTTCCAGCTCCTGGTTCTAGAACCCCAGCCTCGGAGGCTCAACAGAGCACCTTGGCTTTGCGCGTCCAGACGTCCACTTCGCGGTTGAGCAGAGCCGGCGCCAGACCCCCGTCCCCGGCGCCCCCTGTCCCCACGCTAGAGCTTCAGACGCCCCCGACACCGCACCCAAGGCAGGCGGGAAACTGAGGACGCGGGAGAGAATTCCAGAAGCGCCCCCATCCCGCTGGGAGTTTGCAGTTAGGATGGAGAGGCGGGTGGGGGGGCCGGCTGTCGACCCACTGCGCGTGAACTTGACCCTGCTCCGTGGACAGCTAGTAGGTCGTCAGCCTCGCCTGTCGTCTCCTTCCCGGCCACTTTCCGAGACACTTTGTCATTTGTTCCCCGAGGTGATGTCTAAACAAGCCAGGAACCCGCAGGGTGATTATTTCTCTAATAAGCTTTTAACGAGCACCTTGGAAGCGCCTTTGAACGACATAATTATGCCACTTAATGGAATGCAAACAGGACATCAGCATGGGCCGCAGAGAGGCGCCCCCGGGGGTGCTGGGAGCGGCCTGGGGTCGCTTGTCCTGGACGTGTGACCCTCTGTCTCTCTCTGGAGTCACCGTGCTCTTGCTGCTCGAGAAAGATGCTCAGACCGCGTCCCGGGAAAAGGCAAACCCGAAACACAGACACGGGCGCATGTTGGGAATCCTCACAGCGCCCCCGCGGGACGGGGTGGCGGGGACCCCGGGTGACATCGGCCTTCGTCACTCTTGGCGTGGACCAGTCAGGGCCGGAGCTGACGTTGCCGTGGGGACCGGCCGGGACCCCCCAGACTAGGCACAGACTCCACGGCTTTGGATGCCAACTATGGCTCTGATTCCAAAGTCCTGGAACGGGGAGGGGACACATTTTTTTGAGCCCAGCCCTTGTCCCCTTCGAGCAGCTCTGGGCCTGGGAGGGGCCCCCGGCCCGGCCCACCCCCTTCTTGGGGCATTTTTCAAGCATCACGGCCACCAAGCCTGTCGCCGCCGCCAGAGAACGCTAACTTTGGTGGCATTTTCCCAGAACGAGGGGACTCTGGTTTGTGGAAAGGGCCCACCACGTTGGGGACCGTCCACGCCGTAGAACGTGGCTTCCGGTTCCAACCTATGGCAAAGTCTGTTTTTTCATTCTTAAACTTTGCATTTTGTTCCCGACACTTGCTTAAAAAAAAAAAAAAAAAAAAAAAAATCTTCCTCATTTCCTGCTCTTTTCTGGCCGTTTTTTTTTTTTTTTTTTGCTTTTCCCGTTTGAATTTTCTTTCTTTATCTTTTTTTCTTTTCTCTCTTTTTCTTAGTTGTAAATTTTACTTTATTTTATTTTTTTTTTTATTTTATTTTTTAGCCCGGGGCCCCTGGAGGCCTCCTTTCCTTTGCTGCCCCCAACCGATTCTCGGACCCCCCGGTCTGAGTTGACAGGATTCCTTTCCCCCTGGCGGCTGCTTTCAGACGGGCTGGGGACAGGAGGGGACATTTCCGGGTGTCTCCAGAACGAGGCCCAGCAGAAAGGCACTGAGCTGACAGAGTCCCCTCTTTGGAAACCCAAAGCCCTTTTTCTAGAGAAACCGTGTCTGCCCACGGCAGAGAATCCGAGCCCCAGGCGGCTCCCCGGGAGCTGTTGGTGGCTGTCGGGGACACAGAGAGGACCCGGTAGGATGAGGGTTTGAGAGCAGGCTGGGGGTCTCACGCGCCCCGTCCCCCTGCGCCCGCCCCCACCCCCGTCCCTCCCGCGTGGGCCCCACCCAGCCAGGGCAGGCGCGGCCGATGCTGCCTGGACAGACGTGTGTCCCCCCGCGTGTGGCTCTGTGACCTTTTTCTGTCCCCTCGTGCAAGATTTTCGCCGTTAACTCAAAACGCGGAGAACTTTTCCGTGCAAACAAAAAGCAGCAGATCTCGCCCCTTCGCGTCGTTCCAGCAGATTCTGCTGGTGTGGGAGGTGGACGGGGAGCGGGGGGTCCTGCTTTTCCGGGAGCCCCCGGCCGCGTCCTGTCCCCAAGTAACCAGGGTCCGAGCGGGTCCGCCCTGGGGAGAGGCCACTCGTGCGCCCCCCGTGGGACACGGAGGCTAGAACCGGGCAGGCGTCCGGGCCCGGCCTGTCCCCGCGTTGGGGTGTGGGGGGACCCGCCGGGGGTCCCTGCGGGGGCCGCGGTGTTTCCCGGTGGCTTCGGCCGCTGATGTCTGTCCTCCCTTGTCCCCTGCCCCATTCTCTCTCCCGCTGTAGGGCCCGGCTTGGCCTTCATCGCGTACCCCAAAGCCGTGACCATGATGCCGCTGCCCACGTTCTGGTCCATCCTCTTCTTCATCATGCTGCTCCTGCTCGGGCTGGACAGCCAGGTGCGTGCGCGCGGCCAGCGGGGGGCCCGGGGGACTGTCCCTTTTGTGGGGGGTGACTCTGCGGGGGGCCCCCTTGTTGGCGCTGGGAGGGGGTCAGTCCCCTGGGGGCGGCCGCCGGAAGGCGAGTGGCCGCTGGGACAGACCCGTGACCGCCCGCGTCTGGCCTTAGGGTCCCCAGCCCCCCAGCACGTGACGCTGGGCAGGCCTCCTCCTCTCTGAGCCTCAGTTTACCCATCTGGTAGATGGGTGTGATTGTGGCCACCTCTGAGCCTCGGTTTACCCGTCTGGTGAATGGGTGTGATTATGGCCACCTCTGAGCCTCAGTTTACCCATCTGGTAAATGGGTGTGATTTTGGCCACCTCTGAGCCTCAGTTTACCCATCTGGTAGATGGGTGTGATTGTGGCCACCTCTGAGCCTCGGTTTACCCGTCTGGTGAATGGGTGTGATTATGGCCACCTCTGAGCCTCAGTTTACCCATCTGGTAAATGGGTGTGATTTTGGCCACCTCTGAGCCTCAGTTTACCCATCTGGTAGATGGGTGTGATTGTGGCCACCTCTGAGCCTCGGTTTACCCGTCTGGTGAATGGGTGTGATTTTGGCCACCTCTGAGCCTCGGTTTACCCGTCTGGTACATGGGTGTGATTTTAGCCACCTCTGAGCCTCGGTTTACCCGTCTGGTAAATGGGTGTGATTATGGCCACCTCTGAGCCTCAGTTTACCCATCTGGTAGATGGGTGTGATTGTAGCCACCTCTGAGTCTCGGTTTACCCGTCTGGTAGATGGGTGTGATTATGGCCACCTCTGAGCCTCAGTTTACCTGTCTGGTGAATGGGTGTGATTATGGCCACCTCTGAGCCTCAGTTTACCCATCTGGTAAATGGGTGTGATTGTAGCCACCTCTGAGCCTCAGTTTATCCGTCTGGTGAATGGGTGTGATTATGGCCACCTCTGAGCCTCGGTTTACCAATCTGGTACATGGGTGTGATTGTAGCCACCTCTGAGCCTCGGTTTATCCGTCTGATGAATGGGTGTGATTTTGGCCACTTCTGAGCCTCAGTTTACCCGTCTGGTACATGGGTGTGATTATGGCCACCTCTGAGCCTCAGTTTACCCGTCTGGTACATGGGTGTGATTTTGGCCACCTCTGAGCCTCAGTTTACCCGTCTGGTACATGGGTGTGATTTTGGCCACCTCTGAGCCTCAGTTTACCCGTCTGGTACATGGGTGTGATTTTGGCCACCTCTGAGCCTCAGTTTACCCGTCTGGTACATGGGTGTGATTATGGCCACCTCTGAGCCTCAGTTTACCCATCTGGTACATGGGTGTGATTTTGGCCACCTCTGAGCCTCGGTTTACCCGTCTGGTACATGGGTGTGATTATGGCCACCTCTGAGCCTCGGTTTACCCATCTGGTAGATGGGTGTGATTATGGCCACCTCTGAGCCTCGGTTTACCCATCTGGTAGATGGGTGTGATTGTGGCCACCTCTGAGCCTCGGTTTACCCGTCTGGTAAATGGGTGTGATTATAGCCACCTCTGAACTTCAGTTTACCCGTCTGGTAAAAGGGTGTGATTATAGCCATGGGGTCGAACGGCCTCGTGGAAAGTCTTGGGGTCCACTGAGACCCCAGGAGAGCCCTCTGCCGGCCTCCCCAGGGGTCCCAGGCTTCACAGCCATGGCCCAGGGTCGGCCCCCCGTCCTCAGGGGGGGCGTAGAGCTGGGGAGGAGGGAAGTCCGAGGAAAGAGGCTGCAGAGGGGGGAGGCCGCCGGCCGGCGGGGTCAAGAGCACAGCGGAGGATTTGGCAGGAAGGGGACCGGGCTTAGCGGGGAAGACAGAAATGCAAACATCGGGGAGACGGACAGACAAAACGCTTTGCGGCTGCGGCTGGAGCCGTGTCTACAAGGACGGGCCCCCCGTTAATCATCGCTGGGTATGAGTCCGGCCCGCCGGGCCCCCCCCCCCCGCCACGCCAGTGGCTTCTAGAACTTCTCCCAGAGCTGGAGGAAAAAGGAAAAAAAAATCAGAGGTTAATAAATGACAACCCACGATGTCCTCCTGGGCTCAAACCAGGGGACTTTGGGTTTGGAGGTGGCTGCTCCGTGCGTGGGCAGAGGGGGTTGCGGGGCGGATTTTGTGTCCAGGACAACGGGGGGCTGCTGGGGTCGTGCCCTCAACACCAGCTCCCGAATCTGGTGGTGTCCCCATCCACGGGGACTGTCACCACGCTGCTGTCAGGCGAGGAAACGCAGGCTTGGTTGGAGCAGGAATCCGGCCAGAGCCGCACGCAGCTGGGGAAGGGGCTGCCTGTCCCCCGAGACCGTCTGTCACCTGCTAGTTTGGCCCCGCTGGCCGCGGCTGCGCGGGCTGGCGGAGGGCGGGCATCTCGGGGACCGCGGGGACCTTGGGGTGTGTGCTGGGCTCGGCCCGCCCCGCAGCGACTGTGGGTCTCCTGTCCCTAAAGCCCCCGTCTCGGAAAAGGAAAGAACCTTTGTTTTGTCTTTTTTTTTTTAACTCCTTTGGAAGCTTAAGGTCTGAGTCCAGGCTTCTGCTTTGCAACTTTGCAAAGAGTCACATTGTCACCATGTCACCATGGGCAGCCCCAGAAGGTAGCCGATGACGCGGGGAGGCCGCGTTGGTCGGCAGGGCGGTTTGGGGGTGGCCGTGCAGGCTCCAAAATGCTTCTGCGCAGCCCTGGAGCCCCCAAGGGTGGCTTCTAGGACGGTGCTGGAGAAACACGTGCAGCTCAAGGCGGGTGGAGGCGAAGCCGGCTGCGAACTTAGCCGCGAGATTCTGGGACCCGTCGGTCGGGCACCGTTGGTCACACCGACCACGATCGGGGCCCTCGGGTGAAGCTTTCCGCCCCCGTTTAAAAATCCAGGTTGCTGGCCGGGCGCGGGGGCTCACGCCTGGCATCCCAGCACTCTGGGGAGACCAGCCTGGACAACATAGCAAGACCCCGTCTCTAAATAAAATACAAAAAATCAGGCCGGCCGCGTGCGGTGGCTCAGGCCTGTCATCCCAGCACTCTGGGAGGCCGAGGCGGGAGGATCGCTCAAGGTCAGGAGTTCGAGACCAGCCTGAGCAAGAGCGAGACCCCGTCTCTACTAAAAATAGAAAGAAAATAGCCAAAAAACTATAAATATATATAGAAAAAAATGAGCCGGGCGTGGTGGTGCATGCCTGTCGTCCCAGCTACTCGGGAGGCTGAGGCAGGAGGATCGCTTGAGCCCAGGAATCTGAGGCTGCTGTGAGCGAGGCTGACACCACGGCACTCTAGCCCGGGCGACAGAGCCAGACTCTGTCTCCAAAAAAAAAATAAAAATAAAATAAAAAATAAAAAATCCAGGTTGCTCTCTACGTAAATATACATAATATAAGGGACGTCCCTACGTAAATATTAGGGACGATCTCCAAGACACATTGTTAGGCACCAAGACGGGAAGATTTAGAAGGCTGAGAATCAGCCTAGATATACGGAGAGAACTTCTCAAATTAGCTTATTTTTTTATTTTTATTTTTTTTAATTCCTCATTTATTTATGTATGTATCATACATTTATTTAATTAATTTATTTATTTAATTTATTTATTTTATTTTATTTTTTATTTATTTTTATTTTTATTTTTTATTATTTTATTTTATTTTTTAAATTTAATTTTATTTATTTTTTTTAATTTTTTAATTTTTTAATTTTATTTATTTTTTTAATTTTTTTTTAATTTTTTTAATTTTTTAATTTTTTTATTTTTTTATTTATTTATTTTTTATTTTTATTTTTTTATTTTTATTTATTTTTATTTATTTTTAAATTAGCTCCTTAAATCAGCCAAAAGTCACAGGCGGCTTAAACGCGCCCGGGCACGTGTGCAAAATTCTTTCATGGGCCTTGTGACCCCCAAAGGGTTAAAAGCCACGTGTGTGTGTGTGTGTGTGTGTGTGTGTTTCTGACCTTAACCGCCCTCCGTTCCACTCGTGGGGAAACTGAGGCTCCCACGTGCCCCGGCTCACCCAGCCAGTCAGGGCTGAGGTCCCCCCCCCCAGTGCCCCGTGCGTCGCCTGCGTGCTGGGCAGCCGCGTGAGTCCGGCTGGACTCGGCACTCAAGGCCCCAGAGACGAGCGTGGCGCCACCGCTGCCCTCGGAGAGGACAGAGGCCAAGGGCGGAGGTTGTCATGGCAACACACGGGGGCCACTGAGCATGCCCAGCTGGGGGGGGGGGAGGTTTGGGCTTCGGAGAAGCTGTCGTTCCAGAGCTGAGTCTTGCACGAGGCGGGAAGGGTTTTTGGCGGCAGGAACAGCCTAAGCAAAGACACAGAGGTGCAGAGCGCGTGGTGAGCGCGACGAGGGCCACCGTGGCTCAGCCGCGCGGCCCCCAAGAGGTGACAGGCGGGACTCCTGCCCGGGGGAGCCTGGAAGAGCAGGCTCGCGTGTTGGGACGTGACTGTCCCCTCCGAGCAGCGGGCAGGCGCCGGCCATGTGCCACTGAGCGGCTCTCTCCTCCTCTCCCCCCTGCTCAGTTTGTTGAAGTCGAGGGACAGATCACGTCCTTGGTGGACCTTTGCCCGTCCTTCCTCATGAAGGGACATCACCGGGAAGTCTTCATCGCCGTGATGTGCAGCATCAGCTACCTTCTGGGGCTGCCCATGGTGACAGAGGTACGTGGCCCCCGCGCCCTGGGCTGGGGGGCTGGCGACCCAGATGCCCCGGCTGAAAGCCGCGGAGGGTGGGGAGAGAGGACCCGGGAGAGGCGCATCTCCCGACCCCACCCGCGTGGGTTCCCTGTCGGCCACATTTGGTCGCAAGCACCTCCCTCTAGAGGAGCCATCGTTTTGCCAAGACACGTTCCGCTTTGATTTTTCTGTGTGTGTGTGTGTGTGTGTGTGTGGGTGTGTTTACTTACGTGTGTCAAACATGACGTCGAACATGTCTTTATCCATTTATCTGATCATCATATCACTGCCCACTTTTCTCTTGTGGGGGGAGGTGTTTTAGTTCTTATTGATTCGCCAGAGCTCTTTATATAGGAAGGCAATTACGGACCAACTAACGAATCTGTCTTCTCTGCGGTTTTGTTTTTTTTTTTGTTTTTTTCCTTCCGCAGGGTGGCATGTATGTGTTCCAACTGTTTGACTACTATGCAGCTAGCGGCGTATGCCTCTTGTGGGTGGCATTCTTTGAATGTTTTGTTATTGCGTGGATATACGGTGAGTATAGTTTTTTTTTTGTTTGTTTGTTGTTGTTGTTTTTTGTTTTTTGGTTTTTTTTGTTTTTTTATGGTTTTGGTTTTGTTTTTTGGTTTTTTTTTGTTTTTTTATGGTTTTGTTTTTTGTTTTTTGGTTTTTTTTTTTTGTTTTTTTATGGTTTTGGTTTTGTTTTTTGTTTTTTGGGGTTTTTTTTTGTTTTTTTATGGTTTTTTTTTTGTTTGTTTGTTTGTTTGTTTTTTGTTTTTTTTTTTGTTTTTTTTTTGCATATCCTTTTCCGCGTTTCTCCTTCGGGCCTCGACGTGCAAGCTTCAGAGGCAGAAATTCTAACGGGGATTGAGTCTGAGTTGAACGGGAAGGAGAAATCCTCTACCTAATGTCATAGCGACATTGCCGATTCTGCCACTGCCGAAGGCACCAAGTGTGACCGTGCGTCTTGGCAAACACAGAACTTGGTTGTGTGCACGGGGGTCTGTCTCTGGGGTCCCGGACGGGTCCATTTTGACCCTCCGATTGGTCACGCTGGGATCCAAGGTTGCCAGGGAAGCACGCAGGCCGCCCGGTTACAGCTGGGTCCCAGGCAGATGTCAGCCACGCTCGTGTCTGTACGACGCTGAGCTTCCGTCTCCCGCAGGCGGTGACAACTTTTACGACGGCATCGAGGACATGATCGGCTACCGGCCCGGGCCCTGGATGAAGTACAGCTGGGCGGTGATCACGCCGGTTCTCTGCGTGGTGAGTTCGAGCCCGCCCCGGGCAGGGCAAATGCCACGTGGCGCTTGGGTTTAGCGACCAGCCACCTCCGCATGCACGCACGCAGGCCAGACTGACTCGGCCCTGCTGTCGACCCACTGTGAGACCTCAGTTTCCCCGCTTGGAAATTGGGGAGACTCGGAAGCGGGGCTCGAGCGGCCGCCGAGAGCTCTCAGGCTGTGCCTGTCATTTAATGGGATCGTGGCTTAGCCCCCCCGCCCAAGGTGCCGGTTTTTGCCCCATAAAAATAAATCAGCATGGCGGCCACCAGCCACCATTGTTGAGTTTGTCGTTGGAGGTGAATCGATTGGCCGGCCCGTGTTCTCATCCTTGTTTAATATTCGTGGGCAGCCACTTGGACCCTCAGTCTCCTTCTCGCTCCCTCCCTGGGGCGTTGGATAGGTCAGAGGATAGATTAGTCCCTTCTCATCCTCGTTTAATATTCATGGGCAGCCACTTGGACCCTCAGTCTCCTTCTCGCTCCCTCCCTGGGGCGTTGGATAGATCACAGGATAGATGAGTCTCCGTCTTCTCATCCTCATTTAATATTTGTGGGCGACTCCTCTCACCACTTGGACCCTCGGTCTCCTTGTCACTCCCTCCCTGGGGCGTTGGATAGGTCAGAGGATAGATTAGTCTCTGTCTTCTCATTCTTGTTTAATATTCGTGGGCAACTCCTCTCACCACTTGGACCCTCGGTCTCCTTCTCACTCCCTCCCTGGGGCATTGGATAGATCAGAGGATAGATGAGTCTCCGTCTTCTCATCCTCGTTTAATATTTGTGGGCAACCACTTGGACCCTCGGTCTCTTTCTCCCTCCCTCCCTGGGGCGTCGGATAGATCAGAGGATAGATTAGTCTCCGTCTTCTCATCCTCGTTTAATATTTGTGGGCAACCACTTGGACCCTCAGTCTCCTCCTCCCTCCCTCCCTGGGGCGTTGGGTAGATCAGAGGATAGATTAGTCTCCGTCTTCTCATCCTCGTTTAATATTTGTGGGCAACCACTTGGACCCTCAGTCTCCTCCTCCCTCCCTCCCTGGGGCGTTGGGTAGATCAGAGGATAGATTAGTCTCCGTCTTCTCATCCTCGTTTAATATTTGTGGGCAACCACTTGGACCCTCGGTCTCTTTCTCCCTCCCTCCCTGGGGCGTCGGATAGATCAGAGCCTGCAGGCCGAGGTGGTGGGATGAAGTCACCCTCGTGGGCGAGGAACGTGACGTGGGCACGTGCTGTTCGGAGCCTCCTCCGGCTTGGGGGGAGCCCAGGGCAGCCCCCACCTGGGCCTCACCCAGACCTGCCCTCCCTCTGGGCCGAAGCAGAAGCCACCGGTCCCCAGGCCAGGCTTAGCGGCTCCTCTCAGACGGAAACGGAGGGGGCTGTGCAAAGGCCCTGAGGCAGGAGGCTGGGGAGCCGGAAGGAGCTCGGAGCGGCTGGAGTGTAGACGGGGGTGGGGGAGGCGGGACGGGACAGGGCAGTGGGGGCCAGGGCCGTGGCTGGGGCCCCTCTGCTGACCACCCGCGTCCTCCCACAGGGCTGTTTCATCTTCTCCCTGGTCAAGTACGTGCCCCTCACCTACAACAAGACCTACGTGTACCCCACCTGGGCCATCGGGCTGGGCTGGGTGCTGGCCCTGTCATCCATGCTGTGCATCCCCCTGGTCATCGTCATCCGCCTCTACCAGACGGAGGGGCCGTTCCTCGCGGTGAGCGCGTGGGCGCCGGGGCCGCGGGAGGCCAGAGCCGGCCAGTCGGTTGTGGGTTTGCTGTGTGACCTTGGCCAAGTCGCTTGCCCTCTCTGAGCCCTCCACCCCGCAGTGCCTACCGGCGTGGCCGAGATGAGGGGCAGGAGCGTGCACGGTCGGGAGAGTGAGAGGGAAGACAGTTCCTGGAGGGTCCCGGGCTCTTTCCGAGAAATTCTTTCCTCAGAATCTCTCTTAACCTTTGGGCTCCAGCCAGCTCCAGGATTGCGCTGGTTTGTTCTGGGCTGTTTTTTATTGTTATTCGCTTTTAAAAACCTGGAGCCAGGATGTCCCGGGGCCCTGGCTGCCCCCCTAGGGGACAGAGTCTCACTCTGTCGCCCGGGCTAGAGTGCTGTGGCGTCAGCCTCACTCACAGCAACCTCAGACTCCTGGGCTCAAGCGATCCTCCTGCCTCGGCCTCCCGAGTAGCTGGGACGACAGGCATGCGCCACCACACCCGGCTCATTTTTCTTTTTTGTAGAGATAGGGTCTTGCTATGTTGTCCAGGCTGGCCTTAAACTCCGAGGCTCAAGCCATCCTCCTGCCTCAGCCTCCCGAGTAGCTGGGACTACAGGCATGCGCCACCACGCCCGGCTCATTTTTCTCTATATATTCTTAGTTGTCCAGCTAATTTCTTTCTATTTTTAGTAGAGACGGGGTCTCGCTCTTGCTCAGGCTGGTCTCGAACTCCTGACCTCGAGCACATTAGAGGTTGTGAGTCCCCCGTCCCTGGAGGTATGTAAGCAGGGCTTGGCCAAGGAAACTACCAGCCAGGAATTCTGCCCCCAAGGCAGGGCCTGGTGAGACCTCAGGAGACCTTCATCCAACTCCTTTACCTCCAGAAAGGGCAAAACCAGGAGGCCCAGAGAGGGCGATCAGTTTGCCGAGGGCCACACAGCGCACCAGCCGGTTCGGCGGGGAGGGAGTGAGGTAGCCGTCGTGGGAGGTAATCAAGCCCGACTCCTCCCCGTCTTCCCCCTGCAGAGAGTCAAGTACCTGCTGACCCCGAGGGAGCCGAACCGCTGGGCGGTGGAGCGCGAGGGCGCCATCCCGTACAACTCGCACACCCTGGCCATGAACGGCGCACTCATGAAACCCACGCACATCGTCGTGGAGACCATGATGTGAGCTCTCTCTGGTCGTCGGGGCCCGGCCGCTTCTCCTGCTGTTTACTAACATTTAGATTCTCCTAGGACCAGGTTTACAGAGCTTTAAATTTGCACTAGGATTTTTTTTTTTTTTTTTTTTGTAATTGTCACAGAAAAATCGGTGATCGTGTGTACGTGTGTATGTGTGTGCGTATCATGTGTGTGCGTGTGCGTGTGTGTGTGCGTGTGTGTGTTTTGTTTCGATCTGGGGATATTTTGTACAAAAAGAAAAAAAAAACGCACAAAAAAAAACAAAACAAAACAAACAAAAACCCGAGAGGCGGAGCTTTCGTACCGAATTCGATGTATTTTATGGAAACTTGGTAAACTTTTTCTTTGTATCGTTTTTTTTTTCTTTTTTAACATACAACTATATATAGACGCTTCGAGATCGTCCTATACTTTTTAACCACTTGAATCGATCCTCTTGCCAGCAATAGATTTTTTTTCAAAAGCAAAAATTCTTCGGTGCTCCTGGAGGTGGCGGCAAGTTCTGCCCGGAAAAATGCAAAATGGGAGTTTTTTTTTCCCCTGGGGCGGCCGACCGGGTCTTAAAGGTGCGGTACCCTCCGAGGCCCGGAGCAGGTGGAAGGAAGGAGGAGAGAGGGTCCCCCCTGTCCCCCCCTTCGAGCTGGCAGACCCAGAGGGACAGGAGAAAGGGAGGCCACATCGCACGTGGCTTGTCTCTGGCCAGAAGAGAGATGTCACCTTAGCCTGTAATGTCACCAAGCCTGCAAGTGACAGTGACTCACTAGAGCCCCACTGCAGCCGACTGAGGGTCAGTAGGGTTCGAGGCTGGTGGGATCGAGGCTCACGGCTCCCCCTGGCGACAGGACGTGTCCCCCCTAAGACACACTCCAGGCAGAAGGGACCGCAGGGTGGCCCAGCAGGAGCCGGGGGGACCCCCGATAGGTGGGCCCGGATAGGGGGCGTTTGAATGGGGTCCTGGTGGCTCTGTCATCCCCAAGACGACATCTCTCAGCGTCCCCGGAGCTGCCTGCAGGAGCCAAGTGTGGTTTTGAGGGAGGAGGGGACCAAAGCATGTGTCCCCAAGCGGGCGGGTGGCCCGGTGTTAGAGAAGGGTGCTTTGCTTGTCTCTCCTGTCTCTCCACCCTCCGCTCCGTCCCCATGTCCCCGAGGCCGGGAGACACCCCCTGACAAGCTGTTGTTCCAGGTGCCACCCGGGGCCCCTCGCTTTGGGCCGGGGACGTCCATTTGGGGACGCGGTCCCAAAACGCCGCTCAGAATTCGTTCGGGCACAAAGGCAGCCCTTGGTGGTGACCCGGGATAAAACAAAGCTGTTCGTTTCAAAACCCCGGAACAGGTGGCGCCAGGGGACGGAGGAGAGACAGACGAGGGGCAAGAGAAGTTTCTAGAAGGTCGGGGTTATGACGGGGCTGGCAGAGACCCAGCAGGGAAGGTATCGCACCTTTAAAACCCCGCGTGTGGGAAACACCTCCCGTCCCAGCCCCCACGTGGACCTCAACTGTGCCATTTGGGGACGGTCACTTCCGAGTTCAGAGTCTGAACGAGACGGACAAGTGACAAGTGACTTCCCCGGGGGGGTGCGGAGCGCGGAGTCCGGCCTGGGGTTAGGGGCTCTCAGAATCCCAGAAACTCCGTCCCCAGATCCGGGAGGGGACGGGACCCGCCGGCGTCCCCCTCCCAAGGGACAACTGCTGAACGTCGCCTTTGGCAGGGGGGACACATTTCTCCGTTTCCAAAGCGATCTCCTCTGCCAAACGACACCCCCGACCCTGTTCCAAACTGTCCGATTCCGGAATGTTCCGGAATGTTCCGGAATGTTCCTGTTCTATCTGTGGTTGCTGTTGCGTCTGAATTGAGTGGACCGTTTTTTTTTGTTTTGTTTTGTTTTTTGTGGTTTTTTTTTTTTTGCCTAATTTTATCAGAGTAGCCTTGTGACCCGTTTTTTTTTTTTCGTGTCATGTGACTTTCGTGAACTAACCACTGTCGCTGATTGAGGACAGGTGACACAGGGAGGAAGGGCGTTGGCAGGCAGTGGCTACTTGGGCATTCGTGGTCCTTTCGGTCTATGTCCCCTGTCCCCTGTCCCCGTCCCGGAACTCGTACCCGGTGAAAAGGCCACAGCATTCGGATGGGGACGGAGGTCACCACGTTCTGGAGGCGGCTGAGCAGGGCGTCACCCTTGGATTCCCAGACCAAATTCGAGACCAAAGACACACGCAGCAGACCAGGTCCCCCGGGGCCCGGCCTGGGAGGAAGGTCGGCCACGTCCCCAAGCCCACGGCCGCCCGCCACCCGGCTCTGGGACCCCGTGAGGATGCCCCAGCTCCAGGGTGTCCCCAGATAAACAGAGCTTCATTAGAGCTCGTGATTCCGTCCCCGCTGTCCCCGGAGGACGGCAGAGCCCCCGGCCTGACCCAACGCACTTGTTGCCAGTGGGGAAACTGAGGCCCGGCGAGGCGCCGTGAGCCAGAGTGGAACCGGACCCAGTTCCAGCCGTGGGTTCTCCGAGGGGCATGCAGGGGGTGACAAGCGTGTGATCGGGGTGGCGGGGGGCGGGACAAAGCCAGGGACAGAGGTCCCCGGCCCTTCCTGACAACCAAAGACAAGCCTCTGTGAGGACGGACACACCCTGCCACATGGGGTCGGGGACGAAGGGGAAGCCACTCCCGTCCCCGGCCCCCTCCGACCGTCCTCGCGGGCCAGCTGTCCCCCAGCTGTGGTGGCCGAGCCAGGTGGCTCCGGTCACAGGCAGAAGAGGCCAGCCGCCCCCCTGCCCCCCAGGCTGGACATCCACGGGCTCGGGGTAAATACCACCGTGGGAAAAAAAAAAATCCATCAATGCAAAAAAAAAAAAAACGCAACACGCACAAAAAAAACAGATAGCAAAACTGGGAGACGGGTGGGCAGCCCAGAAGCCAGGGGGACAGGGTCCCTCTGTGTCTCTCTCTGTGTGTCCCTCTCTGCCTGACCCCGGCTTTAACCCGGGCAAGTTCCCGCTGTTCTCCGCTGGGTGTCACTGCAGACAACATCTGACGCCGATCGTTACAGATCTGACCGCAAATTGGGACGGTTGCCCGAATTTCTTTCCTTACCCGGTGAATCTTCCAGTCCCGTGAGTCCCTATTTAGCACAGGAGAAAGCGGAGAGTCTGGCTCTTGCCTCCTTTTCCAGAAATATGTCTGGCTCATCAGGACATGTTGGTTTTTTTTTTTTTTTAAAAAAAAAAAACCAACTTCAAAATATTTTTCAGATATTTTAAACTTTTGTACAAAAAAAAAAAAAAAAAAAAAAAAACGCAGGAAAAACCAACCCACAAGAGACTTTTTTGAGGAGGGACGTTTGTATCTGAACAAGACCGTTGGTGTGTGAGTCCGTCTCGCGGTATCCAGGCTTTGTGTACAAATTGTTCTATGATCCGAAACCCTGCGTGTAGCAGGGTTGGTTTTTTTTTTTCTGTTTGTTTGTTTGTTTCTTCTTTGCTTTTTAGATAACTATGTATATCGATATTTTAAATTCATCTTTTTTGCTTTTTTTAGAGGAGTTTGTAATCACCTTATAACATGAGAATAAACATTTCGTTTTTAAAATCCAACACGTGTGGGTTCTGTTTTGGGGGAGGCAGGTTTTGGGGGTTTTTTTTTTCCTTGTGTTTGGAAAATACGCTCTGCGGTTGACAAAGCAGCTCTCGGGCCGACCCCAGAACGGTCTTCAGAGGTGGGTATCATCGGGCAAGGGTAGAGGCTCACGGGGGGAAAAGTGAGTCACTCCAGGGCACCCTGAGGGTCAGGGGAAGAGTCTATACCCGGGTGCCCCCGGGGCTTGCGCTCAAGTCCTGTCTCCATCCTTTTGCTGTGTGTCCTCGGGCAAGTAACTCAACCTCTCTGTGCCTTGTCTCCCCACCCAGGCTACAGGGGCTCCGGACAGCACGTGCCACTCACTGGCCTCAGGGACTGTCCCCTGCACAGAGAGCCAAGCCACGGCCCCTGCCCGAGCCCTCAGTTTGATCCCTGCCACCGCCAAGCCAGTCTCCACCCCCAGGCCCCTTCCAGATCTCCTTTATCCTCCTTCAACCCGCCAAGCCAGTTCCTACCCCAGGGCCTTTGCACTTGCTGTGCCTTCTGCGTGGGGTGGCTCTATCCATTGTGCCGTTTTGCACTTTTACACTCTTGAAATAATTCTTTTTTTGGAGACAGAGTGTCGCTCTGTGGCCCGGGCTAGAGTGCTGTGGCCTCGCTCACAGCAGCCTCAGACTCCTGGGCTCAAGCCATCCTCCTGCCTCAGCCTCCCGAGTAGCTGGGACTACAGGCATGCACCACCACGCCTGGCTGATTTTTCTTTTTTGTAGAGATGGGGTCTTGCTATGTTGTCCAGGCTGGCCTCAAACTCCGGGGCTCAAGCCATCCTCCTGCCTCAGCCTCCCGAGTAGCTGGGATTACAGGCATGCGCCACCACGCCCGGCTAATCTTTTTTTCCTATTTTTAGGTGCCCATCTAATTTATTTTTACTTTTAGTAGAGACGGGGGGGGGGGGGGTCCTCGCTCTTGCTCAGGCTGGTCTCGAACTCCTGACCTCGAGTGATCCTCCCGCCTCGGCCTCCCCGAGTGCCGGGGTGACAGGCGTGAGCCCCCGCGCCCGGCCAAATGGCAGACTTTTTGAATGAATTAATGAATTCATCAAAAACCCAGGATTAAAAAAAAAAACCAATACTCTAGGTGCATTTCAATCATTTTATTAAAAAAAACAAAATCATCCCAATAGCACCCCGCCCCCAAGTCACGGCAGCCCCTGGTGGCACAAAGATTTACACGTGGCCCCGAGCAGACCCGTATCCGTGGGGACAGCCCCGGCGCCCTAAGAAAACCCCGTGTAGAAAAATACTTTACAAGGAATATGCTCTAATCTCAGCCAGAGAAAAATACAGCTTTGGGGGGCGTTGGGGTCAGGGCGACATGTCGCAGGGGCTGTACCCAAAATGCATAGGCAGGCGGGACGCTCACCGGGGACTGGGGGGTGTCAGGGAGGAACCGTCCCCAAGGGAAGCCAGGAGAAATATTGCATATGAGGAGGCCGGCGTGGCGGGGACGGCCACCCTGCGCCCGATTGCATATGACAACAGGGGACACGTGGCGGACGCCTCAGCCCGGGGAGGGAGGGGATGGGGGTCGGAGTTGGGGGTGTGTCGTCCCTGTCCTGGAGTCCTGGAGTCAACGCAGCCGTCCCGAGCCGAGAGGCCCTGAGAGAATGTCCCGTGCAGCCCTGTGACGTAACAGAGGTCCAGAGAGGCTGAGCCACCTGCCCAACGTCACACAGCGGTGGCTGCTGGCAGCCCGGAGCCGCATCTCTGCTGGGCAGCCCTCCACCCCGAAGGGGACGGCTCTTGGCTTTTGCCGGGAGTCCCTGTGACGGGCGGGTGACGTCCTTTCACGCTGACGTTTGCACGAGAATCAACAGCCCCGAGGTGGGACCTAGGGAGCAGAGGAAGGTGGTGGAGGGAGGCAGGCTCGCAAGGGACAGGAGGGAGGACGTGGTTCTGGCCCTGACCCGGGGGGCCCGTATCTGCCCCCTGAGACCCCCCCCTTTATGAGCCGGGCCGGGGGCCACCTCCATCCCCCGGGGGTGTCACACCCCGGACCACAGGTGGAGGAAACCTGGGCCCTTCTCAGAATGCAAACGGGGTTCTGGTTGGTGGACACGGAGAGAAGTGACTTTAAGGGCTGCTGGTGCGTCCAGAATAAAGTCCCTCCGAGTGGCCACTTGGGACACCGTCCCCACCCGCTTGGACCCAGAACCGCAGCCGAAGTCACAGCAGCTTTGGACCAAGACGCCGAGGGGACACAATCGCTTGGCCACCGGTTCCCGACACGCCGGGCTCCGAGTCTCCTAAGTGGGGCTGGGACGCTCGGAAGCACAGGGGTCCCCGAACCGGCGAGCCCCAAACGCCACAAGTCTGGAGACGGGAAAGAGCCGGGTCCCTACCCAGAGCCGCAGCCTCTCTGGGGACAGGTGTGGCGCCAAAACGACCTGGGCCGGCGCGGAGGTATCCCGGGAAGGCCTCGCACCCGGACTCCCGAGTGGTGCCCGCTTGCTTACCTCCCATGACGGGGAGCTCACTCCTCCCCGGCAGCTCATTCCAGCTCCACGGCTGGAACGGAACGGAAGGAGAAGGGGAGCCGGGTCTTCCCCACACCTGGGACGTCCCCCAGGGAAGGCCCTGCAGGGACCCGGGGTGTCCCCAGGGGCACCCCTGGGCTGAGCAGCCGGTGCCGGCCCCGCTCAGCTGGGCAATCTTGGAGCCCCAACTTGGCGACAGAGACAGGTGTCACTGGGGGTGGGGACCTCCGTGCCTGGCGCCCCGGTCACCGCAGAACTGGGAACAGAGACCAGGTCCCCTCCCTGGCTCGGGGGCCGCCGGACCACCGGGTGCACCAGGGCAGCGGTGGCTTCTCCGGCCCGGCCACGACGGGGTTAGCGAGTCTGAGGCCACGTGCCAATGTCACAGCATCCGGGGACTGCTGCGGCCGGGGGCTCGGGGGGCCCGGCCAGCCTGGGCCAGCGGGTTGCGGCTGATGACAAGGTCCAGCACGTCGCCCGCCCCTGCCAGGAGCGGCACCGCCAGGCAGCAGTCGAAGTCCCGTGTGCGCACGCGGTCCACCTGCAGGGTGCACAGCCGGGAGGACAGCGTGGAGGAGGCGTCAGGGGACGGAGGAGGAGGAGGAAGGGGAGGGGCTGGGGATCACGTGATCTAAACCGTGGGTCCCGCCCGGCCCCGGCACAAGGTCATGTCCCCAACCCTCGCGCGCAGGGGACATCCTGCCTCCCCGGTGGGGTCCCTTGCAACCCCTGCGCTTCGGTCTCGGCAGAGAAAGTTCTAGATCGCCTGCTCCCGTCTGCAGGGCTGGTCGCACCGTTGCCTCGTTGCCACTGCGCGTGGCCTTGGCGGGAACTCTCCGCGTCGGGCACGCGCTGCCGGGTTCCTCCCTGCGCACCGGGACGGAGCGTGTCCGCTCAGAATAAACGGGACTTGGAACAGCCCCGTCGGGGCGGGGAAAAACCTGAACTAACGGAGGATAAATGACGGCGGAAACCACATCGACAGCCGGACGCGAGAAAGGGCGGCCCCAGGTGGCCGCGGGGATGTGCCGCATTTCCCATGCTCCCTCGCGGCTGCGCCTTTCGGATGGCTGGTCCACTTCCCGGGATCCTTCGCGGCTGGGACGCTCGCACGGTGCGCTGGTGCACTTCCTGGTCCACTTCCGGGCTCCCTCACAGCTGCGCCTTTCGCACGACTGGTCCACTTCCGGGGCTCCCTAGTGGCTGCGTCGCTCACATGGTTGGTCCACTTCCCGGTCCACTTCCGGGGCTCCCTAGTGGCTGCGTCGCTCACATGGCTGGTCCACTTCCTAGTCCACTTCCGGGCTCCCTCGCAGCTGCGCCTTTCGCACGACGGGGCCACTTCCTGGTCCACTTCCCGGCCTCCCCCGCGGCTGGGCCACTTCCTGGTCCGCTTCCTGGGTTCCCTCGCAGCCGGGCCGCTCATGCTCCTGGTCCACTTCCCAGCCTCCCTCGCGGCTGGGCCACTTCCTGGTCCACTTCCCGGGCTCCCCCGTGGCTGGGCCTATAGAACGACTGGTCCACTTCCCGGGATCCTTCGCGGCTGCGCCTTTCGCACGACTCGTTCACTTCCTGGTTCACCTCCGGGCTCCCTCGGGGCTGCGTCGCTCGCACGGCTGGGCCACTTCCTGGTCCACTTCCGGGCTCCCCAGCGGCTGGGCCGTTCGCACGGCTGGGCCACTTCCGGGCTCCCCAGCTCGCACGACCACTCCACTTCCTGGTCCACTTCCCGGGCTCCCTCGCGGCCGGGCCAATCACACTCCTGGTCCACTTCCCAGCCTCCCTCGCGGCTGATCCACTTCCCGGTCCACTTCCCGGCCTCCCTCGCGGCCGGGTTGCAAACCCGGGTGCGATTTTCCATCTTGTCTCCTCCGTGGAGTCCGCGGACGGCGTGTGACTTAGATGGGCCATGGCAGTCGGTGGACCCGGCCCACGGGGACACGCGGTGCACGTGACAAACACAAGTTTGTGCGCGTCCCGCCGCCGGGGTGCGGGTGGTCTGTTCCCGCCACGTGACTGCGCTGACCTCGCTCACACGACCTGTGCTGTCATCGCTGTCCGCCCGCCCCGGGGCCGGGGACGAGGCCACCCCCCGTGTCCCCGCCGCCCCGGCCTTACCTGAAGGACCCTGTCGAAGGGCCGGAGGCCCCCGCGCTGGGCCGGCCCGCCGGGGCGCACGGTGTGCACGTAGACGCCCCGCTCCAGGACGCCGTCCGACACGCTGAACCCGAAGTCCCTCCGCGCGGGGTCCTTGCGCAGCGTCACCTGGGGACACGAGAGCACGCGGGTCCTGGGCGCAGCCGCCGTGGGCACCGCCGCCCGCCGCCCCCGGCGTTGCTGCTGCCCGCGCAGGTGGCTTTGGGTTTCGTCTTTGACACAGAGTCTCGCTCTGTCGCCCGGGCCGGGCGCCGTGTCCTCAGCCTCGCTCACAGCGCTGGGGGGAGGCCGGGGCGGGAGGATCGCTCGAGGCCGGGGGTTCGAGACCAGCCTGAGCAAGAGCGAGACCCCGTCGCTACTGAAAATAGAAAGAAATGAGCTGGACAGCTAAAAATATGTATAGAAAAAATGAGCCGGGCGTGGTGGCACATGCCTGTCGTCCCAGCTACTCTCACAGTCCCAGCTACTCCCGCAGTCCCAGCTACTCCTCTAGTCCCAGCTACTCCCGCAGTCCCAGCTACTCCCACAGTCCCAGCTGCTCCCCCAGTCCCAGCTACTCCCCTAGTCCCAGCTACTCCCACAGTCCCAGCTGCTCCCCCAGTCCCAGCTACTCCCCTAGTCCCAGCTACTCCCACAGTCCCAGCTACTCCCCTAGTCCCAGCTACTCCCACAGTCCCAGCTGCTCCCCCAGTCCCAGCTACTCCCCTAGTCCCAGCTACTCCCACAGTCCCAGCTGCTCCCCCAGTCCCAGCTGCTCCCCCAGTCCCAGCTGCTCCCCCAGTCCCAGCTGCTCCCCCAGTCCCAGCTACTCCCGCAGTCCCAGCTACTCCTCCAGTCCCAGCTACTCCTCTAGTCCCAGCTACTCCCGCAGTCCCAGCTACTCCTCCAGTCCCAGCTGCTCCCCTAGTCCCAGCTACTCCCACAGTCCCAGCTGCTCCCCCAGTCCCAGCTGCTCCCCCAGTCCCAGCTGCTCCCCCAGTCCCAGCTACTCCCGCAGTCCCAGCTACTCCCGCAGTCCCAGCTACTCCTCCAGTCCCAGCTACTCCTCTGGTCCCAGCTACTCCCACAGTCCCAGCTGCTCCCCCAGTCCCAGCTGCTCCCCCAGTCCCAGCTGCTCCCCCAGTCCCAGCTGCTCCCGCAGTCCCAGCTGCTCCCGCAGTCCCAGCTACTCCTCCAGTCCCAGCTGCTCCCGCAGTCCCAGCTGCTCCCCCAGTCCCAGCTGCTCCCCCAGTCCCAGCTACTCCTCCAGTCCCAGCTGCTCCTCCAGTCCCAGCTGCTCCCCCAGTCCCAGCTGCTCCCCCAGTCCCAGCTGCTCCCACAGTCCCAGCTGCTCCCGCAGTCCCAGCTGCTCCCCCAGTCCCAGCTACTCCTCTAGTCCCAGCTACTCGGGAGGCTGAGGCAGGAGGATCGCTTGAGCGAGGAGTCTGAGGTTGCTGTGAGCGAGGCTGAGGCCACGGCACTCTAGCCCGGGCGACAGAGCAAGATTCTGTCTCAAAAAAAAAAAAACCCCAGCCCAGAGAGGGGCGGGGCGAGGGTAGGTCCTCACGGCACCAGGACGGGGGTCCAGCCCCCCACTCCGTGCCCACCTTGTGCATCTCCAAGGCCGTCGGCAGCAGCAGCTCCCGCATCTCTTCGGGGGCAGCTCGCGCCTCCCGCCCCCCGCGCCGGGGCTGGCGGCCAGGCCTCCGCTCGCGAGCCGCGCTCTGCCCGCTGCCCGTCCTGATCGAAGCCTGCGGGGGACACGGCCCTTCTCTCAGGCGCCCGCTCTGCGCCGGTCTCTACTGCGGAGTGAGGCAGCTCAATGCCACTGTGCCCCCATTTGACAGATGAGGACACTGAGGCTTAGAGAGCTACGACCTGAACCCTACGGTCTAGCTCCAACGTCAGGGCTTTTAACGGCTCTGCTGTCCTGCTCACTGCAAACATAAATATGATAAAATTACACGCCGCAGGTGATGTCACAGAGGTGAGGCACGCAGGGAGGGACAGGTGCCTCTGGGCTGGTGGGAGGGGTCAGGGAAGGCGAAATCGGGAAGATGAGGAGGAAGAGGTGGGGGAAGAGAGTCCGTGGCGGCAGGAACAGCACGTGCAAAGGCCCTGCGGCAGCCTGTGGAGTCCAGTAAGAACCGTGAACTTGGTCTCAAGAGCAGCAGGGAGACCCTGGGGGACATCAGGAGGGACGGGGGAGGGGACGAGGTCAGACATGGGGATCTAGAAGCATCTTCCAGCTGCCACGCAGAGCCTGCACCGCCAGGATACGAAGGGAGGCCGGGAGGGAGACTGGTTAGGGACCAGGTAGTTGTCTAAGCAAAGGACAATGGCATTGGGGACAAGGACAGCGATCGGGGAACGGGAGAAGAGACAGACTTCCGTATCTTGGGATCAAAGAATGACTAAGACACAGAATCGGGGAGTCCCGGTATCACGGGCTCTTGGCCCCCCCTGGCATGGCAAGAATTCCAGGATTTCCAGTTAAAAATGCAAACCGAGCCGATCCGGGAAGTTCCGATCTCCCTCCAAACACGCAGAGGTGGTGGCTTTAAAATTTTTTTTTAAATCGAGATTTAAAACGTTGGGAATTGGGAGGTACAAGGTTTCCTCTTGGGGCGCTGCACATGTCCTGGGACTAGTGTTGCCGACTGCACAACACGATGAATCTACGAAAGCCACTAAATTGTACCCGCGAATCTGGTTAAAATGGTCCATTCGATGTGTGCATTGTAGCTCGATAAACAAAAAAAATTTAAAAGTGAGCGTCCTTCAAAAAGAAAGTAAAAATAAAGTAAAAAGGGAAAGTACGGACCCCAGGCGCCGTACCAGCATGGTGTTGGTCAGACGTGCACACATAGGCGTGCACACCCCGTTACATGGAGGATGCCTAGGTCAATCCAGGCATGCACACACATGATCCCAGCAACACGCCGGCCTCCCGTGGCGCACACCCCCAGCGTGCCCAGCCCCTGGTGTCCCCGCACGCCGGGCCCGGGGCGGGCGGCCGTACCTCGAGTTCCCTCAGCAGCTCCGACTGGCCACACGACTCCAGGTCTTCCAGGGCCTCCCCAAACACGCGCCAGAAGCCCTCGTCCGGGGCCGGGCCGGGGACTGGGCTGCAACGTAGGAACCAGAGAAGGTCACCTCCGGGCGGGCGGGCAGGCGGGCACGCTGGGGTCTCCTGAGGAATCTTCGGGGACAGGGGGCGCCCAGCGTCGCGCTCAAGGGACCGGAGGGCGCAAAGGCAGGCGGGCGGGCTGGGCAGGCGGGCGTCCTCGGTGGTATCGCTGGGGCCCCCGGGGCAGTGGTGGGTGACACAGGACTAGACAAGACGCGGTTAAGGGCCACCAGGACTGTCCGTGACCGGTTAGAACAGGGGTAGGTGAGACGGGGCGCGGAGCGGTGACACGGGACGCCTGGGAAGAGAGACAGACGGACAGACAGACAGACAGACAGACAGGAGATCCAATGGTACAGCCCCCCCGAGGTCAGCCGCGGCCCCGCCCGGACACATGGCACCGTGGGACAGGGACAGAGCTGGAACCAGCCAGGACACACACACACACACACACACACACGGATGGAGAGGAGGGAACCCTTCCCACACCATCTGTCACAGCTCGTACGAGCCCGTTGTCACCTGTCACACTGAGAGCTAACGGTTCACATTGTCACAACGCCGCTCGCCATTTGCGGGGTCCTCGGCGTTGACAAGGTTTGCAGAGCGCAAGCTCGTGCAATGCACGCCGGCGTCACTCGCTAAGGGCGCCTCGGGCGCGGGGACTCGTTGCCGCCTCCCCTTCCCGTTTTACAGATGGGGAAACTGAGGTCGGACGACATTCGCTTCCCTCAAGCGTGACGTGTGAGGGCCAGGGGTGCCACACGGAAGAGATGACACCCGGGAGCCAGCGCCACCAAGAGGCTGGCAGGAGCAGCTGCGGGTACCAGGAGGGAGGGAGGAATTCCTTCTGCCGGGGAAAGTCGAGGAAGCGGCCCAGAGGCAGAGTAATTTGGGCTGGGTTTTGAGGGATGCGTAGGAGTTTTCCACGTGCGACGGAGGGAAAGGCATTCTGGGCAGAAGGAACCGCCTGATCTTTGGATGGGAGGGGGGCATCTGGGGCCAGACGGGGAACAGCATCTCTCCACAGTCCCCCAGCGCTTTGGCACAGGGGACCGGCCACCCTCACCCGTCCCAGCCAAGCGACTATGACCACCTCATCCTCCTCCACGGTGCTCCCACCACAGACCTCGTTGGTGGCTCCCAATCGTCCTCCTCCTCTTCCTCCTCCTCCTCCTCCTCCGGGAAGCTTTCGGCGGCGGGGGCCGGGGTGTAGCTCGTCCTCCGGGGCTCGGGGGGTGGGGGGCTGCTCCTTAGCCGGCCGGGCCGCCACTCCTGGGGGGTCACGGCCCGGGCTTTGGCCTGCGGAGTGTAGGAGCCTGGCGAGCGGGGACAGGAGGCATCTGGATTCTGCGTGTCCTCACCTGGCCTCCTTCCCGCCACGCTGGGTCACCCCGGGTAGGTCTTTGCTCTTTTCTGGGCCTCCCGGCGCCCCCCAAAAGCCCAGGACCCCCCCAGACCTCCGGGTCCTCCTGCACAAATTCGGATACCTGTCCCCTGGGCTTGGCCAGCGCCCCGCGTCACTCCGCTAGGTCCTGCCCTGGGCCATGGGGACTTCCCGTGGCTGTGGGTCCCCGAGGCCGGGAGACACGGGATTGAGACGCCTCCCCCGAGGCCACCACAGGTCCGTCCCCAGCCAGGTCTTGCAGCAGCAGGGGGTGGGAGGGGGCTTTGTGCCTTCCCGTCCTCAACTGGGTGAACATCGGTTGAGCACCTACTGTGCGCTGGGCACCTGTGTTGAGCACCTACTGTGTGCTGGGTACCTACTGTGCCCCGGGCACCTACTGTGTGCCGAGCACGTACTGTGTGCCAGGCACCTGCTGTGTATTGAGCATCTACTGTGTGCCGGGCACCTACTGTGTGCCGAGCACATACTGTGTGCCAGGCACCTACTGTGTGCCGAGCACCTACTGTGCGCCGAGCACCTACTGTGCATTGAACACCTACTGTGTGCCATGTACCTACTGTGTGCTGAGCACCTACTGTGCACCGGGCACCTACTGTGCATTGAACACCTACTGTGTGCCATGTACCTACTGTGTGCTGAGCACCTACTGTGTGCTGAGCACCTACTGTGTTGGGCACCTACTGTGTGTTGAGCATCTACTGTGCGCCGGGCACCTACTGTGTGCCAGGCACCTTCTGTGTGTTGGGTACCTACTGTGTGTTGAGCATCTACTGTGCACTGGGCACCTACTGTGTGCCAGGCACCTTCTGTGTGTTGGGTACCTACTGTGTGCCAGGCACCTACTGTGCGCCGGGCACCTACTGTGTGCCAGGCACCTTCTGTGTGTTGGGTACCTACTGTGTGTTGAGCATCTACTGTGCGCCAGGCACCTACTGTGCGCCGGGCACCTACTGTGTGTTGGGTACCTACTGTGTGTTGAGCATCTACTGTGCGCCGGGCACCTACTGTGTGCCAGGCACCTTCTGTGTGTTGGGTACCTACTGTGTGTTGAGCATCTACTGTGCGCCGGGCACCTACTGTGTGTTGGGTACCTACTGTGTGCCGGGCACCAGGCTAGGAGCGAGGACGCTGGGAACGTGAGTAGCCAGCGTGGGTGGGGCTGTGGGTCTAGATCAGAAGCCGAGTCTGCGGTCTGTGCTCTGAGGATCAGGGACCCCCAGTGTGGCCGATGGCAGTGTCCCCAAGGGTCATCCTGGAGCCAGGGAGGAGAGGAGGGGCAGGAAGGAGGAAGGGGCAGAGGGGACAGCCCCGTTCAGAGGCCCGGCGGCTGGGGCGGCCCGGAGAGAGCCCAGTGCCGGCCCGAGGTCCCCACGGTGTTACCTGGGCCCCCAAAGCCGCCCTCCGTGGCCGAGCTGTCCCAGGACTCCACGGCACTGTCCACGCTGGGCACGGCGGGCGAGCAGCGGGCTGCCAGGGGGCCTCCCTTCAGGGCCTCCGCGGGCTCGTCGTCTGCGTCACTGGGCTCGCTGAGGCTGCCCGACTTGTGGGGCAGGAGGGGCCCTGGGGGGAGAAGGGAGTGTCGTCTCTGACCTCAGAGACACAGAGATACTCCCAGAGCCTCAGCGTCCCCGTTTCAGCCCGGTCTGGGGACGCACGGCTGACGCGGGGTGTGGCAGATTCATAAGCAAACCCGTTGCACAGATGGGGAAACCGAGGCCCGGGTGGAGGCCAAACAACACACCCAACGGTGGGCGCAGTGGAGCCCGGATTAGAAGGAAGACCCCAAAACGTGGGTTCCTTCCGCTGCACGTAGGGGCAGGGGACAGTGGGGACGGCGTGGGGGGACGGCCACGCAGCACAACAAGCACGAGCACCTTAAGAGGCGGGAAGTGACGGCCCATGCTCAGACACAGCGCTGTGTGACCTTAGGCTCGTCATTGCCCTCTCTGAGCCTCGTCTTCTCAGCCATCCCAGGTCCGCCCCCCTCCACAGTGCTGTGTGACCTTAGGCTCGTCATTGCCCTCTCTGAGCCTCGTCTTCTCAGCCATCCCAGGTCCGCCCCCCTCCACAGTGCTGTGTGACCTTAGGCTCGTCATTGCCCTCTCTGAGCCTCGTATACCCCCCACCCCCACCCAGCGCAGGCAGCGAAGCTCACGGTCTAGCTGCTTCTTGATCTTCAGCGTGACGGTCTCCCCAGCCACCTGCAGGAGGTGGATGGCCTCGCTCAGCGGCCGGCCCTTGAGGCTGACGCTGTTGATGGCCAGGATGCGGTCGCCCACGTGGATGGCACCGGTCCTGAGGAGGGGGCCACAGGGCGGAGAATCAGAGCTGGACCCTCAGGGGCTCAGAGAGGGGTCTACCCTAGGGGAACCCAGGGGCAGCCCGGCTGACCCGAGTTACACCCAGCTGGGAATAAAAAAAAAAGCAAAAGCAAGTATAACCTTGGGTTGCATTACCAGAGGTATTAAGTCTAGAACCTGGGAGGGGATTGTCCTGCCTGACTCTAAAGTTCGGTTCCGGAACGAGTTTTGAGAATGGTTCGAATCCCGCACACCGGCTGCCAAATCCTTGCTGTGTGCGCTTGGGCCAGTGTCTTAACTTCCCTGAGCACATTCATAAGCAAACCCATCCCACAGATGGGAAAACTGAGGCTCGGGGAGGGGAGAGGTGATAATATTTATTTTATCATCCAATTATAATTGAGAGATGAATGAATAAAAATGTCTAAAATACACACCAGATTCTGAAAGTGTAGTATGAAAAAAATATATAAAATATTCTGCTCATAATTTTTATATGGATTCCATGTTGAAGTAAATCTATATAAAATGGATTTTGTTTCTTTTTTGTTTTTCTTTTTCTTTTTCTTTTTTTTTTTGGAGACAGAGTGTCACTCTGTCACCCGGGCTAGAGTGCCGTGGCGTCAGCCTCGCTCACAGCAGCCTCAGACTCCTGGGCTCAAGCGATCCTCCTGCCTCGGCCTCCCAGAGTGCTGGGGTGACAGGCATGAGCCACCACGGCCGGCCACTTTTTTTTTTTTTTTTTTAATGTGACGACTACTAGACGGTTTGCGATTGAATTTGCAGCTGGAATTCGATTCCAGCTGGGCAGCCCGGTGCGGGCAGGGGGAGCTGTGTGTGGGTCCCCAGCACCCAGGATGGCGCGGGGGGCGCACGGGGACATTTGGAATCCGCAGGGTCCCCGCTCTGAGCTGTGCATTCTGCCCGGCGTCCAGCAGGGCGCGCTCTGGGACTAGGGACGTCCCGGGAACCTCAAGCCCTGGAATCCCTCCCACCCTCCCGCGCCACCTATGACCCCCAGCCCAGGACAGCCGGGGGCAGAGAGGGGACGCCTCCCTCCCTGCAGTCCCTCCACGGCCACAGCCTCGGGGACACTTCCCGGGGCAGGAGGCTGGGACTCGCATTTTAGCATTTTTACAGCATTTTAGCATTTTACCGTTTTGGGGACCTGAGGTTCAGAGGGGAGGTGACCGGCCCAGGGTCTCTCTGGGAGCGAAACAGATGTCACCATCCAAGGTGCCTGGTGCCAAAGCCCAGCGCCTGCTCCCCGGGGGGGGGGGGTCCAGCCTGTGTCCCCCGCAAAGCCCCCGCTCACCTCTCCGCCAGACCACGCTTGGTGAGCCCCGAGATGACAATGGGGTCAAAGGGCTCCTCCGTGCCCGAGATGGTGATGCCGAGGGGACCCCCGTAGCGCTTGAGCTCCACGGTGTAGCTGACGGCCCCCGTGGTCTCCAGCTCGTCTGCAAGAGGGGGACACCGGTCACCGGGGTGGGGGGACAGGAGCTGACACACCCAGGCCCCCAGCACCAGGGGGAGCCCCGAGCTGCAGGGGGGGAGACCCCAGCGCCAGGGGGACCCCCGAGCTGCAGGGTGGGAGACCCCAGTGCCAGGGGGAGCCCCGAGCTGCAGGGTGGGAGACCCCAGAGCACCAGGGGGAGCCCCGAGCTGCAGGGTGGGAGACCCCCAGGGCCAGGGGGAGCCCCGAGCTGCAGGGTGGGAGACCCCCAGGGCCAGGGGGAGCCCCGAGTTGCAGGGTGGGAGACCCCGGAGCACCAGGGGGAGCCCCGAGCTGCAGGGTGGGAGACCCCAGAGCACCAGGGGGAGCCCCAGGCTGCAGGGTGGGAGATCCCGGCGCCAGGGGGAGCCCCGAGCTGCAGGGTGGGGGACCCCGGCGCCAGGGGGAGCCCCGAGCTGCAGGGTGGGAGACCCCGGAGCACCAGGGGGAGCCCCGAGCTGCAGGGTGGGAGACCCCCAGGGCCAGGGGGACCCCCGAGCTGCAGGGTGGGAGATCCCGGCGCCAGGGGGACCCCCGAGCTGCAGGGTGGGAGACCCCCAGGGCCAGGGGGACCCCCGAGCTGCAGGCTGGGAGACCCCCAGGGCCAGGGGGAGCCCCGAGCTGCAGGGTGGGAGACCCCCAGGGCCAGGGGGACCCCCGAGCTGCAGGCTGGGAGACCCCCAGGGCCAGGGGGAGCCCCGAGCTGCAGGCTGGGAGACCCCCAGGGCCAGGGGGAGCCCCGAGCTGCAGGCTGGGAGACCCCCAGGGCCAGGGGGAGCCCCGAGCTGCAGGGTGGGAGACCCCCAGGGCCAGGGGGAGCCCCGAGCTGCAGGGTGGGAGACCCCCAGGGCCAGGGGGAGCCCCGGGCTGCAGGCTGGGAGACCCCCAGGGCCAGGGGGAGCCCCGAGCTGCAGGCTGGGAGACCCCCAGGGCCAGGGGGAGCCCCGAGCTGCAGGCTGGGAGACCCCCAGGGCCAGGGGGAGCCCCGAGCTGCAGGGTGGGAGACCCCCAGGGCCAGGGGGAGCCCCGAGCTGCAGGGTGGGAGACCCCCAGGGCCAGGGGGAGCCCCGGGCTGCAGGCTGGGAGACCCCCAGGGCCAGGGGGAGCCCCGAGCTGCAGGCTGGGAGACCCCCAGGGCCAGGGGGAGCCCCGAGCTGCAGGGTGGGAGACCCCCAGGGCCAGGGGGACCCCCGAGCTGCAGGCTGGGAGACCCCCAGGGCCAGGGGGAGCCCCGAGCTGCAGGCTGGGAGAACCCCAGGGCCAGGGGGAGCCCCGAGCTGCAGGGTGGGAGACCCCGGAGCACCAGGGGGAGCCCCGAGCTGCAGGGTGGGAGACACCCAGGGCCAGGGGGAGCCCCGAGTTGCAGGGTGGGAGACCCCGGAGCACCAGGGGGAGCCCCGAGTTGCAGGGTGGGAGACCCCAGAGCACCAGGGGGAGCCCCGAGCTGCAGGCTGGGAGACCCCAGGGCCAGGGGGAGCCCCGAGCTGCAGGGTGGGAGACCCCAGCGCCCGACGGTGGCCCTCAGAGGCGGCAGGGCCCGCGAGGGGGACCGTACCCGAGTTGTCGTCGTCCTTCCGGATCTTCAGCTTCACCAGGTCCTCGCATCGCCGCAGGATCTGCACGGCGTCCTCCATGGGACAGTTGTCCAGGCGGACGTCGTCGATGGCCAGCAGCTTGTCCCCCGGCTCCAGGGTGCCCGTCCTGCGAGGGGACGGAAGGCGCCGGGCGCGCGTGCAGGCGCCACCCCCAGCCCTGCCGGCCGCGTCCCCGCGCCCCCCTGTGCGTCCCCGTCCCCTCCCCCACCTGTGCGCCACGCTGCCCTTCTTGACGTCGGAGATGACAAGCGGCTCCCCGCGCCTCCTGCTGGCTGCTGGGGGGAGGGGGAGAGGTCATGAGTCCCCCCGCCTTCCACGACCTCCGCGCGGGGGTGGGGACAGGGCGTGGCAAAGCCCCAGGGCTGGGGACGGGCTTGCCGGGTGACATCTGGGCAGAGACGTGGGGGGTGGGGAACAGAGCGGAAGGGACAGGGGTGGGGGCAGAGCCGCCCAGGGAGGCAGGAGGAGCAGCCGGTCCCAGCTGTCACCCGAGCAGCCTCAGCAGGGGACAGTGGGCCAGAGCGGCCGGAGGTCACACAGGGCCACGTGGGGGCCTTTCACTCCGAGTGACATGGGGGCCGTCCCCGTTCCTACACGCGTGTTCTGTTTCCCTTTGCCCCCCTGCGTCCCTCCCTTTCTTCAGCAGACATGCATTAAGCGCCTACTGTATTCCTGCCCCTCTTTGGGGCTCTTGGGGACACAGAGGCAGACGGAACAGCAAGCCCAGCCCACGCGTGTGGCACCTTACAAACCTCCGTCCCCGAGGACACCTCACACCCCGCGCAGGGAGACCCACGAGGCCCGGGGACCCCCGTGGTGCAGAATGAGAAACTGAGGCTTTGGGAAGAAGCTGGGGTCGTGCCCGGGGACGTGCAGCCGGGCCTGGTCCCCCCCCCACCCCGACACCCAGGGTCCCTGCCCTGCACCCGGGCGGCAGGCGGGGGACGTGGCCGCCGGCGGACTCACAGCTGATGGTGATGCCCAGCTCCACGCCGCGGCGCTTGGGCAGCTTCACGTGGAAGGTTCCGCTGCTCGGGATCACGGACTCTGGGTACAGACACGCGGGGACCCACGTGAGGCCCAAGGGAGGAGCCTCGGGGGGCCCCAGCCCCCCCTGCTGGGGGGCAAAGAACCCCCCAAAATCACTGTCCCACCCCCATCTTGCTTCTTCATCCTGACAGACGGGGAAACTGAGGCACGGGGCGCAGACACGCTCAGAACGACACGCTCGCTCCGGGCAGGGCAGTCAGGACCGTCAGCCGCAAAGGTTTCCTGAGCACCTACTATGTGCCAGGTCTTCCTGAGCACCTACCGCGTGCCGGGGCTTCCTGAGCACCTACTATGTGCTAGGTCTTCCTGAGCACCTACTGCGTGCCTGGTCTTACTGAGCACCTACTATGTGCCAGGTCTTCCTGAGCACCCACTGCGTGCCTGGTCTTACTGAGCACCTACTATGTGCCAGGTCCTCCTGAGCACCTACTGCGTGCCTGGTCTTACTGAGCACCTACTATGTGCCAGGTCCTCCTGAGCACCTACTGCGTGCCTGGTCTTACTGAGCACCTACTATGTGCCAGGTCTTCCTGAGCACCTACCGCGTGCCTGGTCTTACTGAGCACCTACTATGTGCCAGGTCTTCCTGAGCACCTACCACGTGCCGGGTCCTCCTGAGCACCCATTGCGTGCCGGGTCTTCCTGAGCACCTACTGCGCTCTGGGTCCTCCTGAGCACCTACTGCGCTCCGGGTCCTCCTGAGCACCTACTGCGCTCCGGGTCCTCCTGAGCACCCACTGCGTGCCGGGTCTTCCTGAGCACCCACAACATGCCGGGTCTTCCTGAGCACCTACTGCGTGCCGGGTCTTCCTGAGCACCTACTGCACACCGGGTCTTCCTGAGCACCTACTGCGCGCCGGGTCTTCCTGAGCACCTACTGCGCGCCGGGTCCTCCTGAGCACCTACTGCGTGCCGGGTCCTCCTGAGCACCTACTGCGTGCCGGGTCTTCCTGAGCACCCACTGCGTGCCGGGTTGTACCGAGCACCTACTACGTGCCGGGTCTTCCTGAGCACCCACTACGTGCCGGGTCTTCCTGAGCACCCACTACGTGCAGGGTCTTCCTGAGCACCCACTATGTGCAGGGTCTTCCTGAGCACCCACTACATGCCGGGTCTCCTTGAGCACCTACTGTGTGCCGGGTCTTCCTGAGCACCCACTATGTGCCGGGTCTTCCTGAGCACCTACTATGTGCCAGGTCTTCCTTAACATCTTCCGCGTCCCATGTCTTACTGAGCACCTACTATATGCCAGGTCTTCCTGAGCACCTACTATGTGCCAGGTCTTCCTTAACATCTTCGGCGTCCCATGTCTTACTGAGCACCTACTGTGTGCTGGGTCTTCCTGAGCACCCACTACATGCCGGGTCTTCTTGAGCACCCACTACGTGCAGGGTCTTCCTGAGCACCCACTACGTGCAGGGTCTTCCTTAACATCTTCCACGTCCCATGTCTTACTGAGCACCTACTATGTGCCAGGTCTTCCTGAGCACCCACTATGTGCTAGGTCTTCCTGAGCACCTACTACGTGCCAGGTCTTCCTGAGCACCCACTACATGCCAGGTCTTCCTGAGCACCTACTACATGCCAGGTCGTGGCTGGGTATTTTCACAGCATTTATCTCCCCTAACTCAAACAACTCGCCCTGCAGCGAGAAGATTCCAGCCACTGTTTTCTAGAAGGGGAAACTGAGGCTGGAAGGAGGTGGCGTCCCGTCCAAAGTCGCACGGTGTCCGCGTCCCCGAACCAGACTTCCGTCCGACTCGAGCTGTTCTGGGCTCTTTGAGTGACGCAGAGAAGCAGCTTGGCTATTTCCAGCTTCTCGCCCGCCCTGTCCCCACTAGGTCCTGTCCCGCGGCGGCAAAAGTCACCGTGTCAACTCTAGCGCGGGGACCTTGTTCCTCCCCTGCCTTTCTGCCACCAGCGCGCAGGCGTGAGCAGCCCATGTCCCCAGGGGAAGAGGGGGACGGGCGGAGGCGTGTGCGCCCCAGGCAGGGCAGGATCAAGGAGGGACAGGCGCGCGGTCCCCAGGGGCCAGCGGGAAGCTCTGGCCGGTCACTCACCCGCCACGTCGAATTCGACCTCCAGCACGACCTTGCGGGCCAGCGCCGCGTCCCGCAGCAGCTGGTTGGCTTCCTCCATGGTCCCGTCCTCGGTGGCGACGCCGTTGATGGCCAGGACGCGGTCCCCCACCTGCAGTAGCCCACACCTGGCCCCCAGGGGCCACAGCAGAGAGAAGAGGCTTCGATGACAGCCCCACTGCGGGGTGACAACCCGGTCCCCCACCTCCTGGGCTGAGCTGTGACTCTCGGCGCTGCCGCCCCCCCACCCCGAGCCAGCTGTGTTGCCTCAATTTGTCACATGCCCCTGGCTGAGGGCTGGCGGCCGCGCCGAGCCTCAGTTTCTCTGTCTGTACAGTGGGCTCTGACTTCAGCCAGACAGGGGTTCGAGCCCCGGGCATGACACTTAGGAGCTGTGTGACTCCGGGTGAGTGAACCACCCTCTCTGAGCCTCGGGTGCAAAACGGGGCTGGTGACGGGGGTTGACGGGATGGTTTAAGTGAGATACGTTGGTAAAGTCGGGGCTCGGTTGGGGTGACTCAGTTTCCCTGGCTGTCCTGGAGGGAGTGAGGGGCCCAGACGGGGAGGGCGGCGGGCTCTCACCGCTCAGCCGGGCTGTCGGGCTCGATGAAGCGCACCAGGGGTGGGGACGACAGGGTCTCGGTGGCGAAGATGCCACCCTGGAGCTGGAGGCCGAACCCGCCCAGGGGGTCTCCGCAGAGCACGACCTCTGTGGTCTCCGAGTGCACGACCTGCCCACCCGGTCCCACGGTGCTGGAGGTCAGAGACACTGTGGGGACACGGGGGTGCGTGGCGGTCAGGGGGGCCACCCCACGGGCCCGGGTGACAGAGCCAGACTCTGTCTCAAAAAAAAGAAAAAAAACACGAGACTGAAAGGGTACAGAGTAACTGGCACCGCTCAACTGTGCGCTTGTGCAGTGCGTAACCTGCCCAACCATCCATGGCGGCCTGCGTACCACTCACGCACACCTGGGGGACGAGACCAAGCCTTACGTGAGCTCTTATGTTCCCTCCTCCGCTGCCTCCTCCGCCCCATGGTCGTGCGGGGACTCATGGGCTGGGATCCGCGGGGAAGGGTGCTGGGGTTGGCGCAGGAAAAGGCGTGGTTCACGGTCGGCGAGGAAAAGGGCGTCGAGGACGAGGCTGAGGAGGTGACGAAACGGCCCCGTGAGCCCCGGCAGAGCCCCTGCACCCCCGGCGCACGGTAGGTGCGGGGAAGCCACGCTGTGTGACCTCAGGCAAGTGTCTTTCCCTCTCTGGGCCTCAAAGACCGCAGGGTTTCCACAGACCTGGGGACACCCAGCTGCTAGGGACGGGGACCCCTCGCGTCACTGACGTGCCAGGTGCCAACGGGGCAGACCCCTCCCCCAGAAAGGCCGGCGGGACCGGTTGTCGGGGGGCAGGGGGGACGTTACATCGGCTTTGGTCCTGGCCGGCGGGTGTGGCCCAGGTGGGCGTCCGGCAGTGGCCGGGCCGGGGGCTGTGGCAGGAGGACAGGCAGGGGTCCCAGCGGTGCGGCTGCTCACTCCTCTGCACCTTGACTGTGGCCGGCGACAAAGAGGGGAGAGACGGGTACGGGCGTCAGGGTTGGGCACTGTGCAAGGGAGGATGGCGGCCACCGTGGGGGGTCCTCGTGCTGTCCCTGTGCCAGGCACCACATTGAACGTCCCGCTCACGGGTCCGGCTGTGCCTCCTTCTGCTGCCTGGTCCCTGGTGACCCCGGGGTGGGCAGGTGAGGCCCCTGGTATCTCAGTCCCCCGATTCTGTCCCCTGAGATGGAACCCCGGCTCCCTCCGCGACCAGCCAAGGACTGGACGAGCCACTCAGCCTCTCTGCGTCTGGCTGTCGTCACCTATAAAATGGGACCCTGTCGTCACCTATAAAATGGGACCGAGAGCGCGAGCGCCACCCGCCCGGGGCAGCGGGGAGGATCAGAGAGGGTTACCGCGATGCGTTTAGAGCAGTGCCCGACCCTGACAACTGGACGGAGACGTGTGACCTTGTACGGCCACCTCAGCCTCCTCTGCAGAGGGACACGGTTGTGACCCTGACCCTCGCAGGTCCCACCCGGCCCCTGGTCCCACGGACGCCCTCTAGACCCCGCAAGACCACCTCTCCCTCTGTTCTTGGACTCGCCTGGCACCCAGCTCCCTGCTCCCAGCTGGGAGACCCTGGCTCCTGCCAGGAGCAGCTCCAGGCCCTCTGTGCCCACCCGGCCGCCCCCTGGGGACCCACTGGGGCCACTAAGATGAGCGTCGGATCCCGGCTCTGAGCAGCACGGAGCACGAAGGACAATCCCCTCCCGCATTGTCACGCTCATACTTCTATTAATGCAACCAGGGACGAAATCGGCTATTCCAGCCGCCCGTCAATCCAAACGGTGACATTGTTTCTCTGCCCCACCACCCCTGTACGCATGGAATTTGTTCCAGCAAATTCCAGCCGGGTCCTGCCTAGGTCCCTCAAGCCTCACACACGCCGGCCCTCTCCGTCCGACTTGCGGTTTGGGGTCCGCGGAGGGGACCTACCCGCCTCCGAGGGCTTCAGGGGACGCTGGCTCTGGGGGACAGGCAGGATCTCCAGGCGCACCTTGTCCGACACGCTGGCCAGGAGCTTGGTGGCCTCGAGGAGCGAACACCGCTCGGTGCTGGTGCCGTTGATGGACAGAATGTGGTCGCCCGCGCGCAGCGCCCCGCTCCTGGCCGGGCGAGGGGACAGGCTGGTCCAGGCCACACGGAGCTCGGGGGCCGCCCACGCCCCGTCCCCAGCCCGCTCCGCGCCTCACCTGTCCACCACGCTGGCCGGCTTGATGCGGTCGATGGCGATGAGCGGCCTGTCGCGGTGGGACGCGGTGGTGAGCGACAGGCCCAGCGCGGACCCCGGCGCCTTCACGATCTCCACCGTCAGCGGCCCCGAGGCGTCGGCCGCCGTGTCTGGCAGGAGGGACAAAAACAAGTCGGGGACGCACACGTCGCTCGCTCCCCTCCCGGCCTCGCTCCCGCTGCCCGGGGAGGGGTGGCTGTGCCCGCTGGACAGACGGGGAAACTGAGGTGCAGACCCCGGTGGAGGGGACAACGTGGGGGCAAAGCCCGGCCAGGATCGCACGGAAGTGGAGCAAGGGCGGGAGGTCAGGTCTGGGGACCTCTGGCCCCCGGGGTTGTGCCGGGTGATGCGGGTTTGCGTGCATTTATTGGCAGCCTGCTGTATACCGGCATGTGCATTTATTGGCAGCCTGCCGGATAGTGGCATGTGCATTTCTTGGCAGCCTGCCGGATACCAACGTGTGCATTTCTTGGCAGCCTGCTGGATAGCGGCGTGTGCATTTCTTGGCAGCCTGCTGGATAGTGGCGTGTGCATTTATTGGCAGCCTGCTGGATAGCGGCGTGTGCATTTATTGGCAGCCTGCTGGATAGCGGCGTGTGCATTTATTGGCAGCCTGCTGAATATGGGCGTGTGCATTTCTTGGCAGCCTGCTGTATACCAGCGTGTGCATTTCTTGGCAGCCTGTTGTATACCGGCATGTGCATTTATTGGCAGCCTGCTGGATACCGGCATGTGCATTTCTTGGCAGCCTGCAGGATAGTGGCGTGTGCATTTCTTGGCAGCCTGCTGGATAGTGGCATGTGCATTTCTTGGCAGCCTGCTGGATACCAGCATGTGCATTTATCGGCAGCCTGCTGGATAGCGGCGTGTGCATTTATTGGCAGCCTGCTGGATAGCAGCGTGTGCATTTATTGGCAGCCTGCTGAATATGGGCGTGTGCATTTCTTGGCAGCCTGCTGTATACCAGCGTGTGCATTTCTTGGCAGCCTGTTGTATACCGGCATGTGCATTTATTGGCAGCCTGCTGGATACCGGCATGTGCATTTCTTGGCAGCATGTGCATTTATTGGCAGCCTGCTGTATACCAGCATGTGCATTTCTTGGCAGCCTGCAGGATAGTGGCGTGTGCATTTCTTGGCAGCCTGCTGGATAGTGGCATGTGCATTTCTTGGCAGCCTGCTGGATACCAGCATGTGCATTTATCGGCAGCCTGCTGTATACCAGAGTGTGCATTTCTTGGCAGTGTGTGCATTTATTGACAGCCTGTTGGATACCAGCACATGCATTTATCGGCAGCCTGCTGTATACCGGTGTGTGCATTTATTGGCAGCCTGCTGTATAACTGCATGTGCATTTATTGTCAGCCTGCTGTATACCAGCATGTGCATTTCTTGGCAGCCTGCTGGATACCGGCCTGTGCATTTATCGGCAGCCTGCTGGATACCGACATGTGTATTTATCGGCAGCCTGCTGTATACCAGCATGTGCATTTATTGGCAGCCTGCTGTATACCAGCGCATGCATTTCTTGACAGCGTGTGCATTTCTTGGCAGCCTGCTGTATACCAGCGTGTGCATTTCTTCGCAGCCTGATGGATACTGGCATGTGCATTTCTTGGCAGCCTGCTGGATACCAGCGTTTGCATTTATCGGCAGCCTGCTTTATACCAGTGTGTGCATTTCTTGGCAGCGTGTGCATTTATCGGCAGCCTGCTGTATACCAGCGGTGCATTTATTGGCAGCCCACTGTATACCAGCACGTGCATTTATTGGCAGCCTGCTGGATACCAGCATGTGCATTTCTTGGCAGCCTGCTGGATACCAGCGCTACGCTGTCGTGTGCATTACACTCTGTCTCTGTTCACCCAGCCGATGGCTCGAAATCAAAGCATCGCACTCAGCTCCTTCTGCCTCTGTCCCCAGCGTCCAAGGGGCAGCAGGTCGGGACAGCTCAGCCTTCCTCGCCATTCTGAGTCCAACCCCTTCTCCCCACTCCCCTGCGACCAGCTGGGTCCAGCCACTCCGCTCTCTGTCTCTCTTTTCTTTTTATTTTTTTGTTTTTTTTTTTGAGACAGAGTCTGGCTCTGTCGCCTGGGCTAGAGTGCCGTGGCGTCAGCCTCGCTCACAGCAACCTCAGACTCCTGGGCTCAAGCGATCCTCCTGCCTCGGCCTCCCGAGTAGCTGGGACGACAGGCATGTGCCACCATGCCCAGCTCATTTTTTCTACATATATTTTTAGCTGTCCAGCTCATTTCTTTCTATTTTTAGTAGAGACGGGGTCTCGCTCTTGCTCAGGCTGGTCTCGACCTCCTGACCTCGAACGATCCTCCCGCCTCGGCCTCCCAGAGTGCTGGGATTTCGTTCTCTGCTGGATCCCAGCGCATCTAAGCCATAGACACTATTTATGGCCCAGAGAGGCTAAGTGACGGGCCCAAGGTCACACAGCCCTGGCTGTGATGAGGATCCGAGGCCCCGCGGCCCTCTCTCCGCTCCCCCCGCCCTGGGCCTTCTCCTGTGACGACCGTCACCCTCGGGCCCCCCAACTCACCCGGGGTGGCCACGTCGTACTCCACCTGGAACAGCGCCTCGTGGCTGCACTGCCGCAGGGCGGCCAGGGCGGTGGCGTGGCTGGCCCCGTGCAGGGGGATCCCGTCCACGCTGAGCAGCCTGTCCCCCACCTTCAAGGAGCCCTCCCTGCCGGGGGGGGATGCGGTCAGCCGGGCACCTGGCACGGCCCAGTGGGGGTGCTGGGGACAGGGGCGGGGAGGACCAAGGAGAAAGGGACAGGGGACATGAAGATGGGGAGCCCTGGGATGTCCGAGCCGGGCGGGGTGGGGGTGTCCTTCAAAGCCCCCCACCTTGCTCCTGCCCCAGAGGAGACCACGAGGGCCCAGAAAGGGCGCCAGCCCGGCCAGGGACACACAGCACCAGGGCCGGGCCCGGTCTGAGCCTTCCCGCCGCCCAAGACGGAGGTCCCTTCCCACGGTCCCCACCCCGCCCCGGTTTCTCAGCGGGGACTCTGGCCTGGTGACAAACACGCCTGGGAAACAGGTCCGCAGGGGCCTCGGGGGGCGGGGGGGGGGGGGAGCCGGGTTCACCTCGGTTTGGGTCAAACCCCGCCCCGGAGCGCCTCTCCCCAACAGGTGGCCAAAGCTATTCCGGGAGGTTCTAGAAATAGCCGGTCACAGGGCCGCGTCCCAAAGACAGATTTAGATTTCCGACAAGGCCGTTCCGGGCTTCTGTTAAAAATGGCCGGGAATCTCCCGCCCCCCACTCTCTCTCTCTGGGCCTCAGTGTGACCATCTGTGGAATGGGCACAGTGGCCCCTTCTATGCCGTCTTCATGGGGGGCCCGGGGAGGTGTCTGACGGCTCAGGTTGGGGCTCACCTGTCGGCGGGGCCGCCCGGCCGCACGTAGGTCAAGACGAGCGGGCGGGACTTGTGCCCGTCTTCATGGACGCCCCCTGCACGGAATCCAACAAGACGCAGAAATCAGCTCCCCCGCCCTCTTCCGTGATGCCCAGCGGCCCTCAGCAGGGTCCCGCAATCAAACTGGACCCCCTTATGAGACACCAACAATAAATGCCTCCCCCCTCCCCCCGCCAGAGATGGGGCACAGGGTACCAAAGCTCCGCTTCCTGTGCTCTCATCTTATTGCCCTTTTCCCCCTGGCCGCCAGGAAGCCCCCCCAAACTTTTTTCTCAGTCTCAGCAGCAGCTTTCACCGTCCTTTTCTGGTACGACTTTGTGTCCCCTGTCACTCCCCCCAAACGTGCACTCCTTCATCGCCTGACAGATTTTTTTTTTTTTTCTCCATCTGACACGGTCAATGCGGACACTGACCTCTGAGGACAAAGCCGAAGCTGTTCCCCTCCTTGTAGAGGGAGACGTCCACTGTCTTTGAAATGATCCTCGGGTTGTTCTCGGGGGCTGGGGAGAAAGGGGAGGCCTCCCTTGAGCGCCTCGGTGGCAGCTGTCCCCAGAGCGAATTACAGGGGACTTGGGTGGTCGCTCACGGAGATTCCAGAGAAAGGATCCGGCCCCACGTTACAGGCAGGACAAAGTGAGGCTCAGAGGACCTTCCTCCCTGGTACCCACTTACTCCGGCCCTTAGAGCGAGGAGACGCCCTACGCAGGCTCACTGAGGCGATTCAGAGCTGGAGAAAGCTCTAGAACCCGGGACTTAGCGCAGGGCGGTGGGGCTCGGGGTGGAGCAGGGAACCGCGTATTCACCAAATCTTCCCCAAACCTTCCCCCCCCCAAAGAAAAGCAGCTGGAAACTAGACACACAAAATGACAGCAGGCTGTACACGCAGCCGGGCGACCCTCATTCGCCAAACGGGAAAAGCGGAGGCTCAGAGAGGTCAAGACGCTCGTCCAGGGTCACACAGCAAGCGAGCAGGAGAGCGTGGATTTTTGCGGCCCGGGGTGTCTACGTTCCACCTGCCACCCCCCTCCGCCCCCCCCCGGCTGGCGTTGGTCCCCACCCCCCAGGCCCCGGCGGGGAGGCGGCCGTGCCGCCCGCGACCGAGGCAGGGGAGAGAGTTCCCCGTCCAAGGGCACCCACCAGGCGGGGGCAGCTCATACTCCACCTCCAGCACCACGCGCTCGCCCACGTTCTTGAGCAGGGTGATGATTTCGTCGTGGCGGAGCCGGGTCAGGTGGATCCCGTTCACAGACCGGATGTAGTCGCCGACGTTGAGCAGATCGCTCCTGGGACAACAGGACACACGTGGGGACAGGGGCCGCCGGCTCGGGCTCCGTTAGAACCTCACGGTCTCTGGTCCTTCCTTTGATTTTTGTCTCATGCATTGATTTGGGTTGGGAGGTGGGGTCTTGCTGTGCTGTCCAGGCTGGAGCGCAGCGGCACGACCGCAGCTCGCTGAGGCTCACGCCAGCCTCCTGCCTCGGCCTCTCAAAGTGCCAGGATCACGGGCGCGAGCCGCCGCGCGCACGCCCGTGGCTGCGACTCTCATTTTACTAACGGGGCAGCTGAGGCTCAGAGAGGTCAGACACTCGGCCGGGGTCACCCAGCAAGCGAGCGGGAGAGCGTGGATTCTAACCTAGACCTGTTGACACCCGGACCCCGGGCTCTTCCTGCTTGCTTTTGCTCGCCCTGGCGTGTCACTCTCAAAAATTGTGACAGCTCGTGGCCTCAGGCGAGCCCACAGTATGACCGGGTCATGGCGTCCTTTGCTAGTCCCCAACGCTCTTCCTGCCCTCTGCTCAACGGGACACTTGTCACCGGCTGCCTTGCGCGAGCCCCAGGCCTCAGGGTCTAAGGGAGCCACGGAGGCAGAGGGTAGGCGAAATCTGGGGCTGGAGAAATCCTGCACTCAGGGAGGGCTTCCTGGAGGCAGTGTCCTCTGTGTGGAGCGTGCAGGCGTGAAGAGGAGGATGCTACAGGGAACAGAGGGAACAGCGTATGCAAAGGCCCGGAGGACACCATGTCCGGGTGAGTGTGGGCTGCTCTGGCTGAGTGAGCCGGCGGTGCGGACAAAGGGGACCTAAAGTCACAGCTGCCACTGGACACCTCCCCGCCACAGACACCCGGCCCGTGGATGCTTCTGGAAGCGACTGTCTAATTGCTTTGCTTAAGGCCTTAAGGGCACACGTTCGCTAGCAGCCCTGGGTCCCCGCAATTGCCTACGCATCACCCCCCTTCCCGCTGCGCCCCCCCAAGCCCACCTCTCACCTGGCCGCGAGTCCCCCGGGTCTCAGGTTGGACACCCTGGGCTTCCCGTCCTTGTCGGTCCCGCCGGAGATGGTGAGGCCCAGGGAGCCGCCTTCTTTTTTGAGCAGCTCCACCACGGTGACGCCACGGAACTCCTCTGGCGACAGACGGGGGGCGGGTGGGGGTGTGTTTGCCCAGGGGGGGCGAGGGGGACAATCCCGGACCTCCAGCTCCAAGTCTGACCCCTCCCGGGGCTCTCCGTGCCTCCCGGGGCAGGACACGGGGGAAGGAGGGACGTCCTTACCTGGAATGCTTTGTCTGCGGCAGGCCAGGGCCACCTCGGGTCCCCCCGCGTCCTTGGCTGCTTTGGAATAGGGCCCATCGTCTGCGGGGGGGGGGGAGAGACAGAGAGAGAGACCCTGATGTCCCCTCTCCTTTGCATCCTGCGACCCCGTCTCCTTTGCATCCTGCGACCCCGTCTCCTTTGCATCCTGCGACCCTGTCTCCGTTGCATTCTGCAAACCCTCCCACGTGGGTGACTTCCACGCCACGCACGTGGCCTATAACGTCTTCCTGCCGCCAGCTCTCCCTGATCCTCCCCCGGGGGGGGTCGTCCCCCCAGGAAGGCCCAGTCCCTGCTCCGAGCGTGAACCACCTCCCTCAGAGCACCCCGCGCCACACGGGCGCCTGACGGCCGGCCGGCCGTTTCTGCAGTCGGCAACCTCAACAACCGCACGAAGGGTATCATCAGCCGGTAACGTCATTCCGCCGCGCGGATTCCGAAGCTGAGGCTCAGAGAGGGTCCGCTCACGCCCACGAGTCACGCAGCTGGAGAGTTCGTTGTACGGTGTGGATTAGAACCCGGCTCTGTGCACGGTGCCGCCCAGGGCTGTGCTTGCATACCCGCTGGGACGGGGAGCTCACTCCCTCGCAACCGCCATCGCTGGTGGGGGACGGCTCTGGCCGTGGGCACACTCAGTCTTGAGTGCGGTTTGACGAACGCTTCTTCACGAGGACCGTTCTCTACGGTTTAGGAGCCAGAGTCTCAGACATTCTAGACGACCTGAGTCTGTCCCCGTTAGCTTTAAGTCAAGAAAACGCCCCCAATTTCTTCTCTCTCCGTTGAAATGAAACTCAGGGCTTCCCGTTTTACTCTCCGAGACCCCTCGCCTGCCCTGATCCCGCAGTTCCTGCCGCTACGTCTCCCCGGCAGGTCCCCCAAATCTCCATCGAACCCCGTCTTGGGAGTTTTCTGAAGCTATTAGAAAATCGCGCACGCATCTCAAAACGTCGAGAGGGCGGAACCGGGTGAGGCAGACGGTTCTCAAACTGGGGTTCCCCGGCACACCAGCAGCACCCGGGAACTGTCACCAATACAAACTCTTGGGCCCCTCCAAGGACTTAATACATTAGGCACGAGGGTGGAGTCCAGAAATCCGCGTGTGCGTGTTAGCCTCACTCATGTTTTTCTCCACTTTCTAAAATTTTATACGCGGCCAGATTTATTCCTTGCGGTGTGCACTTCTGTGAGCTTTGGGAATCAAGTCTCCAGTGCCCCCTAAAACTGCCCCTTGGGGTCCCTGCCCCGCCCCCCCCAGCCCCTGCAAGCTCTGATCTGTTTCCAGAATCATCTGCCTTGTCCAGAATGGCCCCTCGATGGAATCATCCAGCTCGGAGGCTTTGGGTCCAGTTCCTTTCCCGCGGCATAACCGTTTGCGGTTCCTCCGTGCCGTGGGTTTCGGGAGGCTGTTTCTTCTTGTCACCGACGGGCGCTCCGCCTGTTGCAAAGCTGTTCCCACTGTTTCCAGTTTTGGGGTGATTTTGCATCGTGCCATAATAAACATTCGCAGACAGGTTTTGGCTTGAATGGAAATTTCCGAAGGGGTGCGGTTAACTTTGTAAGACTGTTACAAAGTGTTACAAACCGTTGCAAAGTGGCCGAGCTATTTTGTTGCAAACCGTTGCAATGTGGCCGAGCTATTTTGTTGCAAACCGTTGCAAAGTGGCCGCGCTATTTTGTTGCAAACCGTTGCAAAATGGTCGCACTATTTTGTTGCAAACCGTTGCAAAATGGTCGCACTATTTTGTTGCAAACCGTTGCAAAATGGTTGCGCTATTTTGTTGCAAACCGTTGCAAAGTGGCCACGCTGTTTTGCTACAAACCGTTGCAAAATCGTCGCGCTATTTTGTTGCAAACCGTTGCAAAGTGGCTATGCTATTTTGTTACAAACCATTGCAAAGTGGCCGAGCTATTTTGTTGCAAACCGTTGCAAAATGGCCGAGCTATTTTGTTGCAAACCGTTGCAAAGTGGCCGAGCTATTTTGTTGCAAACCGTTGCAAAGTGGCCGAGCTATTTTGTTGCAAACCGTTGCAAAGTGGTCGCACTATTTTGTTGCAAACCGTTGCAAAGTGGCCGCGCTGTTTTGCTACAAACCGTTGCAAAATGGTCGCGCTATTTTGTTGCAAACCGTTGCAAAGTGGCCGAGCTATTTTGTTGCAAACCGTTGCAAAGTGGCCGCGCTATTTTGTTGCAAACCGTTGCAAAGTGGCTGCGCTATTTTGTTGCAAACCGTTGCAAAGTGGTCGCACTATTTTGTTGCAAACCGTTGCAAAGTGGCCGCGCTGTTTTGCTACAAACCGTTGCAAAGTGGCCGAGCTATTTTGTTGCAAACCATTGCAAAGTGGCCGAGCTATTTTGTTGCAAACCGTTGCAAAGTGGCCGCGCTATTTTGTTGCAAACCGTTGCAAAGTGGCCACGCTGTTTTGCTGCAAACCGTTGCAAAATGGTCGCGCTATTTTGTTGCAAACTGTTGCAATGTGGCCGAGCTATTTTGTTGCAAATCGTTGCAAAGTGGCTGAGTTATTTTGTTACAAACTGTTGCAAAGTGGCTGCAATATTTTGTTACAAACTGTTGCAAAGTGGCCGAGCTATTTTGTTGCAAACCGTTGCAATGTGGCCGAGCTATTTTGTTACAAACTGTTGCAAAGTGGCTGAGCTATTTTGTTACCAACTGTTGCAAAGTGGCCACACTATTTTGTTACAAACTGTTGCAAATTGGCCGCACTATTTTGTTACCGACTGTTGCAAAGTGCCTTGCCACAATAGAGAAGGGTTTAATTTGCTCCGCATTTTCATCCGCCCTTGGCAATATCAGTTTGGACTTTTAAAAAGCTTTTAGTCGTGCTAACAGATGCGCAGAGGTACCTTCTTGCGGTTTTAGTTTGCATGCGCCAGATGACTAGTGACATTGGGGACTTGTGGTTCCTTGCATTTTAGATATATTGACATCATCTTGGGTGAAGCGTTTGTTCAAAGCTTTTGCCCGTTTTTAAAGCTGCACCTTGCACCAGCCACGCCCAGTGCTCACCGCCCATCCTGTGTCACTGTACCTCCTTCACTTGTCACACGGACCCCGGGAGGACGGAGATGCTACCGTCACACCTGCTCAACGGAGGAGCAGCAAATGAGGCTCAGAGAAGGAACATCTTTGGCGGAGGCAATCTCTAACCTGAAGCCAAGACCAGCCCCTAAGCCCCTTCACCTACCGGGCCCTGTGCTCCAGGCCACCTTGACCAGGGGATCTTTTTCAGATTCCTGTTCCACGCGCCCTGTCCCAGCACAGGGGCTGACAGGGCCAAGGGGAGGCGCTAAAGTGGGCACCGACAGGACCCCCCACGCTGGTGGGGGTTTCCCGTGCAGCCTCAGGGGGCTCAGTCTGAGCCTGGGTTCTACCAACTGTGCCTCAGCGAGCGCCTCTGGTATTCCACGAGCGCCATTCTGGAATTAAAATCTGTCTTATTGGCTGGGTGCGGTGGCTCACACCTGTCATCCCAGCACTCTGGGAGGCCGAGGCAGGAGGATTGCTTGAGCCCCGGAGTTTGAGGCCAGCCTGGACAACATAGCAAGACCCCATCTCTACAAAAAAGAAAAAAAGAAAAATGAGCCGGGCGTGGTGGCGCATGGCTGTAGTCCCAGCTACTCAGGAGGCTGAGGCAGGAGGATCGCTTGAGCCCAGGAGTCTGAGGCTGCTGTGAGCGAGGCTGACGCCACGGCACTCTAGCCTGGGCGACAGAGCCAGACTCTGTCTCAAAAAAAAAAAAAATCTGTCTTATCATGTGCAAATCAGATTCTGTCGCTGGAGAGTCCCCTCTCTCTCTTCTCTGTCCCGGGAAGACACCAGAGAGAAGCTCCGAGCTCCAGGTTTACGAATCCGGGGCTCGAGGAGGCGAGGAGGAGGATGATCTCTTAAAGAGAAGGCCAAGGTCACCAGACCCAGAGCGGCAAGATCCCAAAGAGAACGGAGATGGGGCTTTGAGCCCTCATATTAAAAAACAAGAGTCAGAAACCCAGATTGAGGAACAGTGGCATTCCCAGGATGTCACTGGGGAAGGGGAGGACCCATGTCCCGGGTGCCGCCTCTGAGCTGCCCCGTCCGGGCCTGTCATCATTTGAGACAGGCTGTCACTCTGTCACCGCTAGAGTGCCGTGGCGTCAGCCTCACTCACAGCAGCCTCCAATTCCTGGGCTCAAGCGATCCTCCTGCCTCAGCCTCCCGAGTGGCGATGGGCGAATTCCCAGGTAAGACCTTCGACCATGTTCAAAAAGCCGCCCGTGAGGATCACTACGATGTCCACCAACGCCTGTTCCAAGGGGGACGTCACCCCACTTTCGCCAACATCCTCAGGTGGCAGGGGGAAACCGAGGCAGCCTCCAAACCAAAAATCAAAGCAGGGTCTGAACTACCAACTGGCTTGCGTGACGCGAGCCTCTATTTCCCCATCTGTCAAATGGGGGTGTCTCCCCCGTCGCTGCCTCCAGGGGAGAAATTGAGGGGTTCACTTTATTTATAGAGACCCCCCCCACGGGGGGGGGTTCCGACCCTGGTCCCCCCTCCCTCGGAGAACGTGCTCGCTGTCTCCCACTCTCTCCCCTTCTTTGTTCTGAGACCTGGTAATTACACGCTTGGCGATGAAGGCTTTTCAAAAACATCTTTCCCACCGATTTTCAGCTGGAAACGTGCAAAAAAAAAAAAAAAAAAAGAAAAGAAAGAAAAAAAAAACGCCACAGAGATATTTTTAACCAAGTGCGTTTTTTTTTCCCCTCTCCCTGTCTCCTCCTTCCAGCAATTGGGCAATTATGAGCTTTTGCTTCAGTCGATCGTCCTGTAGGAACTCGCTTCGGAAGGAGATTCGTTTCTGCAGTGATGCCAGCCAGGCCTTGGCGACCTGGGGGGGGATGGGAGGGTGGGTGGGGGAGGGTGGGATTCTCTTTTATTTCATTTCTCTAGAAGTCATTGCTAATTTGCCTTCATTATCTCCCCCCCCTCCCTCTCTGGGGCCCCCAGGGTGTTCTTGAGCTTTGACAAAGGGAAGAGGAAGTCAGCTGCTCAAGCCAGTGCCAGGGTCCCGCCCAAGCCGGGTGGCAGGACAGGGAGACTGGGGGGACTGGGCAGGGTCACCCTGCCCGGCGCCTGGCTCCCAGAGGGAGCCCTCGGCATCCGGGAGGGACCCCTGGAAAACAGACACCCCAAGACTGAGCAGGGCCACGCCAGCCCCCTGCGTGCAGAAAGAAGAAGAGCCCGGGGTCCCACAGCACCCCAGCACGTGATCGCCCAGCACTCACGTGGGGCTCAGGCACCCACAGGAAAGGGACGCCCAGGCTGGCGGGAGCCACCGCGTCACCCAGAGAGGCTGCGGGCACCACAATCCTCCTCCTGCACACTGTCAAACCCGGGCTTCCCCGATCGCACCTCCTAACGCCTTCCCTGCCTCCGCTGCCCACTCACGCCTGCCCCAGGGCCTTTGCACTGGCTGTTCCCTCCGCCCAGAACACTCTTCCGCACACGGCTCCCAGGGGACACCGGGCTTCTGTCTCCTCCCTGCCGCGCGGGACACAGAGAACATCGCCGGGCGGCACATAGTACGTGCTCAGTTAAGCGGTTTTGGAAATTCCACTTGGAGATCAGGAGAAGGGGGACCAAAGGGGTACAGTGAGTCACGAAGGGAATAGGAAGAGGCAGAGGCGGGATTCAAACCCAAGCCCCCTCCGAGGGCTCCAGGCTCCCAGCTGCGGACCCCTGAGTGCCAACGGGGCACGAGTCGGCCCTCCCAAGGGACCTCGGGGCTGCGAGGTGGCTCTGGGGAGGGACCCTTGGAGGAGCCGGCAGCCCGGGGCACCCGGGGGCTCCCCTGCACACGGGCACACACACCCCACCCTGCCCGGGCTCTGCCAGGCCCCGGCCGGGCACAAGTGCTCACTTAGACCTCACAGGCCCCGGGAACAAAGGTGTCTTTGTGGCGGGCAGCCTCCTGTCCCCGAGGCAGGAGGGTGACACGGTGCACACACAGGGGTGGGGCTTCCTGGCATGGTCTGTGTCGGGGCCGCTGAGTGTCCCAGCCCCCACCCGGCCACACAGGTGACAGTCACTTCCTGCGGGGGCTGTGGGCTTGGTGGCGGGCGGACAAGCCTCCCAGGAGGAAAACTGGACACGCCCAGGGTTGGGGGGGATGCCGAGAAACGACCCCCCCCCCATCAGGAGCAGAGAAAGGGCACGTCCCACAGAGCCCAGGTCCCCTCCTGGCTGCCACGGAGGAGCGGGGCCACTGCGTTCACTTCTCGGCAGCCTCAGTTTCCCCTCTGCAAAGCGTGGAGACGCACGGAGTTGGTCAGTCGCCTGAAGGCGCCGGGGCTCTCTGGACACCCGGAGGAGCGAAGAGAGTCTGCCTGGAAATGAAGCTCAGCCGAAGAGAAGCAGAGCAGAAGAAGAGACCGAGAGTCCTAGTGGTGCTGAGCACCTGGATCCCGCTGTACCTGATGCTGCCGCGCTTTGGACTTTTCTAAACAGGAGCCTCGGGGCTGCTGCCCACGGAGGCCAGGTGGGATCATCGGGAGGCCCGGTGACCCGGGCGGGGGACAGGTAAGTCAGCGGAGAGAGAAAATCGCCAGAGCGGTCAGGAAGGGCCTCGAATGCCAGGCTCAGGAGCTGGGATCCGAGCTGAGTTTTAGCCGTGGCAGCCCAGGGATGGAGGCCAGGAGGCCGGGGAGGAGGCCGGGGCCAAGGGCCGAGGGGCCGGTCACAGGCCCACAAGCAACAGGAAGACACCTCCCTGGTAAGATCTCCGGGGCTCTGACCATGACAGACAGAGGTGACACCACCCCACTCGGGCCTTGGGTCAAAAAAACAGGTGCCTTTGGGCCAGGGAGGCAGTGCCTCTATTTATAGCGCCGTCACCCAGGGGGACGGGCCACGGGGTCCAATCCGACCCCAGCTTTGTCGTTCCCGGCTGTGCAACCTCGGGCTAGTGGCGCAACATCTCTGAGCCTCGGTTTTCCCGACAGTAAAACGGGCAGAATCACAGTATCCAGCTCACGGCGTCGTGAGGAATCGCACAGAAAGGGCTTCGGACAGAAGGTCCCGACATCCGCCAGCTGTTGTCATTTTGGGTGTCCTTGTCCCCTGGGGGCCTGGTCCGGGCCCCTGACAAGCTCCCCGTTGGGGGGACCGAGGCCAGCCCGAGGGACGGAGCGATCGTGTGTCTGCCCCTGCCTGGGCTCCAGTCCCCGCCGCGTCCCCTCCCCAGAAGGTGGCAGCTGTGTCCCCTCCAGACTCCAGAGCCCCGGGGGTCACTGCCCAGACCCCAGAAGGTTCGGTGTCCTGCCCGCCGGGCACAGAAACCGCCCGCCACACCGCCCCGCGCCCCCCGGCCCCCTGTCCTCTCTCCAAGCCCCTGGGACTCTTGGGAGTGGCAGCCCCGGTCTCGGCCACCCCTGTGTCCCCTCACTCTGTCCCCAGACCCCCCTCGTTACGTACCGGCCTCTCCGGGGGTCTCCCGGCCCAGCCCACAGAGCATGTCCGCTATTACGTCCCCTGCCGCTGGCGCCGCCGCCCACCGCGTCCCTGGGAAGCCACCACCACGCTGCGTCCCCAGGGAGGGGCGCTGGGAGGGACCATGGGCCGGGCACCGTGTCCTCCCCGCCCTCCCCCGCCCGCAGCGGGCGGCTGTCTGCTTAAAGGGGACACGGCTTTCGTCACCACGGGCTCCAGGACAGGGTGGGACGTCCCCCATCCCTGCAGGCTGAGTCCGGACGGGACATCCTTGGAGATGGCGCAGCCCGGGGCCGCCCCCGGGGCTCCCAGGCGGACAGACGACCCCCCCCCCCCAGGGACAGTGACACGCGACCCCCTCCCTGGGCACCGGTGTTTCACAGGGCCAAGCGCTTCCCAGACTTTCGGTTTTTCTGAAAGTTGCAGATTCCAGCAGAACTTGCACAGAATCCTAGAACGCCAACCGCAAAAGGCACAGACGTCCCCAAGCGCAGCGAGGACGCCGGGGTGGCACTGCGGGTCTCCGTTTGGGGACCCCCGCGCTCAGAGCCGCCCGGGCCCTTCCCACAGATGTTCCAGCTCCTTCTCTCCCCCCCCACCCCCCGGGCTGCGGTTTTGTCCTTGGTGAGACGGGCCTCGGGGAGGAGGGACCCGGCCGCCTGCCACGTGGAACGGCCGAGGGAGCCGGGACAGGACCTGCCGGCCTCTGGGCTTGACGGGCAGGGGCAGCTGGTCACACGCCCCGGCCACGGCTGGCGGGCTGCCCTCCCCACCCCGGCCCTGCACACGCCTGGGATTCCTCCACGCCGGCTCAGGGCCGACCAGGCCCCTCCTCTGCCTGTCCGTGAGAAGGGGTGGCTGGCTGCACCCCACTGTCCCCCCCCACACTGTCACCAACTGAGGGCCAGCTGCCACACAGGTGCCGGGGAGAAGGGAGGGGCGAGAGTGACACAGTGCACTGCCAGCGGCAGTCAGCAACCTGCACAACCGTACAGTGCATCCCAACCGCACAGTGCATCCCAGTCAGCAACCTGCACAACCGTACGGTGCATCCCAGTCAGCAACCCGCACAACCGTACAGTGCATCCCAACCGTACAGTGCATCCCAGTCAGCAACCCGCACAACCACACGGTGCAACCCAGTCAGCAACCCGCACAACCACACAGTGCAACCCAGTCAGCAACCCACACAACCGTACGGTGCATCCCAGTCAGCAACCCGCACAACCGTACGGTGCATCCCAGTCAGCAACCCGCACAACCGCACGGTGCATCCCAGTCAGCAACCCGCACAACCGTACGGTGCATCCCAGTCAGCAACCCGCACAACCGTATGGTGCATCCCAGTCAGCAACCTGCACAACCGCACGGTGCATCCCAGTCAGCAACCTGCACAACCCTACGGTGCAGCCCAACCCCACAGTGTATCCCAGTCAGCAACCCGTGCAACTGTACAGTGCATCCCAGTCAGCAACCCGCACAACCACACGGTGCATCCCAGTCAGCAACCCGCACAACCGCATGGTGCATCCCAGTCAGCAACCCGCACAACCGTATGGTGCATCCCAGCCAGCAACCCGCACAACCGCATGGTGCATCCCAGTCAGCAACCCGCACAACCGTATGGTGCATCCCAGCCAGCAACGTGCACAACCATACAGTGCATCCCAGTCAGCAACCTGCACAACCGTACAGTGCAGCCCAACCCCACAGTGTATCCCAGTCAGCAACCCGCACAACCACACAGTGCATCCCAGTCAGCAACCCGCACAACCACACAGTGCATCCCAGTCAGCAACCCGCACAACCGCACGGTGCATCCCAGTCAGCAACCTGCACAACCGTACAGTGCATCTGGCCGAATGCCGCAGAGAATCAGACACACGAGACTCCGGCTGCCACGAAGTTCTTGGCCACAGGGGACCAAGCAAGACTCCGACTTTGTTGTGCGTGTGGCCGGCGCCCGGTGGGAGACAGTGCTGCCTGGTGGTTAGGGACCGGGGGCTGCTTCTGTGTCCCCTCCCACTGTAGAATTGAGCCCACAATTCCCAGGCCACCGCCCCACCCAACACTGGTGGCACCTCCAGGAAAACCCAGGTTGTCAGTCTGGGGTGAGGCTACTCGTGCGTCTGTGTCTCCAAGCTCACGTCCCTCCCCTGTTGCCTGTTCCCAAACGTCCTCTTTCGGTGACTTGGGGCATGTCCCAAGAGGCCAGGTACCAGCTGAGTCCCCCTAAGCAGCAGTAAGGCCAAAGGTCAGAGGAAATGCCACGTGTCAGCCACAGGAGGGGTGGCGAGGGCTGGGTTGGAGAGGCAGGGAAGGGAGTTCAGGTTGCGCACTGCAGCGCTAGTACCCTGGCGACCGTCAGAGAGCGGCTCTCGAGGAAGACTTTGTCCCTTGCCAGGGTGCCGAATGTCACTTTGGGGCAGCCCCTCCCGGGAGAAAGGGTGCATTTAACCTGGGCGTTTGGAGTTATTTCTGTCCCTGCTCTGAAGAAAAAACATTCGCTGTCTGTACACATGCGTTTAAATGAGTGACTACAATTGGCGATTGGAAACGTTGTCCCGCTCTCTCTGCCTGCTCGTTTGGAATTTGCTTTTGGGGACAGGAAGCTCCCGGAAAGGTCACATTGTGTGTTTCAGGAGAGCTTGTGTGCAGGGTTTCTCTGGGTGCCGGCTGTGCCAGGCACGGAGGGACCGAGACGCCAGGGGACAGGGGGGAGGCGGCGTCTTCCCTCGGCTCTCTGTCCCTGACACCCCGGCAGGCACGTTTGCGTCTGATTTTTATCCGGGTGCGTGTTCAGAAGCACCTGTCAGTCCGCTTTGGAAGCAGGCGGGGTTGCAAGAAATGATTTGGCACAGAGAGGTGAAGCAACCTGCCGCAGGTCACACAGCACGGAAGGGCGGGAGCCGGGGGCTCGCCCAGCAGGTCTGAAGCCCGCATGGCTGTTCTTAATGGGGGTCCCGGGATTCCAGGGGTCCGGACAGGGAGCTGGGGGGTACAATGAGCAATTAGTCTGGGGGGAGGGCCACAGGGAAGGGGTTTTGTAGCCTGAATTTGAGGACGGGACGCAGGAAATTGCAGGCGTGTGAATCCATGGACAAAACCCCACGTGACCAGTGAGAAGGGGACCAGGAAGGAAATGTATACAGCAGGCCACGGGGTCCGCTGAGGTCCCGCCTGTCCAAGGCTGTACCAGAGGGTTTGGCTTCCGTCCTGCAGAGGTAGTAGGGAGCCAAGGATGGCTGTAGAGCAAAGGAGTGAGAGCATTGCCAGGGACAGCGCCTGGCTGCTGTGAGTTTCCAATGCCACAGGTGACAAAGGAAGGGGCACCAGGCAGCCTGGGGGACATTCCAGGGCCACCAAGCAGGCAGGCAGCCCCCCCTCCTTAACGGGGCACCGCCGTCACCGGCGTTGGGACATTCTCCGCCCCAGCCCCACCCGCCCGGGGTGCTGGGAACTGAGCCCCCCACTGCGCGGATGGGAAAACTGAGACCCACAAAGGGCCGGGTCAGGGGTGCCCGCCGGGCCTCCCCCCTGCCTCCCAGACTCCGGGGCTGAGCCCGTCATACGTGTCCCGAGCCCGCCGGGGACACTGAGCGACAGCCGGAAATGAAGTCTGGGTGGGAAGGAAGCCAAAGATGACGATCTGAGGGCCAGGGAGATAAACGCTTTGTTGCCGCCGGCAACAAAGATGCTTCCTCCTCCCTCCTCCCTCCTCCCCCTCCCCCTCCTCCTCCTCCCTCCTTCCCCCTCCTACTCCTCTTCCTCCTCCCCCTCCTCCTCCCTCCTCCTCCTCTTCCCCCTCCCTCTCCCCTCCCCCTCCCCTCCTCCTCCTCCCTCCTCCCCCCTCCCCCTCCTCCTCCTCCCTCCTCCTGCCTCCCTCCTCCTCCTCCCCCTCCTCCTCCCTCCTCCCCCTCCCCCTCCTCCTCCCTCCTCCTCCTCCCCCCTCCCCCTCCTCCTCCTCCCTCCTCCCTCCTCCTGCCTCCCTCCTCCTCCCTCCCTCCTCTTCCTCCCTCCCCCTTCCTCCTCCTCCTCCTCCTGCCTCCCTCCTTCTCCTCCCTCCTCCCCCTCCCCCTCCTCCTCCTCCCTCCTCCCCCCTCCCCCTCCTCCTCCTCCCTCCTCCTGCCTCCCTCCTCCTCCTCCCCCTCCTCCTCCCTCCTCCTCCTCCCCCTCCCCCTCCTCCTCCTCCCTCCTCCCTCCTCCTGCCTCCCTCCTCCTCCCTCCCTCCTCTTCCTCCCTCCCCCTTCCTCCTCCTCCTCCTCCTGCCTCCCTCCTTCTCCTCCCTCCTCCCCCTCCCCCTCCCTCCTCCTCCTCCTCCCTCCCTCCTCTTCCTCCTTCCTCCTTCCTCCTCCTCCCGCCTCCTCCTCCTCCCCCTCCTCCTCCTCCCTCCTCCCTCCTCCTCCCGCCTCCTCCTCCTCCTCGTCCTCCTCGTCCTCCTTCTCCCTCCTCCTCCTCCTCGTCCATCCTCCTCCCTCCTCCTCCTCGCCACCCAGGGGCTGGGCCAGGACAGTCACCCACGCCTCGCCTGGTCCCCCTCGGACCCTGCCCAAGGCCGTCCTGCAGGGACCCCGGCCACCCCAGCTGCAGGGCTGGCCACGTGCCGGGGACATCTGCGTGTGAGTCACCGAGAAGTGGGGGCCGCAGAGACAAGGTCGGACCAAGGGGACTGAGTGGGCAGGTGGGGGGAGGGCGCCTAGGAGGTTTCCAGTCCCCGGAGAGGAGGAGGGGCTGGGGGCACAGAAGGGAAACTGAGGCTGGGGGGCTGGGCAGGGCACATGCTCAGGGACCCACCGAGCACGGGCTTGACTGACAAATGCGCCTTCCGCTCTATCAGACCGTGTCCCCAGCCGGGGAGACGGGGCCACCGGCCCCCGCAATTATCCGCACAATTGAGACAGGCAGATGGTCCCGCCGGATCAGACATTCCAGCCCACGAGCGGGGGACAAAGCGGGGACAGGGGCTGACGAGGCCAGCGCAGGTTCCGGAGGGGCAGGGGAAAGGCTGGCAGGCGGTTGGGACAGTCACCCCAAGCGTGTGCCACCGCTGAGACCTCCCCGGGCCCCGGGCTCAACGCCAGCTCTGGTCTGCAAGATGGACACAGCCAGGATGGCGTGGTGGCCGGTGGGGACAGGCAAGAGACCCCGGGGAGCCCCATCACTAACTCTGCAAGGCGGGCCCCGGGCAGGGACAGCAGAGAAGGCAGAGAATTTGGGGACCCCGCGGAGAGCAGACCAGCGGCCACATGTCGGGGACAGGAGGGGTCCCCTCACTACCAGCATGGGAGGCCGATGGAGCTGCCCGCTGAGCCATGCCCCTGCCGCGAGACGTTTGCACTTGGGGTCTGGCCTGGGGGAAAATGCAAACGCCTCTTTGAGCCTCAGTTTCCCCAGCTGCAAAATGGGGCGATTGAAGTCCCGACTCCCAGCTCGTGGTCGGGGGTGAGAAAATGCGCGGGAAGCGCTTTGAGCCCAGGGAGAACGGAGACCGGGTCCGGGGGTTTGTTCCAGACAGGCTGCGGGGATCCTGCCATTGCGGGAAGGATCCCAGGATGAGAGTTTATCCCCGGCTGCTCTGATATGCTGGGGTCCCCGGGCAGGACAAGGCAGGGACTGTCTCGTTCCCTGCTGTACCCGCTGGGGGCTACCGGCACATAATAGGTGCTCAATAAATGTTTGTTGAATGAATGAAGGACATACGCGATTTTCCTGCCTCGACATCCGTTGATTTTGCAGCCCTGGCTCCTTGCCTCTTGCCCGGACCCCAGCCCCAGCCTCCTCCTGGCAGACGAGAGCCAGAGCCTATTGTAACACGCGGAGCTTTCCCTCCAGCCGCTCCTGCTCAAGAACCTCCCATGGCTCCCACTGCCCCCAGGACAGAGTCCAAGCGCCACAGCGTCTGCGAGATGCAGAACTTGATCCGCGGCATTTACGGGCTGTTCTCTGAACCCTGCAAGCTCCCCTGGGACGAGCTCAGCTGTCCCTCCAGCCCCGGGCGATCCCAGAGTGCTCAGCGTCTGCAGACCTTCATAAGAGCCTTGATGGGAAAGGCAGCTTCTCCCCGGGGCTTGGGGGGGTCCCAGCACAGAGTCCCTGGAAAGCCCCAAGGGAAACCCTGTTCCTGACGTTCTCCAGCGTTAGCTGCTCTGTCCCTGCGGGAAGGGGCTTCTGGGGACGTCAGATATCAGACAATCAGCTGCCCAGAGGCGAGTAAGGGACCTAGAGCCCTTAGCTGTCACCCCACGGACCCCCCAGCACCCCGTGAGGCAGCCCCACCCCACGTAGGCCCCTCGGAGTCTAGAACATGCTCACAGCAGTTTTGAGCTCCCCGGCTGGAGGAAGTCTCCGTATGTCGCTGTGTGGCCCTGGGCAAGTTACTTAACCTCTCTGTGCCTCAGATTCCTCCTGTGCACAATCAGAAGAAGGATGGGACCCATCGGTGGGAGGTCACAGGTGAAGCCTGGTGTCACGCAGCCTGGGGGGGTTAACTCTTCCCCGCCCCCATTCCCACCCTGCCCCCGCACCCTGAGCTCCTCCCAGGGCCCTGCGGGGCTGGACGTGTGTCCAGGGATGGGACCTGGGCACCTCCTGGGGCTCAGCTGGGACTCAGCCTTGGCCAGAGCAGGTCAGCTTTCGCCTGGGGGCCCCAGGTCCCCATATGCGGCCCCTGGCCCTGCACACACGCACACACACACACAGGCCCACATGGATGCACCCACACGTGTGTGCACACATATGCATGCATGCACACACATGCACACACATGCACACACATGCACACACATGCACACACGCACATGCCCACACAGATGCACACACATGCACACACATGCACACACACGCACACACATGCACACATGCCCACACGGATGCACCCACACGTGTGTGCATACATATGCATGCATGCACACACATGCACACACATGCACACACATGCACACACATGCACACATGCCCACATGGATGCACCCACACACATGTGCACATATGTGCACACATGCACGCACATGCACACACACATGCACGTGTCCACACAGATGCACACATACGCACATATATGCACACATGCACACACATGCACACACATGCACACACATGCACACATGCCCACACGGATGCACCCACACACATGCACACACACATGCCCACACGGATGCACCCACACGCATGTGCACATATATGCACACATGCACACACATGCACACACATGCACACATGTGCACACATGCACGTATGCACACATGCACACACGTGAACCTGCACACACATGTATGCAAACACACGCATGCACATATGGACACAGGCATGCACACGCACACACAGGCACACACACATGCCCACACGGATGCACCCACACACATGCACACATGTGCACACATGCACGCACATGCACACATGCACACATATATGCACACACATGCATACACATGCACACATGCGCACATATGTGCACACATGCACACACATGCACACATGCACACACGCACACACATGCACACACGCACACACGCGCACACACATGTACACGCGCACATATATGCACACATGCACACACATGCACACACATGCACACACATGCACACACGCACACACGCACACACATGCACACATGCGCACATATATGCACACATGCACACACATGCACACGCATGCACACACGCACACACATGCACACACGCGCACATATATGCACACATGCACACGCATGCACACGCATGCACACACATGCACACATGCACACACATGCACGTGTCCACACAGATGCACACATGCACACATATATGCACACATGCACACACACACACACATGCCCACATGGATGCACCCCCACACGTGCACATATATATGCAGCCATGCACACACGCACACACATGCCCCCACACATGTGCGCATATATGCACACATGTATGCACAAACACACACATGCACACATGCATGCAAACATGAATGCACACACAAACACATGGACACGCACACAGGCACACATGCACGCACATGTATGCACACAGAGATGCATACATGCACACATGTGCATGCAAACACACATGCACACACAAACACATATGCACACATGCACACATGCGTGTGAACACATGCGTGCAAACATGAATGCACACACATGCACACATGCACACATGCACACACAAACACACACGCGTGCACGCCCCTGCCAGCACATCCCAGCCGCCAGCCACCCCACGGCCTCCACAGGAAGGAGAGCAAAGGCCGTGTCCCCACGAGGGCCGGGGTGACGAAGGAGACACACAGAGCAGTTCTTGGAGAGACACAGAGAGAGAGAGACATGACAGAGACCCCCCAGGGAGAGAGACAGAGACAGAGATGGAGCAGGGAGGGAGAGACGGAAGAGCAGGGAGCCCGGGCAGGGAACCAAAGGCCAGGGACAGGGAGAGGAGAGCCAGGGAGGAGGGACAGGGTCACAGGGGACCAGAGAGAGAGACGCGGGCGGACGGGGGACAGGGGAAGAGCTGGAGGACGGTGGGGCAGGGGCAGGAGACGGCCGGGCAGAGATAACGGAGGGAGGAAGAGACCCAGAAATGCAGCAGAGAAATGATGTCCCCGGCCCTGCCACCTGGTCACCGTCCACCCAGAACGTCCTTCCTCTCTAGCCGGGGCTCCACCGAACTCCTCTGCCGACGAGTGTTCGCTCGGCGTTCAGACCCCTGCCTGCGGGAAGTGCTTGACTGCTAGATTTTAAGACGCTATTTCTTACTAGGTTGAGATTGATTGTCTACCTTCCCCCCGAGACGGGGAGCTCATGAGACGAGGACAGGGTCCGCTCGTCCTGCGCCCCAAGCAACAGGGCTGGGTAGAATGATGAGGCGTAGGCCCTGCCTCGTCCCCCCTGACCCCCTACAACCAGCCTCGTTTGTGACATGAGAGTGAGGAGAGAAGCCACCGGAACTGGCTGCTTGGGGCAGAGCGGATGGGACAACTCGTGACGGCTCCAGGCGAGAGCGCGGCAAACATTATCGGAGCAGCCGTACCTATTTCCCTTCTCGCTGATCCCCTGGTCTGGCCCCACCCCCCGAGTTTGGGCAGGGCAAGCACTATCACTCTGGGGGAAACTGAGGCACGGGGGCAACATCCTGCTTGGAGTCCCAGAGCACGCACGTCGCGGGGGGCAGAACGAGAAGCGCAAGCTCCATCCTCCCGTGTGCACCAAGGCAGATGCGTCAGGGAGGGACTCCTCCTTCAGGGGCGGGTGGCGGACGTCTCCCGGGGCAACCCCTAGGGGTTGAGCGACATCACCTGGCCCCCTCCTGGGACCCGAGGACAGTCCCCCCCCCCGTCCCACCTCTGAGCCTCTTCTCAGCACCAGCGACGCTCGGGTCTCTTGCGCGCAGCAGAGCTTAGCGGTGTAAACGGAAAAGAGGGAAGAAATGGGAGAACGCGAGCCTTTGGAGGCGAGTTCAAATCCTACCGTGGCGTGCCTCAGTTTCCCCATCTCAAAAACGGGGCTCACGGGCTCCTACCTCTGATGCGGTGAAGCTCTGTATGAGATCGCGTGCATGGGGGCACTGCGTTGAGCCTGGTATACAGTAGGTGCTCAATAAATGATCACGTGCTTGATCTGTGTGGGGTCCGACCCCCCCCAGGTGGATGGAGACGCGGGGGTACTAGCCCTGATACTGTGAAGCTCTATACGAGACCGCATGTGTAGGGCATTAAATTGAGCCTGGTATACAGTAGGTGCTCAATAAATGATCATGTGATTTATTGGGGAGTGGGGTCCGCCCCCTCCTATGTGGATGGAGACGGCGAGGTGGGGGGAGGGTGGTCCTACCTCTGATACTGTGAAGCTCTATACGAGACCGCATGTGTAGGGCATTAAATTGAGCCTGGTAATACAGTAGGTGCTCAATAAACGATCATGTGATTTATTGGGGAGTGGGGTCCGCCCCCTCCTATGTGGATGGAGACGCGGGGGTCCCACCCCAGGTACGGTGAAGCTCTGTATGAGATCGCATACGTAGGGCATTCAATTGAGCCTGGTATACAGTAGGTGCTCAATAAACGATCATGTGATTTATTGGGGGGTGGGGTCTGCCCCCTCCTATGTGGATGGAGACGCGGGGGTCCCACCCCAGGTACGGTGAAGCTCTGTATGAGATCGCATACGTAGGGCATTAAATTGAGCCTGGTATACAGTAGGTGCTCAATAAACGATCATGTGCTTCGTCTGCGTGGGGTCCGACCCCTCCTAGGTGGATGGAGTCGGGGGCGGGCGGGGGGCGGCCAGCAAGGTGAAGGCAGGAAATTCAAGCATCTGGTACTTTCCGTGAACGGTCTTGTCTAAGCCTCCCGGTGCACCCATTGTACAGATGAGGAAACTGAGGTTCAGAGAGGTTCGCCGTTTTTAGGGAGAAGACAAACGGCCCGAGTGGCCCCCAGATCCTTGCAGGATCCTCGATGGGCCCTTCCGTCTATAGGGACAGCAGCCCCGCGGAGATGGTGAGGGGACATGGGACCCGCTCAGAGCAGACGAGACCGTGGGATGCGTCAGGCGAGAGTCACGAAGCGCACAGCAGGGACAGAGCCACCGAGAGCCCTGAGCTCGAGTCCCAGGCGGGCTGGGCACAACCTATGGTGTGGCCTCGACCAAGTCCCGGCCACTCCCTGGTCCTCCTCCCTGGGGTCTCCCTCCCTGCAGCATCCTCCCGTCCGCTGACCCAAGGCCCAGAGAAGTTGCTCCTGTCGCCTGAAGACACACAGCCTCTAAGTCGGCCAAGCCGGGATTCGAACACAGGACGGGCCTGAGTCCCCCTCAGAATGGAGAGATGGGTTAAAAGAATTGGAAAGACCAGAAAGGGAGCCCGGCCGGCCTCCACTAATTGGGTTTTTTTTTTGCATTCTGGCCTCAACCTCAGAAAGCTCTAGAGAACCCCGGGGGTTGCTGTCCCCACCCCGCCCCCCACCCCACCGGCTTCCAGAAACAAATTAGCGTCTCATCTTCTCGGCCGTTCCGTCCCCCTGGGCCATGTGGTGACATTTCTGCCGCCCAGCCCAGCTCTGCCGATTTCGATAAGACCGAGGCTCGCTGTGTTGGGGGAGGAGACAGGGTTGGGGGAGACACAGGACAGCCGGCCATTCGCTTAGTTGACAAATCTTTCCGGCCAGGCGCGGGGGCTCACGCCTGTCACCCCAGCACTCTGGGAGGCCGAGGCGGGAGGATCGCTCGAGGTCAGGAGTTCGAGACCAGCCTGAGCAAGAGCGAGACCCCGTCTCTGCTAAAAATAGAAAGAAATTAGCTGGACAGCTAAAAATAAAGATAGAAAAAATGAGCAGGGCGTGGTGGCGCATGCCTGTAGTCCCAGCTACTCGGGAGGCTGAGGCAGGAGGATCGCTTGAGCCCAGGAGTCTGAGGCCAGCCTGGGCAACATAGCAAGACCCCATCTCTACAAAAAAGAAAAAAAGAAAAATGAGCCGGGCGTGGTGGCGCATGCCTGTCGTCCCAGCTCCTCGGGAGGCTGAGGCAGGAGGATCGCTTGAGCTCACGCAGCCTACAGGTGACCCCGGCCAGCACTCAGCCCGATGGCCGAGCCACGCTGGGCCACCAACAAACTCCCGTCACCCGTGCAACACCCGCTGAGCACCTCACGGACACGAAGCTCTTTTCTCCTGCCCGAACGGTCCCTTCTGTCCCCCTCTGTTAGGCAGAGGGACGTCTCGGACGCACGCACACAGACATCACCCGCGTTGGTGACACAGGGCATGAGCCCCGTCAAAGCCACTTAGACTGTGGATTTGTTCCCTAAACGTCACAGTTCGGCCACTTCTCAATTGTCCCAATTCCATTTTTCCTTCATCGAGACCCATGTCATCAAGATCCGGGCTTTTCCTCATTAAAATTTGTCACAAAGCCTCAACGCAGCCATCAGTTTCTTTTTTTCTTTCTTTGTTTTTTTTTTTTTTTTTTGAGACACACTCTCGCTCTGTCGCCCGGGCTAGAGTGCCGTGGCGTCAGCCTCGCTCACAGCAGCCTCAGACTCCTGGGCTCAAGCGATCCTCCTGCCTCGGCCTCCCGAGTAGCTGGGACGACAGGCATGCGCCACCACGCCCGGCTCATTTTTCTTTTTTTCTTTTTTGTAGAGATGGGGTCTTGCTATGTTGCCCAGGCTGGCCTCAGACTCCTGACCTCGAGCGATCCTCCCGCCTCGGCCTCCCGAGTCGCTGGGACAGCCATCAGTCTCTTTGCCTTCGAGAGATGTCTCGGGACACGTCCCAAGAGTCTCCCAGGCTGACCCCGTCCCAGAACAGGGACCCTTTTTGTAGCAACCTCGATGGGGGGGGGTCTGATACCTCCCGGGGCAGCCCGGTGCAGTTTGGCCCACGGAGAGGACACCTGGGGGGCTTCCTCCACCAGAGCTCGGGTGACAGACGGGTGACAGACCGGGAGGCCAGGAGCGGGCGAAGCCCTGTCCCTCCGAACTGGGAAAGCTGAGCGCTGCGAGAAATTGGGTTAAAGCAGGAATCATCAGCTCATGAACCCTCCCGTCGCCGACTGTCACCGCCTGTCACCGCCTGTCACTGCCTGCCTGCATCCGGGGGGAGGGCGCCAAGTGTAATATTTTATTTCTGCCTTGTGCATATTTATTAGGAAGAGTAAACAAATGAGCCACCCGCCATCTGTAACAACAGCCAATGCCAAGTTCTCTCCCTCCTCCTCCTCCTCCTCCTCCTCCTCGGCCTCGGGAGGAGCCCCAGCAGCAAAGCCCAAGATTTGTAAAAAAAAAAAAAAAAAAAAAAAGAAGGTGCTAGAAGGCTGGTAGAGTTTCCTTCCTCCAGGGCTTGAGCAGCCCTAGAAATAGAGTTTTGCTGCCAGGAAATGCAAGCTGGGTGCTATTCTAGGCCACTTGCCAATATCCGATCCTCCCAGGAACCCCGAAAGAATAGGCGTTGTGTCATCTTTGTTTCATAGAAGAAGATACTGACGTTCAGAGAGGTCAGGTCGATCCTCCCCAGGAACCCCGAAAGAACAGGCGTCGTGTCATCCTCGTTTCATAGAAGAAGATACTGACGTTCAGAGAGGTCAGGTCGATCCTCCCAGGAACCCCGAAAGAACAGGCGTCGTGTTATGCTCGTTTCATAGAAGAAGATGCTGACGTTCAGAGAGGTCAGGTCGATCCTCCCAGGAACCCCGAAAGAACAGGCGTCGTGTCATCCTCGTTTCATAGAAGAAGATACTGATGTTCAGAGAGGGCAGGTCACTTGCCTGGGGTCACACAGCAATTACAGCCACTGGGAGCCCCCCAGACCCCCTCAGCCTCTCGGCACCACCCAAGCTCAGCCTGGATCGGAATGTTTTATGAAGCGCCATGAATCTTGCCCGGAATCCGCGCTGCCCGCAGGCCCTGCCGCCCCGTGGGGCCTTTTTGTTAAATTAAGTGCAGAATCCAATGAAATTGCGGTTCATCTTCCCCAAGGGGACACCCGCTGGGTCCCTCCCGGGGCTCCTGGAACAATACGGGCAGGGGTCTCGGACAGGGGTCTCCGCCAAGCACCCCCCACGCCCCGGGCTCATTCAATCCTCCCCCTTCCCTCCGAGGAGTCACTATGACTATTCCCATTTACAGCGGAGGAACATAATAGTTGCTCACTAAACGTCTGCCGAGTACAGGAATGAACGAGGCTTCCAACAACCCCGGTCAGGCAGATATCCACACTGCGCCCATTTCACAGATGAAGAGGCTCACAAGAAGTCGCGGGGGAGGCCGAGGGACAGCAGAGCAAAGTCACGGGGTGAGAAATGGCTCCCCACATCAGCCCCCGTGTGAATCCCTGCAAAGGTTTCCAACGACTCCCAGAAGAAACTCGAACTTTGTCCCTCAGCGGGCAGGGCCTGCTGACCCCTTGGCCTCCCCCCCCCAGCCTCACTCGGCAGCTGCCTCCACCCGAATCACTCTTCTTCTAGGTCTTTCCTCCGCTGGTTCCAGCACGAATGCCGCCTCCTCCAGGAAGCCCTCCCTGACTACCTCATCATACTCTGTCATCTCATCCCCTTCCCCCGTCTTACGAGCAGCACCGCCCCCTCCGTGAACGCTTACTTATTCGTCCGCCCTGTTTCTGGGCCATCTCCCCTGCGCCACAGGGTCAAAGACTCGGCCTCGTTCCCCACTGGACTCTCACCACGCGGACGGTGACCACCACGTGTCGGTTACACAACCGTGGAATAGGCCGGGCGCGGTGGCTCACGCCCATCATCCCAGCACTCTGGGAGGCCGAGGCGGGAGGATCGCTCGAGGTCAGGAGTTCGAGACCAGCCTGAAGCAAGAGCGAGACCCCGTCTCTACTAAAAATAGAAAGAAATTAGCCAAACAACTAAACATAGAAAAAATGAGCCGGGCATGGTGGCGCATGCCTGTAGTCCCAGCTACTCTGGGAGGCTGAGGCAGGAGGATCGCTTGAGCCCTGGAGTTTGAGGCCAGCCTGGACAACATAGCAAGACCCATCTCTACAAAAAAGAAAAAAAGAAAAACGAGTCGGGCGTGGTGGCACATGCCTGTCGTCCCAGCTACTCGGGAGGCCGAGGCAGGAGGATCGCTTGAGCCCAGGAGTCTGAGGCTGCTGTGAGCGAGGCTGACACCACGGCACTCTAGCCCGGGCCACAGAGCCAGACTCTGTCTCAAAAAAAATTAAATAAATAAAGTAATAACAATCCAGGAAAACACTGACCCTATAAAGCCACGTAAAGAAAAAGCCACACAAAAAATGACGCGTGTGGTCGGACCTTAGATAAAAAACCAGCAGGAAATAAAACCAGGCTGGCGCTGGGGGAGTGGGTCGGGGGAGGAGGATTTCAGTTTTCTTCCTGGTCTTTATTTCCAAAACGGTCCACAATTGCACGGTTCAACAATTGCCGGTTGCGTACCCGTGGGCGACACAGGCAATCAACGAGTGTGTCACACGAAAGCTGGTGGAGCAAAGGCTTGGGAAGAAAAAAAGAAATCCGCAGGGCCAAAGGATTGGTATTTTAGATGGGATGGTCAGGGAAGGCTTCTCTGAGGAGGAGACAGTTTGCCTAGATCTAAAGGAAGTGAGTAAACCAGTAAAAGAGCAACGCAACAGCGGGAACAGCAAGTGCAAAGGCCCTGGGGTCTCCTTTGCTCATCTTTTGGGTGCCTCGCGTTGCACCAGCAAACCCTTGTTTCCTTCCTCACCAGCCGCATCGTCTGCCAAGCCCTGCAAAGTAGAGGCTGGGTTTGGGAAAAAGAAACCAAGAATGCTAAATTTTCTGCAGCCCTGAGGCCGTTTTTTTTTTGTTTGTTTGTTTGTTTGTTTGTTTCGTTTTTTTTCTTTTTGTTTTTTTAATTTATTTTTATGTGGTCCCAGGCTTGAAGTAGAAGAGGCCGTTTTTTTTTTTTTTTTTTATGAGGGGGGGTGTTTAAAAAAAATTTTCATTTCCAAGCATCCTTGAGCTGCTTCTTTAGAAAACCAACTGCACGGGAATCCATTTGATGCGTTTTTTTTGTTGTTGTTGTTGTTGTTTGTTTGTTTGTTTCCCCCGTGCCCTTTCTTTTTTTTTATTTTATTTTATTTTATTTTTTATTTTTATTTCATCTTATTGTTATGGCCCCGTGACCTTTCTAAGCAAAATTAGAGTGTCAATCCCTTGTGCTTTTAGCCACAAAGTAGAAGGGGCAAAAAAAAAAAAAAAAAAAAAAAAAACAACGGTTTTAAAGGAGAGGGTAGGAAAAAAAAACCAAACAAAAAAAAAAAAAACGGATCTACGGGTCTTATACCACTCTTCTTGGCCTGAGTGGGGGAGGGGGGATGCAATTTGCAAGCTGACATCACGGTCCCCCTCCCGGGGCGCAGGAAGTAACTTCTGCCACTGAAAGCTTCAATTTGCATTGTCCTGGGGACAAGGAGACCTTTCGGATCCGCTCCCAGTGTAGACACTGCGGGTTATGACAAACCAAAGAGACAGCACCTCCGCTAGTCTGGCTGGTTGGTATCTGGGACCCCCGGTATCTGATTTCAGGGTATCTGATGTCGGGCAACGGTGCAGAGGTTGCACAGCAAAAAGCGTGTTGGTTCCAGATGCTGCTGTGTTCCAGACGCGTGCACGCATGCAGGGACGTGCCACCCCCTGTCCCGCCCCCGCAACACCCACACAGAGGCCCCCGGGGCGGTGGAACATTCGCGACTCCCCTTCTTCTGGCGTTTGACGCGCCCGCCTGGAGCATTTGTAGCCTCCGCCCGCAGCTCTGAACAGCCGGAGTGAGCAGCCAATCCAATGCGACCTTATCGTCTTCCCGTGGTCGCCTAGGTAACCGGCACAGAGACACATCAGCTTGGGTACCACAGGGACACACACACACACACGCACAATCGCCAAGGTGCCCTGGGCACCCTTCAGCACCCTGGACAGAGCCACCAAGGCGCCATTGCATGCATGCATGGATGGATGGATGGATGGACGCCTTTGGTTTCCATCTCCTTGGGCAGCCTCATCGCCCAGAGCTTTGTCACCTCCGCCCCTGCGCTCCCGCCACCCCTCTGCCTGGGATCCGTCTGTCTGGCGACATCCCTGTCACTCCAAACCCTGCTCACCTTTGGAGCCAGCCCAAGCGCTGAGGCAAATCCAACGGCCACCGTCACAGAATAACATCGACGACGCTCCTTCCTCCGGCGGTCAAAGTCCCCCGCGGTGACCTGGCCTTTCCGATCTGGCAGCTGCCACACCACCGCCTGCCCCCTCGCTCTCCCTCCGTCCTCCCTCCTCTGCCTCCAACGGGACAAACCGTCCTCCCCAGCCCAGGGCTGCTTCCTGAGCCTGCAACGCCTCGCGACCTTCTGCTCTCGGTCTGGCAGAATCTTTTCATACTTTAGTCCCAGCTCAAAGTCACCTTCTCAGAGACGCCGTCCCCAACCACCTGTCTAGATAAGCCCCCTCCCCTGGGAGTCTCTTCTGCGTCCCCTTTGTATTCCTGCTCCGGCCTCAGGTCATTGATGTCTTCCTGAAACTAATCCATTCACATTTATTTGTTTGCTTGTTCTTTGCTCCTCTAGGACGCAAACCCTGTCCGGCAGGGTCTGTGTGTCACTCGCAGCCATGTCCCCAACACCCAGAGCTAGGGCCCAGGACGACGTGTTTGTTGAATGACTAAAAGATCGTTTCCTCCTTGCTGCTTCTGTATCTCCCCATGTCTCTGCTAAGAGGGTCGGGCTTAATGACTTCTACGAACCCTTCTGGCGAACATCAAAGGACTGTCACACAGAGGAAAATTAATCAGGCCACACCGTGGGAAGAATCCGCCGATGGAAATCTGAACTTGTCAACTGGGTCAAAGTGTCCTCGTCCTCTGAGCAGCCTCCCTGCTAGGAAATCGCTGCTGGCCTCAACCCCACGCTCTCCAAGCACCGGGCACCTTGAACTTCTATAATATGAGGGACTGGGGGTGACGGAGGCTGAGGGCTGGCTTTTATTTCTCTGACTGTACACGGAGACCAGCCAGAGCCAGGGACAGACACACGGACACACAAAGGCTCCCCCTAATAATCCACAATCGCCAAGATGCTGCGCGGCCCCCCGTCAGCACCCTGGACAGATCTCCAAGCCGCCATTTGCCAGGAACTGGGTTCTTCTGAATGCATTTGCTGCAATAACTGGAAGAAAACGTGTCGCCGTCTACAGAACCACAAATGTCTACACGGAGGTTCCTTGGAGCACACGTCTGTCTGTCTGTCTCTCTGTTCCACACACAGAACTCAAAAGCGTCACAAAGCCGGAATGACAGCGTCCCCCAAACCCAGTGGCTGCATGGGTCTCTCTTCAAGGGACCTGACTGCGACTTTAGATCCTAAAGCAGTGGCCGGAGTGGGGTGATCCTGAGCCACGGGCTGTGTAAGTTTGTGGTGAGCATGACCACGTTTCTGCCAACCGCACTGGGCGAGGACAGGTGGCGGATTCCAGCAGATTCCAGCGCATTCCAGAAGATTCCAGTGGATTCTAGTGGATTCCAGCAGATTCCAGCGGATTCCAGCGGATTCCAGCGGAAACCTACTGGGTTCCCCCAAACCCTAGCAGTGGAGAGTTTCAAGTCGGCCACTCGTAACTCAGAAATCCCCCCTGAGTCCTGCACTGACCAACATACCAGATCATTTCCCCACCTGGAAGTTAAACTAAATACAGTGATCAAGAAAGGAAGCACAGGCCGGGCACGGGGACTCACGCCTGTCACCCCAGCACTCTGGGAGGCCGAGGCAGGAGGATCGCTCGAGGTCAGGAGTTCGAGACCAGCCTGAGCAAGAGTGAGACCCCCGTCTCTACTAAAAATAAATTATATGGACAGTTAAAAAATATATATATAGCAAAAGTTAGCTGGGCGTGGTGGCGCATGCCTGTAGTCCCAGCTACTGGGGAGGCTGAGGCAGGAGGATGGCTTGAGCCCTGGAGTCTGAGGCCAGCCTGGACAACATAGCAAGACCCCATCTCTACAAAAAAGAAAAAAAGAAAAACTAGCCGGGCGTGGTGGCGCATGCCTGTCGTCCCAGCTACTGGGGAGGCTGAGGCAGGAGGATCGCTTGAGCCCAGGAGTCTGAGGCTCCTGTGAGCGAGGCTGACGCCACGGCACTCCAGCCTGGGTGACAGAGCGAGACTATCTCAAAAATAAATAAATAAATAAAAAAACAAGAAAAGAAGCGCAGAGTGGTATTTCTTGAGCACCTACTATGTGCTGAGTTCCGTGCCAGGGTATGTTAACATTCACTTTTTTCCATGACCAAAGGCCGCCCTTCCCACGTGACGGATGAAAAACATTTGAACCTCAGAAAAACGACCCAGCACACACACGTCACACGGATTGCAATTGGGGGGCCACAAGATGGACATGAGTCTGGTCCCCAAGCCCCTCAAGTCTTCGCCCTGAGGTCTTAAGTCACACAACCTGGTAAGTCGAGGAGTTCGTTTCATTCAAAACATCCCCCTGCTGGATAAAGCTCCTCTCCGAGAGAGACGCCAGGTCTCTGGCCCTGTCTCTGCGTCTCTCTGTCACCCAGGCCGGGCTGACCTCCCACGACACGACAAGCCTCTTGTCACGCTGTGCTCAAACCTCAGAGCCTCTCATTGGAGACCCGGCCGACGGGCACCGATTTTCCCGTGGCCCACGGCGAGCCGGAGATTTTGTCCTTTTTGAAACAGTAATCACCCAGCTAAGATTTTTTCCAAGGGAATCTCAAATGCAGGGTCACCTCCCGCCACCACAAGAAGTGGCCTGCTGACCTGTCCTGTTTTCCGAAGGGAGGGCCACGCTCACACTGCAGGTTGGAGGCAGGCATCCGGGCTTTGCAAGATTCCCCGCTTGGGGACAGAGGCACGGATTAAGGGACGCTCCTGCAAGACACCCCTCCTCTGCTGGCAGCCCCGTCCACCTGCCGCCTCCGTCAACCCCAGGGAAGGCGACGCTAGACCTGCTCCATCAGCACCTCCTGGGGTCAAAGGACAAGCGGAGGGTCTGTCCCCTCCGCCGGGCAGAATGAGGCCCCCAAGGTCTGGGGCCGCCAGCTGGAGCTTGTTGGGGACCCAAGCCAGCTCCTCAGGATGAAGGCTGCAGCGACGCCGGGGTGACAGGGGCCCTACTTGGCCTGGGGGACAGGACAAGAGAGGCAGGCGCTGGGGGGGGGTGTCTCCAAGTCCCCTCCTCGCTCCCCGCGCCCACACAGCAGGAGGGGGCTGGGCTAGAGACAGACACTTGCTCAGGACGCTGAGAGCAGCTCGATTTGGGGGCGCAATTGGAAGAAATTGGGGAGGAGGGTCTTGGAAACCAGCAAAGACTCGAGGGGCGCACGGATTTAGGTTCCCACCCCAGCTCCACCGGCGACTCCCGGCCGGGTGACCTTCGGCAAGGGGCGTCGCCTGCCGCGTCCTCACCCGCACGGCAGGAAGCGAATTCACACCGGGGGGCAGGTGGGAGGCCCCAGGGGCCACCGTGCCGCGCCCCCCTCCCCCAAAACGCGCAAAGCCGGGGCGCAGCCGCCGTTTTCGCCGCCCCCCACGCGCCCCCGACTCGCAATTCTTGGCGATTCCAAATCAACCCCAAATGCAAACTTTTCCCTCCGCTGTGGCAGGGCCTGGGCGCGGGTCCTCCCTCTTCCTCCTCCTCCTCCTCCTCCTCCTCCTCTTCCTCCTCCTCGTCCTCCCAGCCCTGCACGTGGTGCCGACAACAGGTGCAGGCGCAGGGGTGCGGGGGGGCTGGGCCGCGGCGCTGCGGCAGGGCAGGCCCGGGCTGGGGGCAAAGCGACCGTCCCCTCCCCCTCCCCGCCCCCCCCCCCCGTCACCCGCCCCCAGCCTCTTTGTAACTTTGGGGAACTGCGGATTGCGGGGTCCGCGCCCCGGGTGCAGCCGCGGGGATGCCAAGGGAAGTTGGGTGCGCGGGGCTGCAGTCTCCGGGGGGCCCAAAGGACCCCGCCGCGCGCGCCCCGCACATCCCGACCCCCCCCACCCCCCCCCCCTGGCCGGCCGGAGATGGAGAGGGGGAGGCACGTGGCCGCCGAGCCGGCCAGGGCTCGCTCCAGGAACCAGACGGACTCGCGCCCTGGGGTCCTGCCCTGCCCTCCGGCCCCCTGCGGTGTCCTTTGCGGGGTGCCACCTCCGCGCGCCCCGCGGAGCCCCGCTGCCGGCTTCCCGGGACCAGGCTCCGCGGGTCCTGCGACGATCCGCCGGCTCCCCCTTCCTGGCGCCCCAGATGCCCGCGTGCCCCGCTCCCGCGCCGTGGGGACCCTCCGCGCCGTGCACGCCGCACCCCAGCCAGCTCAGCCCCCTCCCCGCCCATCCCTGCGCGCCCCGCTGCCAGCTTCCCGGGACCAGGCTCCGCGGGTCCTGCGACAATCCGCCGGCTCCCCCTTCCTGGCGCCCCAGATGCCCGCGCGCCCCGCTCCCGCGCCGTGGGGACCCTCCGCGCCGTGCACGCCGCACCCCAGCCAGCTCAGCTCCCTCCCCGGCCATCCCTGCGCGCCCCGCTGCCAGCTTCCCAGGACCAGGCTCCGCGGGTCCTGTCCCCCTTCCTGGCGCCCCAGATGCCCGCGTGCCCCGCTCCCCCGCCGTGGGGACCCTCCGCGCCGTGCACGCCGCACCCCAGCCAGCTCAGCCCCCTCCCCGGCCATCCCTGCGCGCCCCGCTGCCAGCTTCCCAGGACCAGGCTCCGCGGGTCCTGTCCCCCTTCCTGGCGCCCCAGATGCCCGCGTGCCCCGCTCCCCCGCCGTGGGGACCCTCCGCGCCGTGCACGCCGCACCCCAGCCAGCTCAGCCTCCCCACCCCCGGGCCATCCCTGCGCGCCCCGGCCCGGGCAGGGCGACCGCCGCGTCCTACCTTCGTCCGGCAGCCGCTGCAGACAGAGCGCGAGGTTCCTCCGCCAGCCCCGCATCCCCGCGGCCGCGCTGCGGGCCCGGCCCGGCCTCGCCTGCCCGGCCCCGGCCCCCGCCCCGGCCCCGCCCCCGCCGGGCCCCGCGGCGACGCGCAGCGCCGGGGAGGGCCGGGGACAGGGGCGACCGCCCAGGGTGGGGGGGGCGGTGCCGGGCGCTGCGCTCCGGCTCCGAGCCCGCGGCCGAGCGGCGACACTCCCCTCCCCGCTGTCCCGATCGCGCGCGCGCGCGCGCCTGGCGGGGCGCAGGGGGGGAAGGCGGGGACCCCGGGGGGAGCCTGAGCCAGCTCGCCCCCGCAGTGATACCCGAGCGACCCCCTCCCTCCCCACCTCCCATCCCCCGCACCCCAGTGCCCCCCGCAAATAACTCAGCGGCGCGCGTTAGTGAATGAATGGCCGGACGCTTGGATGCGTTCCGGAGATCAATGCGTAAATTGCGCAATACATGGCCAAAGGGGTGTGCAAATCGGAGCCGGAAGGAACTAATGAATGAGGCGATCTGTGAATGAATGCCGCTTGGCCTCGGGCCTGTAGGACGCAAAGGGGACCCCGGAGTTCTGCAGGGCTCTCTCCCCAAGTCCTGGGAGGGAGGCCGGGCGGTTGCATCCATGGCTTCGGGGTTGGCAAGAGCGAGACCCCCCCCCCCCCCCCCCCCCCGTCTCTACTAAAAACAGAAAGAAATTAACCAGACAACTAAAAATACATATAGAAAAAATGAGTCGGGCATGGTGGCGCATGCCTGTAGTCCCAGCTACTCGGGAGGCTGAGGCAGGAGGATGGCTTGAGACCTGGAGTTTGAGGCCAGCCTGGACAACATAGCAAGACCCCATCTCTACAAAAAAGAAAAATGAGCCGGGCGTGGTGGCGCATGCCTGTAGTCCCAGCGACTCGGGAGGCCGAGGCAGGAGGATCGCTGGAGCCCAGGAGTCTGAGGCTGCTGTGAGCGAGGCTGACGCCACGGCACGCTAGCCCGGGCGACAGAGCCAGACCCTGTCTTAAAAAAAAAAAAATTAAAAATAAATAAAAGAGTGTCTGCCTTTGAGAGCGCTACCTTCAGGGAAGGATGATCATGCCCATTTCACGGATGAGGAGACTGAGGCTCCCACAGGGGAAGGTCACACAGAGCCTGGATTGGAACCTGAGCTGGTGTGGAAGACTCGTGTTCAAGAACTCGCTGTGCTGAGGATGAGCTGGAGACCAGGGTGCTGGTCTAAACCTCAGTCTCTTCCCTGAAATAAATAGACGTGCTCTTACTACGTCCCATCCAGCCAGGCTGTGAGGCTTGAGACAGCCAGCTTTCGGATGTCGCCAGACGCTACAGTCTGCCCCAGAATTCAAAATCTGCCCCCCTCTCTCCGCCACCGCGCACGCTGCCAACCCACCCCAGGGGCTGTGCTGTCTGACCACAGTTTCTAGTGGCTACATGCCAGATGTCGCCAGCCCTGCAGAAGAGCGTTTCCTTGGCACAGATTGTCCCGGGGCACAGCTGGGCCAGAGGCGCTGGCTCGGTGAGTTGCCAAATCGAATTCAAAGCGCGGACGAGGCCGAGTGCCAGCTTTCCGGGTTGCCTTTGGTAAATATGCACAAACAGAGCTGTTGTCAAAGTCGTTGGAGAGAGTCCATTTTTTTTTTTTGCGGTAAATATTTGCTGAGCACCTACTTTGTGCCAGGCAGCGTGGATGCCATTATCTGCGGGCACACGAACGAAATCCCTGCTCTTAGGGTTCCAGTCTAGTTAGAGAGACAGCTATGAATCAAGCAACCGCTCAGATTGTTCTATCGTTTTCTAAGAGCCAATGAATGATGCAAAGGCAGATTGCGGGGGGCTACGTTGTAACAGGACGTCAGTTGCAAACGGCTGTCGCTAGTGCCCACCCAAGACTCATGCCCTCGTCTTCCTCATTTTCCTTAATTTCCCTTGCATTTGCCCGTGGGATTCAGCTGAGGGTGAGTTTACAATAGACTCAGGCCCCCAGCTGGTCAGGGCAGTCTGCTCCCTGAGCACGTCGATGATTGGTCAGAGATATGCACGTGACCCAAGCCTAGCCAATGAGATTCAACTCTGGGACTTTGGAAGGAAGAACCCGGAAAAGGGAGGCGCTGTCTGCTGGGGTTGCTAAGCCGGAAGGCTGGAGCCTCACGGAGGAAAGGCGAGAGATTTGTCATTATACCGTTTCCTGGCAATGTCATTTTTCCCACGTCATCTGAGAGCCTTGATCCAGCCATACCTGAAGCTGGATCCTCCCTGGGCTTTTCTGTTATCTGAACCAACAGTGGACCTTGTTTGGCGTACGTCGATTTGAGTTTGTTTTTAATTGCCAATCACGCTCGATGCTTCAATCGTTTGTTGTTTTTCCTTGCAGTAAGAGGCAGGGATATTTTTAAAAGAAAGGAAGAAAGCCAGCCAGACAGCCAGGGGGTGGGTAGAGGGAGGAAAAAGAAAGAACAATTAAAGCAAAAAGCAAGCAAGCAATCACAGCTGAAATCTTAGGACGGTAAGTCCCCGAGATGCTTTGGGGTGGGGAGGGTACTTTCTGCAAGAGATATTCATCAAGTCTCCACGGCCCCAGTGAGGCCTGACCTGACCTCTCTCTTGCTTATGACGCAGACATCTGCCCTCCGCTGCCCTCTGGCCTCCCAGAAGAGAAAAGCCCAGCCTCGTTGCCTCTGGCCCCTTCTAACACCCCTGTGTCATTTTCCACATTCCTGCCATAGGGGAGCACCCCCAGTTCCCAATTTCGTGTCTTTGCAACGCTATTTCCTCCGCCTCAAATGCCGTTCCCTGCTCTGCTTGCCAAAGAACACACTTCTATTCATTCCTCAAAGCCTCCATCGGATGCCCCCTTCTCCAGGAAGTCTTCCCAGATTGTCTATCCCTGCAGTGGCTGCCTCCTCCTGGCTGTCTTCTCTGTGACTTGTGCAGACTTTGCGCAAGGCATGTGCTCTTGGTAGGTTAGGAAAAAAAAAAAGGGGGGGGGGAAGAGGATTCGTTGGTTTATGCGATAGAAAAGTCTAGGCGGTGGAGCCGGCTTCAGACACAGCTGGGATGGGGCTTTGCTTCCAGCTGTTGGTGGGCTGCACCTTCCTCTGTCTGGGGTTCTCTCTAAGGCAGCCCTGGAAGCTTCTGGAAGCCTCATGCTTTACCCTGCCAGCTTCAAATTCAGCAAAAATCCCAGAACTGAGTCTCATTGGTCCAGCTTGGGTCACATGCCGATCCTTGAACCAATCGCCTCGGCCGGGGCGGGGGGGCGGGGCATTGACAGCACTGATTGGCCCAGCGTGAGTCACATGGCCACCCCTGGGTCCAGAGGGCCAGAAGTGGGGGGAGGAGCAGATCCTGGAAGATAAATGAGGGTCTTGAACCTGGGACCCCCCGGCGGCCAAAACCCACGAGCGCCCCCTCCTCCCACCGATGTCTCTTGGGGCTCTTTCATGTGGCACCACGATTTGTTGAAATGTCTCTTCCAGCTAGGCAGTTCTGATGTATTACTTCCAGAACATTCCAGCCCAGGGCAAGAAGAGCTTAAGCAAAAGTCAGGAAACTGTACTTTTTTGGCATTTACTTGCAAAGTGACCTACATAGCCAGGAAATCAGAACACAGCCTGACGAGGATTTTTGGCGACGTGCGTATTAAGATAAAGCTCCCTGACATTTTAAGATTCGTAAATCGAGGTTCGGTTGCTGTCTGTGTTTGCACAAGGCAAGGCCGCGTGCTTTTTGTTGGATCCTCCTTGACAAGCGGGGACACCGAGCCCCAGACACCTAAGGAGCTTATATGAGGTGACATTTCCGGGGGTTAATCCCAAGCCGGCTCTGTCTGCTCGTTTTGCAGAGAGATTGGCGTTCTAGAACTTTCTGATGGTTTGCTGGCAGGCTGCTTAACTCAGGGAGCAAAGGCCTCAGAATCTCTCTCTCTCTTTTTTTTTTTTTTTTTTTTTTGAGACAGAGTCTCACTCTGTAGCCCGGGCTAGAGTGTCGTGGCGTCAGCCTCGCTCACAGCAACCTCAGACTCCTGGGCTCAAGCGATCCTCCTGCCTCGGCCTCCCGAGTCGCTGGGACGACAGGCATGCGCCACCATGCCCGGCTCATTTTTCTTTTTTGCTTTTTTGTACAGATGGGGTCTTGCTATGTTGCCCAGGCTGGCCTCAAACTCCCAGGCTCAAGCGATCCTCCTACCTCAGCCTCCCGAGTAGCTGGGACTACAGGCATGCGCCACCATGCCGGCTCATTTTTTCTATATATATTTTTAGCTGTCCAGATCATTTCTTTCTATATTTAGCAGAGACGGGGTCTCGCTCTTGCTCAGGCTGGTCTCGAACTCCTGACCTCGAGCAATCCTCCCGCCTCGGCCTCCCAGAGTGCTGGGGTGACAGGTGTGAGCCACCGCGCCCGGCCAAGAATCCCCTTTTTGAAAATATTTTTCCGTCTTAGTCTGGGGGTCCCGCAGAGGCGGACCCTGAGACAAAGACGCAACTGTAGGAGTTTTGCTCGGGAGGGGACCCAGGGTGCAGAGAGGGTCTTGCTGAGCAAGGGAGGAGATGACAGCCAACGGAGACAGCCTTGGCCGCCGGCCACCACCGTGGGCAGCTGCAGCAGAGAGCCAGGGAGAGCAGAGGTCAAAGTCGCCATGCCTGAGGGCCCGGGGAGCTGGCTCAGTCATACCCTAGCTCTGCCTGGTTATTGGTCACGGCTGCTCCCCGCCGGGGGGACTGGAAATTGCCAGAAAGTCCAGCAGCGAGAGAAAGGCCCGGGGCACCACCAGATGGACGGGCCAGTGTGGCGTGAACAGGGCAGGGGCCTCACATGGGAGCCGCGACGGAAGCTGCCGGAAGCCCTTTCCTCCCAAGCTGGGCACCACGCTTCCTAGAAAAAACAGGCCAGAAATATCAAAATCAGGGCACCCCGGACTCTTACCGCTGGACATTGGAAATGTGAGGGTGTCTGCAGTTCGGAAAACAACATAGGTTATTTCTCGTCTCTTCTAACAAAATTGCAAAAAAAAATTTTTTTTTTTTTGAGACAGAGTCTCGCTCTGTCGCCCGGGCTAGAGTGCCGTGGCGTCAGCCTCGCTCACAGCAACCTCAGACTCCTGGGCTCAAGCGATCCTCCTGCCTCAGCCTCCCAAGTAGCTGGGACGACAGGCATGCGCCACCACGCCCGGCTCATTTTTCTTTTTTTCTTTTTTGTAGAGATGGGGTCTTGCTATGTTGTCCAGGCTGGCCTCAAACTCCGGGGCTCAAGCGATCCTGCTGCCTCAGCCTCCCGAGTAGCTGGGACTATAGGAGTAGCTGGGACTGTAGGAGTAGCTGGGACTAGAGGAGTAGCTGGGACTGTGGGAGTAGCTGGGACTAGAGGAGTAGCTGGGACTGTGGGAGTAGCTGGGACTACAGGAGTAGCTGGGACTACAGGCATGCGCCACCACGCCTGGCTATTTTTTTTATATATATATTTTTAATTGTGCAGCTAATTTCTTTCTATTTTTAGTAGAGATGGGGTCTCGCTCTTGCTCAGGCTGGTCTCGACCTCCTGACCTCGAGCGATCCTCCCGCCTCGGCCTCCCAGAGTGCCGGGATGACAGGCGGGAGCCGCCGCACCCAGCCAAGGAATTTGCGATTTCAACATAAGGATTTTGTAGGAACACAAACATTCACTCCGTAACACTTATCCAGAACTGGTTGTGAGAAACCGCATCGATTCACTTCCGCAGAGAGAAGCTCAAATCTTTTATGGTAAAAATACCTCTTAACACTTCCGAGTCTCCCTAGAGTTTGTAGGAGAGTCAGGGTTTGTGCAAGACGTCTGCAATGAACGGCAGAAAAAAAAAAAGAAAAAGCGTTGGGGTTTGATTTGGTTTTTGTTTGTTTCCTCTAAATTACCAGAAACACTTGGGTTGTTTTTTTTTTTTTTTCCTTGGTTTTTTTTGGGGGCGTTTTTTTTTTCCTTTTTTTTTTTTTTTTTTGGTTTTTTTTCTTGGTTTTTTTGGGGGGGCGTTTTTTTTTTTTTGGTGGGTTTTTTTTTTTTTTTTTTTTTTTTTTTGCAGCAGGAAGCAGCATTCCATCTGGGGGAAAGTCATCACCATCGTCCCCGCCTCTTCCTTGGCAGGGGTCCCTGGCTCACTCTCTCAGCTCGGGAGGTTTCTGATGGATGCAGGAGACTCCTAAACACACAGCCTCCTGCATCCTCCAGGCCAACTGCCCCAAGGCACCATGCCTGGAGGGGGTGTGTCCCTGTCCCTCCATTCTGCCAAGGATCTGTTCGTTCTTAGTCGGGTGCGAATATCACACTGACGTTTATAATGTCTTCAGCCCACGCTGAGCCACGCACCTGCGAGAGGGAGTGTGTCTCAACGCAGCAGATGTTGTGTGTTCTGGGAATGCTTCAATATGTACTCTACAGAAGGCTTGTGTCACCCAAACAGGGGACCTGAGGGACGCGGAGGAGGAGGAGGAGGAGGAGGAGGAGGAAGAGAGACGTCTGGCGTGGCTTCCCCAAGCCTGTCTTTGGGTGACCTGGATGGGCAGCCTGATACATCCTGGCCTCAGATGGAAACAAAAGGCATGGCCGGGCACGGTGGCTCATGCCTGTCATCCTGGCACTCGGGGAGGCCGAGGCGGGAGGATCGCTCGAGGGCAGGAGTTCGAGACCAGCCTGAGCAAGAGCGAGACCTGTCTCTACTAAAAATAGAAAGAAATTATCTGGACAACTAAAAATATATATAGAAAAATGAGCTGGGCGTGGTGGCGCATGCCTGTAGTCCCAGCTATTTGGGAGGCTGAGGCAGGAGGATGACTTGAGGCCCGGGTTTTGAGGCCAGCCTGGACAACATAGCAAGACCCCATCTCTACAAAAAAAGAAAAATGAGCCGGCGTGGTGGCGCATGCCTGCAGTCCCAGCTACTCGGGAGGCTGAGGCAGGAGGATGGCTTGAGCCCAGGAGTCTGAGGTTGCTGTGAGCGAGGCTGACACCACGGCACTCTAGCCCGGGCGACAGAGCGAGACTCTGTCTCAAAAAAAAAAAAGTATTATGTAGAGAAACAAAACAAAACGCAACAGGGGCTGTGCAGTCAGAGAAACCTGATTTTAAGCCCCAAGTCTACAACTGAACACGCTGTGTGACCTGGGGCAGTTGCACAGCCTCTCTGAGCTTCCGCATCTGGAAAACGGGGCTCACGGAGCGTATCCAGGGCCCCGGATCGTGGTCGAGGCGAGTGAGGGTTAGTGACTGATAAGCAGGAACGTGTCGGAATAAAACGTGGGAGGCTGAGTCCCCAAATAAAATTCAGGGGTTCTTGCTAGCGAAGGAGGCTGGGAAGAAAACCGCAGCCGTCGGCGGCACGTGTCAGCCTCGTGCTGTGGCCCAGGGAGGTGTGCGGTGCGCTTTCTCCTGGCCGCTGTCACCTGGCGCCCTGTGTCCCCAACTGTGACAACTGGGCCATTTTACAGGCAAGGCTTGGAGGCATGGAATTGACACCACATCCTTGAGGAAGCACGTTGGCGCCAGCACCTAGCACGACAGCCAGCCCCCACGCCAGACCACAAACATATCTGTCACACGAACGACTGGATGGTAAGTGTGTGGCAAGAGCAGTCTTTGCAGTCGTACACCCCCTGGATTCGAACCCGGGTTCCCCCATCCGTTGTGAGGCCGTTCACTCTCTCGGCCTCCATCTTCGCATCTGTAAAATGGGCACATCAATCTTTACAGGTTGCCATGCGGATTAAATGAGATAGTGAGTGAACAGCCTCCCGGCATGGCTCCCAGCAGAGAACGGGCCCTTCAAAGCCGTGTGAATGTCAAATGCAAGGATGAAAGGTGAGGACAGTCCAATCCCCGTGCGCCATTTTGGTTTTTTTTTATTTTTTGAGGATGGACTCTTGGGAAGAAAGGTGGAATGTGGGATGCCGGAATGGAGGCAGTCCCCTCGCTCCGTCCCCCCCGATCCAGCATGGCACCGCCCAGCTCTGTCTCTATCTCTGTCCGTCTAGACCAGGCAGGAAATTAAAGCGGATACCAGGACATTTTGCAATAATGCTCAGGTCCCAGGCTGCAAGACTCGAGTGTGCACAAAAAGAATATGACTCAGGGCCTCTTTGTTTCAAGTACAGTCTCTTATCAGATTGCGGGGGCCACAGGGGAGCTTGGATTGTTGCCACCTCTGCGTAGATGCTGGGTGACGACGGCAGGGGGGACGCAGGGAAGGTGGCCAAGTAGCGGCGGCAAGACAGGTCCGGGAGCCCTGTCTCGCTCTGTTGCCCAGGCTAGAGTGCCGTGGCGTCAGCCTCGCTCACAGCAGCCTCAGACTCCTGGGCTCGAGCGATCCTCCTGCCTCAGCCCCCCAAGTAGCTGGGACGACAGGCATGCGCCACCACGCCCGGCTCATTTTTCTTTTTTGCTTTTTTGTAGAGATGGGGTCTTGCTATGTTGTCTAGGCTGGCCTCAAACTCCAGGGCTCAAGCCATCCTCCTGCCTCAGCCTCCCAAGTAGCTGGGACTAGAGGAGTAGCTGGGACTGCAGGAGTAGCTGGGACTGCAGGAGTAGCTGGGACTACAGGCATGCGCCACCACGCCCAGCTAATTTTTTTCTATATATATTTTTAGCTGTCCAGCTCATTTCTTTCTATTTTTAGTAGAGACGGGGTCTCGCTCTGGCTCAGGCTGCTCTCGAACTCCTGACCTCGAGCGATCCTCCTGTCTCAGCCTCCCGAGTAGCTGGGACTACAGGCATGCACCACCATGCCCGGCTAATTTTTTATACATATATTTTTAGCTGTCCAGATCATTTTCTTCTATTTTTTAATAGAGACGGGGTCTCGCTCTTGCTCAGGCTGGTCTCGAACTCCTGACCTCGAGCGATCCTCCCGCCTCGGCCTCCCAGAGTGCCGGGGTGACAGGCGTGAGCCACCGCCGCCCGGCCTCCCCTGGTTTTCTTGTGGGGATTCAATGAGATAATGCCAATAGCAGATGTCACGCGTGATGCTAACCAAGGTTGGCTTTTTTTGTCACGGCGGGCGTGACTTCGGGTATCTTTAGGCCTCATCCTGTATCCTTGCTGAGAACCTAATTTTCCTCCATGCAGCCTAATCTTTTTTCACGCCTTGGACTCAGCTCGTTCATTTGCTGCTGAGTAATTTAGTGTCAGAGACAGCGGTGTTGCAGATGGAAGAAAGGTTAAGACGCTGTCGGCTGGAGGCACGGGGGCGAGATGTATTTTTAGTTCGAAGAAACAGAAAAAAAAAAAAAAAGTCATTTGGTTTTGCCAAAAGGAGCCCTGGACTAAATTAAACCTCTTGACTTAAAAACACCGATTAAAATGTTACCATAGCAGCCCACGCTACAGTTGGAGTCTGGTCTGTGGTCATGGGCTCAGGAGCCTTGACGTTGCAAAATGACTGCGGGTCGTTAAAAAGAAGAGCGTGGCTTGGTGGCTGGGCTCGTCGGAAATGATTGCTGTGTGTTTCAGAAGTTTTCCTCTCTCCGCCTTCATTTAAAGCACCTAAGAGATTTGATAGTCGATTAAAATCCAATAAGAGGCCGGGTGCGGGGGCTCACGCCTGTAATCCTAGCACTCTGGGAGGCCGAGGCGGGAGGATCGCTCGAGGTCAGGAGTTCGAGACCAGCCTGAGCAAGAGCGAGACCCCGTCTCTACTAAAAATAGAAAGAAATGAGCTGGGCAGCTAAAAATATATATAGAAAAAATTAGCCGGGCGTGGTGGCGCGTGCCTGTGGTCCCAGCTACTCGGGAGGCTGAGGCAGGAGGATGGCTTGAGCCCTGGAATTTGAGGCCAGCCTGGACAACATAGCAAGACCCCATCTCTACAAAAAAGAAAAAAAGAAAAAGTAGCCGGGCGTGGTGGCGCATGCCTGTTGTCCCAGCTACTCAGGGAGGCCGAGGCAGGAGGATCGCTTGAGCCCAGGAGTCTGAGGCTGCTGTGAGCGAGGCTGACGCCACGGCACTCTAGCCCGGGTGACAGAGCCAGACTCTGTCTCAGAAAAAAAAAAAAAAAATGCAATAAGAGAGGAGGAGCAAGAAGATCATCCGTCTCCCACCTAGCTCCACCCCCGTGGGGCTTGACGGAGGGAAGACAAACGGGAACTCAAAACACTATAAAATATGCAGTGCGTAGCACAGACTGTTGCCACACACAGGCCTTCTGCCGCGGGGAAACTGCCAGAAGCCAAACTCCCGTGCAAGCGAGGCGTGCGCGGCATTTTCAGCTTGCAAACTGTGCCCCACACTCTTCGTCTCAAACGTCCTGTGCGTCCAAGAGATCTGAGACTCAGAGACTCAGCGTGAGGGACTCAACGTATAGGGGCTGAGCCTCAGTGTCTGCAGACGAAACCTTGCGCTCTTTTCCCCAGACCGGGGTGTCCCCGTCTTCCCTTTTCTTGCAGAACAAAGCCAGGTCCGTATGTTTAGAGCATGGCCCGGAAAAGAACATGCTGGCTGTGACCTCCGTGTGTGTGTGTGTGTGTGTGTGTGTGTGTGTGTGTGTGTATACTTGGGGGCAGGGAGGAGGTTGCAGAAAACCCCAGATGCTTGCAAAACATCAAAGGGAGAGTTTGAGGAGACGGGAATGCCAGGTTCCTGAGAATTTCTAACAAGGGGGAGGGTGCAAACCTGCGCAGCTAAGATGCAAATGACAATCGAGGACCGTGACAGGCATTAGGCAAGCCAAGCATCGTGAGTAACTCAAATTACTTTTCTTGGCCGGGCGCGGGGGCTCACGCCTGTCATCCCAGCATGGCGGGAGGCCGAGGCGGGAGGATCGCTCGAGGTCGGGAGTTCGAGACCAGCCTGAGCAAGAGCGAGACCCCGTCTCTACTAAAAAATAGAAAGAAATTAGCTGGACAACTAAAAATATATATAGAAAAAATTAACCAGGCATGCTTTTCTGGCCTTCTGAGATGTTACATACAAGTAAAGAGCAGGTGAATAATTATTAACGTGGTATCTTTTGAGTTATTCTTTTGACTCCGGGCTCTATCACTTGCTAGCTTAACCTTTGCAGCCTCATTTTTCTCCTAATATAGGGGATAATAATAATTCCATTTCTCAGATTCCTGAAGGGATTACATACAATAATCCACGTGAAGAGATATACACAGGCCGGACATGTAGTGAACGTTATTTATGGCTCCAATCTTGCTCACCATCACCTTCCTCTTGCCGCTGTGACAAATTACCACAAATGCAGGGCCTTAAAACAAACGGGAGTTTATTCTTGCATAGTTCGGGAAGTCAGGAGTCTGAAACGAGCGTTTTTTTTTGTTCTTTTTTTTTTGAGACATTGGACCCACCCATATCCTCCAGGCTCGTGGACCCTCTATCTCGACAGCTTTAATCTCATCTGCCAACTCCCTGTTGCCATATAAGGTAAAAGGTTGCCATGTATTCAGATTCTGGGAACTAGAAAGTAGACACGTGGTGGGGGTGGGGAGCGACGGTCAAGGGTCTGTCCACCAGAATTATCCATATTTTTTATCAAAATTAGCTCATTTCACCGTCATTAAATCCCATGAGGTCGGTGCAATTATAGTCCCATTTGAAAACGGAGGCACAGAGAAGTTAAGACACCTGCCCAAGGTCACACAGCCAATGGTGAACCCAGAAAGCTGTGGTTCACGTCTTCGTGGGAGCTATTGCTATTTCTACCGGGATTAACATGATAATCCTTATCGCAGACGTTCGTGTGACAATTAACTAATTGTGGGGAAAGTGCCAAACTGTAGGATCCTGACTCGGATTCGGATTTTTCCAATCCTAATAATCCACCTTCCTGCGGACGCGCCCCGCCCCCCCCAAGATGGCGCCGTCATTATTCCCCCGCCCGCCTCCGACCCTCTTCGCTCAAGATGGCATCTATTACGATCAAAAAAAAAAAAAAAAACGTATTCCGCCCGTCTCCCCCAACGCTAGACGTTGTTATTTTCCGCCCTCTGCGAGATGACTTTAACAGCGAGCGTCAACGGCACACCCTCCGCCCTTCCGCAAATGGTGGTGAACTTGAAACGGGTTTTAGTTTGACCTTCTCAAGATGGCGAGATGGCGCCCTCTGCGAGATGACTTTAACAGCGAGCGTGAACGGCACACCCTCTGCCCTTCCACAAATGGTGGTGAACTTGAAACGGGTTTTAGTTTGACCTTCTCAAGATGGCGAGATGGCGCCCTCTTCGAGGTGACTTTAACAGTGAGCGTCTACGGCGTACCCTCTGACCTTCCGCAAATGGCAGTGAAGTTATCACGTATTTTAGTTTGACCTTCTCAAGATGGCGAGACGGCCGCCAAGTGGCGTCGCAAACTGACGCAAACTCGCCGTCGTCTCAGCAAGACACTTCCGGGTGCGCCGGAAGTGGGCTTGATGAGGCCCGTGGGGACTCCCGGAGGGTCCTGCTGACGCCGGGACAGCTCCGGGGGGGACCATGGACCGGAGGAAGAAGCCTCTGGACGTCACGGCGTCGTCGGTGAGTGCGGGTTCTCCGCGCCGCCGTCGCGCAAGGATCGCGGTCTGGCTTGTTTCCTTCCTCCGGGGCGCCCACCCGGCCTCTTCTTTGAATCTAGATTTTTGTCCCGCCACGGGCCCCCCCGAACCGGGCTTTTCCTCTGTGACTCGCGCCCGCCCCTGTAGACACGGAGCCCGGTGTCCTCCGGGTTAGAAATCGCGCCTCCTCCTCCCGTCCCTGCCCGCAGGGACCTGCCCGTGGCCGGCGTGGTCGCCACTGCGGTCCGAGAGGACCCCCAGCCTGCTCTGGCTGTGCAGACGGGTCCCCTTCCTGCTTTCGCCTCCAATCCGGGGACCCGCAAGGGCCCCCCCAACACCTTTGCGGGTTATTCACGGGGATCCCAGGGTGCCCGGCGCGCCCCCGTCGTCGGGAGTTCAAAGGTTGTTTGTGCCCCGGCCTGGGAGCCGGGAAGTGTGGTGGGAGCTAGGGAAACCGGTTCTGAGTGTGCACTGGGGGCCAGCGTTGTTTTTTTGTTTTTGGTTTTTTTTTGGGTTTTTTTTTTTTTCCCCGTTTTTCTTTTTTTTCGTTTTTTTTTTCCGTTTTTTTTTTTTCCGTTTTTTTTTTTTTCGTTTTTTTTTTTTTTTTTTTTTTGAGACAGGATCTTGCTCTGTCGCCCAGTCTGGAGTGCACTGGTGCAATCAGCTCCGTGCAACCTCCAACTCCTGGGCTCAAGCGATCCTCCTGCCTCGGCCTCCCGAGTCGCTGGGACCACAGGCGTGCACCACCACGTCCGGCTCATTTTTTCTATATATATTTTTAGCTGTCCAGCTCATTTCTTTCTATTTTTAGTAGAGACGGGGTCTCGCTCTTGCTCAGGCTGCTCTCGAACTCCTTACCTCGAGCGATCCTCCCGCCTCGGCCTCCCAGAGTGCTAGGATGACAGGCTGGAGCCACCGCCAACACTTTTCTATACAGTCTCGTTGAACTTTCCCACACTGCTCTAGGAGGTAGACACCATTAATATTCCCATTTTACAGACGATGAGACTGAGGTTCAGAAAGTGGAGGCGCTTTCCCTGGCTTAGGTATAAAATTCATGATACTAGAACCTGGCTGGCTCCCTCTGGTTAACTCCAAAGCTGTTGCCTTTTCCTTTATATCAGAGCCAATTGCCCAACCTCCCGATTTAATCTCGGATTTACTGCAGGGCATTAGGATTTGCAAAGGGAGTTGAAAAGAAAATGTACGAGTCGCAGTATTTGAGTCCCTTTCTTCCTCTGATATTGAGAATTAGACCTGTTTATTGTGTTTGAGGATTAGGAACCAAAAACCTATGAATCTTAACGCCAACCTCTCCTGACAGGTTAAAATGAGCAATAATTAGGCTGGGCGAGGTGGCTCATGCCTGTCATCCCAGCACTCGGGGAGGCCGAGGCGGCAGGATCGCTCGAGGTCAGGAGTTCGAGACCAGCCTGGGCAAGAGCGAGACCCCGTCTCTACTAAAAATAGAAAGAAAGTAGCTGGACAACTAAAAACATATGGAAAAAATTAGCCGGGCGTGGTGGCGCATGCCTGTCATCCCAGCTACTCGGGAGGCTGAGGCAGGAGGATCGCTGGAGCCCAGGAGTCTGAGGTTGCTGTGAGCGAGGCTGACGCCACGGCTCTCTAGCCCAGGCGACAGAGCGAGACTGTGTCTCAAAAAAAAAAAAAAAAAAAGAGCAATAATTATATAGACGTGCTATTGGAGAACTGGTGATTTTCTGAGCATCTTGCATTTTAAATTCAAACGTAGTCATTTATTACATTTGCCGCATTTCACTGGTATTAGAACGTTATTAGATCGTAGGGTCTCTGGGGCAGGGAGCATGTCTGATTCATGTTTACGTCCTGCTCTTGGGTGTAAATAAATGCCAGGCACAAACCGGGTGCTCAGAGAATTGCTGGATAAAAACATCTCCCTGTAGAAATAATAAGTTGTTGTGAAGATTAAATGCGATGATCGTATCAAAGAGCCAAGTTCAGGGCCAGTCAGCGAGAAGGTGCTTAGTAACGTAAGTTGAACGTGAATCTCGACTTCATTATTTTGCTTTTTTTTTTTTCACTTTCCTTATGCCCAAGGCAAAGCCTCCAGCGTTGAAAGTTAGAGCACGGATTCTACGTCGAAACCTTTAATTTTGTATCCATTTTGGTCTATTAGAGGGACCTGAAATTCCGCTTTGAGAATTACAATAACTTGGCAATCCACGTCGTCCGTTAGAATTGATGAAAACGTTTTCGTTTTCTTTCTGCTGTTCTTGTAGTTGGTCGATCTCAAGGCTGAACTCTTCCGAAAACAAGAGGAATTCAAACAAGAGAAACTTCTGAAAGATGCTGGCGTTTTTGGAAAACCCAAGACAGCTAATAAGGTAAAAAATGAGATCTAATTATCGCCATGGATTTCAAACATGGGAGAATTAGGCCACGCCTGAGTTTTTTAAAATTGCCAATGATATTCGTATATATGAATGTTAAGGAAAAATATCTGTCTATTTGTGAACATCTGCATGAAATGTTTTAGATGTTGAAGTAGAAATTAGGAACAGTATTTAAAAGCACATTGTGAGACTTTAATTCTTTGACACTTATTTTGGAAAAGAACATGGTATTAAGAAGTGGATGGCTTACATTCTCACGGAAGATTCTCTGGTTCCATAGGTTTTATGTATCCAAACAGACAATTATACAGCATAGAAATATAGCAGAAAATATGAGGGTCTTCAAGAGTGGTGAATAGCTTTTGAATTTTATAGCTAAGGGTGTCTACTATCGGTGTTACTAATTCTCTGTAATATGTACGTTGCCGTTAGAGTCTTGACGTAGCTTGGGATCATTCAGGAGAGAAAAGATAATAGAGAAATACCTCTCTGCTGTCGTGTAAAGAAATTCTTTATGCAATTTAGAGCTTTTTTTCCCAGTTCCAACCTGCCCATGTTCCAACTCGGTCAGTCGTCTTGTAGGACGTGGGTTAGCAGGTGGAAGATAAAGTTATCGCCGTTGATTCATAAGATCTAATGGTTGCCATTGATTCATAAGATTTAACGATTGCCATTGATTCATAAGGTCTAACAGTCGCCATTGATTCTTAAGATCTAACGATCGCCATTGATTCATAAGGTCTAACGATCGCCATTGATTCATACGATCTAATGATCGCCATTGATTCATAAGGTCTAACGTAATGATCGCCATTGATTCATAAGATCTAACGGTCGCCATTGATTCATAAGATCTAATGATCGCCATTGCTTCATAAGATCTAACGGTCGCCATTGATTCATAAGGTCTAATGATCGCCATTGCTTCATAAGATCTAACGGTTGCCATTGATTCATAAGATCTAACGATCGCCATTGCTTCATAAGCTCTAACGGTCGCCATTGATTCATAAGGTCTAACGATCGCCATTGCTTCATAAGATCTAACGGTCGCCATTGATTCATAAGGTCTAACGGTCGCCATTGCTTCATAAGGTCTAACGGTCGCCATTGATTCATAAGATCTAATGATCGCCATTGATTCATAAGATCTAATGATCGCCATTGATTCATAAGTCTAATGATCGCCATTGCTTCATAAGTCTAACGATCGCCATTGCTTCATAAGTCTAACGATCGCCATTGATTCATAAGTCTAACGATCGCCATTGATTCATAAGTCTAACGATCGCCATTGATTCATAAGTCTAACGATCGCCATTGATTCATAAGGTCTAACGGTCGCCATTGATTCATAAGGTCTAACGGTCGCCATTGATTCATAAGATCTAACGGTCGCCATTGATTCTTTCATAAGATCTAATGGTCGCCATTGATTCATAAGATCTAACGGTCGCCATTGATTCTTTCATAAGGTCTAATGATCCTCATTGATTCATAAGATCTAATGGTCGCCATTGATTCTTTCATAAGATCTAACAGTTGCCATTGATTCTTTCATAAGGTCTAACAATCGCCATTGATTCATAAGGTCTAATGATCACCATTGATTCGTAAGATCTAATGGTCGCCATTGATTCATAGGACCTAATGATCGCCATTGACTCATAAGGTCTAACAGTCCCCCCCTTTTTTTAATGAAGCCCAAGTAGAGATTTCTTCGCAATCACGTGGTGCTTTGTGTTTTATCTTGTTTAAATGATCCTGCAGAAACCAAGCATCTGGAGCAAACAGAACGCAGGCGTCTCAAATCGCGCCGAGAAGGATGCGGAGCAGAAGATGGAGGAACAGAAGACGTTAGACAAAGCCAGGTAAAGTTGAGCTGTGGCGAGCGCCGTTCCCTTGGAGACGCTAAAGCAAAGACAGGAAAGTCCGCATTTTGTTCTTTTCGATTTGCACATTCCATGGTTACCATCCTTCTAACCAAATACTCCGTAAGTACTCTAAAAATAACATGCTTTGCAGATCTGTGTGTTGTGTTATAAAAAGACAAGACATAGTGTCAGTAAGCAGTGTCCTCATAGTTAGGTTCTGGGCCAGGTGGTACGATGTTGGCATTTGGAGACTCTAAATTTTCTCCCCAATTTTTTTTTTTTTTTTTTTGTTCTATTCTGGGACCTAATAGAACTCCCCAATTTTTTATTCTTTTTTTTTTTTGAGACAGAGTCTCACTCTGTTGCCCAGGCTAGAGTGAGTGCCGTGGCGTCAGCCTAGCTCACAGCAACCTCAAACTCCTGGGCTCAAGGGATCCTCCTGCCTCAGCCTCCCGAGGAGCTGGGACTACAGGCATGCACCACCACGCCCGGCTAATTTTTTCTATATATATTTTTAGCTGTCCATATAATTTCTTTCTATTTTTAGTAGAGATGGGGTCTCGCTCTTGCTCAGGCTGGTCTCGAACTCCTGAGCTCAAACGATCCGCCCACCTCGGCCTCCCAGAGTGCTGGGATTACAGGCGTGAGCCACCGCGCCCGGCCTCAATTTTTTATTCTGAAAAACTTCAAGGGTACAATAAAAATCCTCATACCGTTTTCACCCAGATTCGTCAGTTGACATCTTGCCACATTCACTCTCCCTCTCTCCCTCTCTCTGCTACACACATGATCACGTAGATAACACATGTGTGATATGTACATGCGTACGTGTGTCCGGAGAGACTCCGTTAAGTATCGCGATACTTCGCATCTAAACATTTCAGCATTAGATCGTCAAAGAACCAGGACATTTTCCTGCGTAACCTCAACGCTGCTATCATCCCCGAGAAACTGAGCATCGATAAAATAGTATTTTCTATCGTGTGGTCCATAGTCAGATTTCACCCGTTGTCCTGGTACAATTATGTCCTTTGTAGTTTTTTTTTAAAAATTTTAATCCGGGATTCCAAGATTACACGTTGTGTTTAGTTGTCAGAGATCCCTTTCGTCTCCTCTAGTCTGGAGTGGTTCCCTTGCCTGGTGGGTAGAAGTGGCATCTGTCAGCCTAAGGGGCCGGGGGCCGAGGGACACTTGTAAGACAATTTCTCATGCTTGTGGTTTTTTTTTTTTTTTTTTTCCCCCTCTTTTTTTTTTTTCTCTTAGGGAAAAATTGGAAGAAAAAGCCAAACTATATGAAAAAATGACTAACGGAGACTTTATCGGTAAATACGATGATTTATTTTATACTTGAATTTCTCTGATTCTTAGAGCCCTTTGGTATTCTGTTATTTGTTGAAATACCTAAGAAATAGGGAGAAATTTTAAAAAGCAAATCAAAATTTTACTTTTCGGTGGCGGCACTAGGACAAGAACATCAGCAGTAATTTACTGATTGTCCAGCAGGGGCTGGGCCATGTTGGGTGCCGGGAGGAATCTAGATTCTCTGCCTCTGCTCTGCTGTCTACAGCTCATCCCTGTCCTCTGAGAAAAAGCTCAGGAACTGTGTCTTATCCCAGCACTCTGGGAGGCCGAGGCGGGAGGATCGCTCGAGGTCAGGAGTTCGAGATCAGCCTGAGCAAGAGCGAGACCCCGTCTCTACTGAAAATAGAAAGAAATGAGCTGGACAACTAAAAATATATATGGAAAAACTGAGCCGGGCGTGGTGGCTCATGCCTGTCGTCCCAGCTACTCCTACAGTCCCAGCTACTCCTGCAGTCCCAGCTACTCCTATAGTCCCAGCTACTCAGGAGGCTGAGGCAGGAGGATCGCTTGAGCCCAGGAGTCTGAGGTTGCTGTGAGCGAGGCTGACGCCACGGCACTCTAGCCCAGGCCACAGAGTGACACTCTGTGTCAAAAAAAAAAAAAAAAAACGTTTTGAGATGGCGTTGTTCACTCAGCATGCTGATGAGGCAGCAGAAATCTTTAGGGTTTTTTTTTTTTTTTTTTTTTTTTTTTTTTTTTTTTGAGACAGAGTCTCACTCTGTTGCCCAGGCTAGAGTGAGTGCCGTGGCGTCAGCCTAGCTCACAGCAACCTCAGACTCCTGAGCTCAAGGGATCCTCCTGTCTCAGCCTCCCGAGTAGCTGGGACTACAGGCATGCGCCACCATGCCCGGCTAATTTTTTCTATATATATTTTTAGCTGTCCAGCTAATTTCTTTCTATTTTTAGTAGAGATGGGGTCTCGCTCTTGCTCAGGCTGGTCTCGAACTCCTGAGCTCAAACGATCCGCCCACCTCGGCCTCCCAGAGTGCCGGGATGACAGGCATGAGCCACCGCGCCCGGCTCTTTAGGTTTTTTTTTTAAGATTTTTTGTGCGTGCTGTGTGTCAGTTCCTGGGGCAGCTGTGTGTCCCTGGCCGCATCTCAGGGGTGGAGCCCCCCGGGCAGCGCGTGTCATTGCCTGTCCCTTCCGTGCGTGGCTTTCTGAACTCTGACATCTCAACGTGGATGTTTACGTCCTAGATGAAGAAGTAGAGGACATGTACCTTGTGGACTTCACACAGAAGATCCTAGACAAGCGCCGAGAAACGGAGGCGTTGGGTGCCAGCAGAGAGTCCCGGAAGGCAGGGGACAGGGACGCCGACGAGGAAGACCTTCCCGAAGAGGACGTTCCCGCTCCCCAGGACCCCAGTGAAGAATGGTGGGTAGCGTTACGGGTTGGGTCAGAGCCGTGTCCTCGGGGTCGTGTTGACTCTCGGAGGGTGACTTTGTTTGCTGGTTATCAAACTGTTTCTCCTTACTCTCCCTGGCTTTTATTTATTTATTTTTTGAGACAGAGTCTGGCTCTGTCGTCCGGGCTAGAGTGCCGTGGCGTCAGCCTCGCTCACAGCAGCCTCAGACTCCTGGGCTCAAGCGATCCTCCTGCCTCGGCCTCCCGAGTAGCTGGACGACAGGCATGAGCCACCACGCCCGGCTAATTTTTCTTTTTTGCTTTTTTGTAGAGATGGGCTCTTGCTATGTTGCCCAGGCTGGCCTCCAACTCCCGGGCTCAAGCGGTCCTCCTATCTGAGCCTCCCGAGTAGCTGGGACAGTAGGAGTACCTGGGACTGTGGGAGTAGCTGGGACTGCGGGAGTATCTGGGACTACGGGAATAGCTGGGACTACAGGCATGCGCCACCACGCCCGGCTCATTTTTTCTATATATATTTTTAGCTGTCCAGCTAATTTCTTTCTATTTTTAGTAGAGACGGAGTCTCGCTCTTGTTCAGGCTGGTCTCGAACTCCTGACCTCAGCTTTTAACGTTAAAAAGCATGCTCTCATCCTGTGGCCGGGGCCTCTCGCGGGGTGGGGGTCGTGCTCGGCAGCAAGGCCCGTGTTCCTTCTTCCCTGTACCCCAGAGCCGTGTGCAAATCCTCCTTCCCGATGTCTGTTCCAGGGTGGACTACGTGGACTCTCTAGGGCGATCTCGGCGCTGCATGAGGAAGGATTTGCCGGATCTGCTGGAGATGGATAAAAATCTTCAGGGGAGACTGTGAGTACGTCACGTGCAGAGTTTTGTGGAGGTCTGAAAGGCAGCCCCAGAAACTGTTCCGTGGGGGAGGCGGTTGCATAATTATTTTGTTGCTTCGGTAAAGAGAATTTATTTTTTTTTATTTTTATTTTTTTTTGAGACAGAGTCTGGCTCTGTCGCCCAGGCTAGAGTGCCGTGGCGTCAGCCTCGCTCACAGCAGCCTCAGACTCCTGGGCTCCAGCGATCATCCTGCCTCGGCCTCCCCAGTAGCTGGGACTGTAGGAGTAACTCGGACTGTGGGAGTAGCTGGGACTAGAGGAGTAGCTGGGACTGGAGGAGTAGCTGGGACCGCGGGAGTAGCTGGGACTGCAGGAGTAGCTGGGACTACAGGCATGCGCCACCACGCCCGGCTCATTTTTTCTATACATATTTTTAGTTGTCCATATAATTTCTTTCTATTTTCAGTAGAGACGGGGTGTCGCTCTTGCTCAGGCTGGTCTCGAACTCCTGACCTCGAGCGATCCTCCCGCCTTGGCCTCCCAAGTGCTAGGATGACAGGCGTGAGCCACCGCGCCTGGCTGTATCTTTGCATTTTTGAAGTCAGAACCTTACAAGTAGATTTTTCTGCGCGGCCTCAGACAGACCTAAGAGATAACTTGCTAAAACATCCAAGGCAATAAGATTCCCGTCGCCACAGGTAACGTGTGTGTGAACAGTGTTAGGAGAAGCTGTCCGTGTTCCGGGCCCTCCGTGTTCAGGCCTCTGCGGGCAGCCCTGGGCTTGGCCCGACGAAGGAGGAGCAGATACCTCGGGCCTCTCGGGGTCGGGCCACCAGTGGGGACAGGAGGCGTTGCCGGGGCTACAGGTTGGGCAGCTTCCAGGCCCCGGGACAGGAGACCGTCCCAGGGAGGCCTAGAGTCCCTCCCGCCTACCCAGGCCGCCTCCTGCCTGCTCAGCCCGGGACCAGGTGGGAGGGAAAGTTATTTGTCTCGAGTGCAAGATTCCGTTGTGCTAATGTGACAAGTCCCGCCTGCAGTTAAGACGGGTGACACCTGTCTTCTCAGTTTCTGGTCGTGCTGCGGATCAAATCGCGAAGCTTGTCCACGATCCACCTGCCTGAACTTAAGCATCGATGTCTCGCAGCCCTCGTGTGAAGATAGGTTTTGGCTCTTTTTTTTTTTTTCCTACCAGCTTCGTGAGCCCCGCCAATGAGAAAACCTTGCTGTCTGAAGATATGAGGAAGGAGCTTCAGCGCCAGCAATGGGAGGAGGAAGAAAGGGAGGCCTTGAAGAGGCCGGTGGGGCCCGTGCACTACGCAGACATTCGGGAGAACGGTCAGGTTACTTTCCTCCTGTGCAGCTTTGTAAACCGTTTTTTTTTTTTTTTTATCTTGAACGAATGGCAAACATAAAGCAACAGCTCTTAGCTAGAAGGGAAAGAAATTGAAAATATCTCCTTAGTTCACTTTATAGCCTTTTTTTTTTTTTTTTTTTTTTGAGACAGAGTCTGACTCTGTCACCTGGGCTAGAGTACCGTGGCATCAGCCTCGCTCACAGCAGCCTCAGACTCCTGGGCTCAAGCGATCCTCCTGCCTCAGCCTCCCGAGGAGCTGGGACTACAGCCGTGCGCCACCACACCCGGCTCATTTTTGTTTTTTGTAGAGATGGGGTCTTGCTATGTTGTCCAGGCTGGCCTCAAACTCCTGGGCTCAAGCGATCCTCCTGCCTCAGCCTCCCGAGTAGCTGGGACTGTAGGAGTAGCTGGGACTACAGGCATGCGCCACCATGCCTGGCTAGTTTTTTTTGTATCTATATTTTTAGCTGTCCAGCTCATTTCTTTCTATTTTTAGTGGAGACGGGGTCTCGCTCTTGCTCAGGCTGGTCTCGAACTCCTGACCTCGAGCGATCCTCCCTCCTCGGCCTCCCAGAGTGCCGGGATGACAGGTGTGAGCCCCGGCACCCGGCCACTTTATGGCCTTAAAAACACTTTTATTGGGGAATCTCTCCCTAACAGAGGGTCTGTTAATTTAAGAGTTTGCTTTCCCACGAGACACAGAAACAGCCCGCGGCTGGAAAGTAGTGAATCTTTGTTACATTTATCATCAAATGAGACGAAAACTAGTTCTCGCTTTTTTTTGTTTGTTTGTTTTTGCCTGGCTGCTTTCTTGTCTTTCCTAAAACTTGTGCCAAATGTCACTGTGTTTCTTTTTGCTTTGGCAGGAAATTGGGCCGGAGGGTTAGTTTACTGATCGGGGAAATCTAATCTCTTGGATGATTTTTTTCCCCTATTTCAGAGGCCCGGCAACTCGGTGTTGGCTATTTTGCCTTCGCCCAAGACAAGGAGTTGAGGAATAAGCAAATGAAAACTCTGGAGATGTTGCGTGAACAGGTAACACGTTAAATTCAGACTCGATGGTGGGAAGGATTTGAGCATTTGGTTTCTTGTTGGATCATACTGCCAAAAAAAAAAAAAAAAAAAAAACAGAAAGCGTAGTAAATTAATTAGGAATTAAAATTGATATTCAAAATGTCAATAAAGGTCATTGCTGTACTGTTTCAGTGTTTCAAACTTTAGAACTATTGCCACGTAACCGGTGTTACTTTGATGTTTTAAATCTGGTTTCCAGTGTGGTACTATTGGGGTCGCGTGGGGGGGGAAAACAGGAAGTTATTTAAGGGATCGATGGGCAAAAAACAACTGGTTGGGTTTTTTTTTTTGAACGTTAAGGCTTTCAAGATACTCTTTGAACTCTTACTAACTTTCTAAGACATCAGGGGGCTCATACGAAGAGTCCCTTCATTTCGAGGGTCTCAAGAATCGCTTCTTAGAGACGGCCTGGAAATCAATTCATTAGTCTTATTTTTAGGGGAAAATTATTTCCTCCTTCTGAATAGAAATAGCCCGAATCCGGCTTCCAGCAAATAATTTCCTCATTTTCTAATTCAAGACGACAGATCAGAGAACAAAACGAGAAAACATAAAGGAGAAACGAAAGGCTATCTTGGAAGCAAGACTCGCCAAACTTCGGAAGAAGAAGATGAAAAAGTCACAAGAAGATGGAGCGGAGGAGGAAAGAGGTATATTCCACGGCTCATGTTTCTGAACTTCCAGAGGGAAAACTTTCGTTCCATTGGCGTCTTACTAATAGGGCTGGCGGTGTGGGAATCAGCTATTTGGTTTAATCTCTGAGCACACAGTGTGCCTCCGAGTTACCGCCAGGAGCCACTGTCCTCACCAAAGTGACGTCGAATGACACCCAGTATTTCTAGGGTACAGACGAGGAGATTAAAAGCAATGTGCTGGGTTGCTGCTTAGAACGGCACAGTTTGGTCATCGAGACTTAGAGAAAAGGTATTTTCAGGTAGAGTTTAGTTGTGTACATACATATTTTAGACTGAAATTTTTTTCTTATTGCTGTAATTTTTTTTTTTTTTTTTTGAGACAGAGTCTCACTCTGTTGCCCAGGCTAGAGTGAGTGCCGTGGCGTCAGCCTAGCTCACAGCAACCTCAAACTCCTGAGCTCAAGGGATCCTCCTGTCTCAGCCTCCCGAGTAGTTGGGACTACAGGCATGAGCCACCATGCCCGGCTAATTTTTTCTATATATATTTTTAGCTGTCCATATAATTTCTTTCTATTTTTAGTAGAGATGGGGTCTCGCTCTTGCTCAGGCTGGTCTCGAACTCCTGAGCTCAAATGATCCGCCCACCTCGGCCTCCCAGAGTGCTAGGATTACAGGCGTGAGCCACCGTGCCCGGCCTATTGCTGTAATTTTTTATTGGTTATTTTATATATATGTTTATAATTTTTTTTTTTTTTTTTAAGACAGAGTCTCGCTCTGTGGCCCGGGCTAGAGTGCCGTGGCGTCAGCCTTGCTCACAGCAGCCTCAGACTCCTGGGCTCAGGCGATCCTCCTGCCTCAGCCTCCCGAGTAGCTGGGACTACAGGCATGCGCCACCACACCCGGCTAGTTTTTCTTTTTTGCTTTTTTGTAGAGATGGGGTCTTGCTATGTTGCCCAGGCTGGCCTCAAACTCCGGGGCTCAAGCCATCCTCCTGCCTCAGCCTCCCGAGTAGCTGGGATTACAGGCATGCACCACCACGCCCGGTTCATTTTTTATATGTATTTTTAGTTGTCCAGCTAATTTCTATGTTTAGTAGAGACGGGGTCTCGCTCTTGCTCAGGCTGGTCTCGAACTCCTGACCTCGAGCGATCCTCCCGCCTCGGCCTCCCAGAGTGCTGGGATGACAGGCCTGAGCCACTGTGCCCGGCCAACATGGGGTTATGGATTTTAATTCTTGGTGCAACAGTTAAACGACCTGTTATACACAACATACTAAATAATAATCCACTGCCCAGGACGTGTCAGGTCCTTGGTAAATGCTGGGTATTTTACTTTCAGGATTAGCGTGTTCTCTAGTTTTTTTTAATAGCTTTAGGCTTCAGTATAATGATGTCTGATTCCCTCACAAACAACAGGTGGGGACGTCATTGGGCCTTCGCCACTGGAACCAGAGGCCGCGCCGACGCCGCGGGCCGCCACCCAGGGCAGCAAGGTGGAAGTCATCGTGCAGGAGAGGAGGGACACCAAGCCCGGAGTGCCACACGTCCGCGAGTGGGACCGAGGAAAAGGTACGGGAGGGGTCTCTGCGGCGCCAGGTCTCTGCAGGGCACGGAAAGATGTTTGTGTGTTTTCCTGTGTCGGTTTTTTTGTGTTTTTAGAAGCACCCGGGGGGGATGTTTTACATTTGTGCCGCCCTCAAATGGCTTTACGGCTGTGGGATGCCATTTCCCAGGGCCTGGCTTTGAAGTGTCATGGAGGTTTGCTGGCCTCACTCCTGTAGTCTGTGCTTTCGGCGGTCTCTCTTGGTGGGTTTTGTTTTTTTTTTTTTTTTTTGAGACAGAGTCTCTCTCTGTCGCCTGGGCTATGGCGTCAGCCTCGCTCACAGCAACCTCCAACTCCTGGGCTCAAGTGATCCTCTTGCCTCGGCCTCCCGAGTAGCTGGGACGACAGGAGTAGCTGGGACTGTAGGAGTAGCTGGGACTGTGGGAGTAGCTGGGACGACAGGAGTAGCTGGGACGACAGGAGTAGCTGGGACTGTAGGAGTAGCTGGGACTGTGGGAGTAGCTGGGACTGTGGGAGTAGCTGGGACTGTGGGAGTAGCTCGGACTGTGGGAGTAGCTGGGACTAGAGGAGTAGTTGGGACTAGAGGAGTAGCTGGGACTGCGGGAGTAGCTGGGACTGCGGGAGTAGCTGGGACTGTGGGAGTAGCTGAGACTGGGAGTAGCTGGGACTGCGGGAGTAGCTGGGACTGCGGGAGTAGCTGGGACTGCGGGAGTAGCTGGGACTAGAGGAGTAGCTGGGACTGTGGGAGTAGCTGGGACTGGAGGAGTAGCTGGGACTACGGGAGTAGCTGGGACTACAGGCATGCGCCACCACGCCCGGCTCATTTTTTCTCTATATATTTTTAGTTGTCCAAATAATTTCTTTCTATTTTTAGTAGAGATGGGGTCTCGCTCTTGCTCAGGCTGGTCTCGAACTCCTGACCTCGAGCGATCCTCCCACCTCGGCCTCCCAGAGTGCCGGGATGACAGGCCTGAGCCACCGCGCCCGGCCTGTTACTCCTTTTTTTTTTTTTTTTTTTTTTTTTTATTTTTTACACTGTTTGTGGGTATCACTTACACCTCGCAACATAGTTTTGTCGGCATCCTTGTCCTCCAGAGAATTCAAAGTGGCTCTTACGAAATCTACGCTAACAGTCGAAAAACACTAACCACGATAAATTCAACTGGCGGATTCTGAAAGCTCCCTGTCTCCGTTCCCCTAGAATTCTCCTTCGGACACTGGTCGAAGAGGCAGGCGGGTCTCCGCGCTCAAAGAGATCCGGAGTTCGCGCCGCCGTCGGAGTACTTTGCGGGCCCGAGGAGAGCGGGCCCTCCCGGCGGCCAGGCGTGGAGCAGGCCGGGCCCGGCGCAGGGGGACGCGGGGCCGGGCGGGAGCCAGGACCACGGGCCCAGCGCCGCACAGCCGTCCGCTGCGGCCCCCGAGGGCCCACCGCAAACCCCCACGGTGTCCTTCGAAACTCTGGACGACATGATAGCTTATTACAAACAAGTGACATGAGTGTGCCAAGCACCCGGGCTTGGGTTTGTACCGCGGACGGCGCCGTCCTCCCCCCCGCCCGCCCCCAGAGGGACCGAGTCGTGCCTGTGTTCCCTCCGTCCTCTCTCTGCAGGCCGCGACCTTCCGGCTGGCTCTGTCCGCAGGGAAGAGCGTGCATGGTACTGCGGGGACTCCCCGGCCACTCGGCCGTCCTTGGTTTCCCGGCTGGTGTGGAGCTGTGCTCCCCGGGATTTACGGGGGGCAGGCGGAGGCCGGGACAGGGTGGAAATATTTATCCTGTCAGCTTCGCCCCCGAGGCCCTTGTGGCCCCGTTTGTTTCTCGTCCGCTCCGGCGACGGACTTGAACTTGAACTTGAGCGGACTTGAGCTTGAACTTGAGCATTCTGTCCCGTCCGTTTTGCAGAGAGTGGCACGGGGCTGTCCTGCTTGCAAGGGGGCCGCTTGGAGCGCAGGTCGGGGGCAGTTTGCACCTGTCCAACGGAGGCCAAGGCGGAGGGGACGCTCGGAGGGCCGCAGAGTGACATAGAGTCCAGGAGAGGCTGCCCACCCCGTCCCCGCCCCCGAGGCTGGTGACATAATAAATGGTCATGTTTGAAACTAGAAGGAAGACAGGAAGGAGCACTTTCTAATGCAGAAAAAGCTGGAAGGGAAGTTGGCTGATGACTTGTGTCGTCACGCCGTCCGGCTCCGTGGGTCGAGTGACAGAGGTGTGCGGGGCCGTGGGTCGAGTGACAGGGGCGTGCGGGGCCGTGGGTCAAGTGACAGGGGTGTGCGGGGCCGTGGGTCGAGTGACAGGGGCGTGGCGGCTGCGAGGCCTGGGCGGAGATCGATGCTCTTTAGCCGTTATCTGTTGTCGCAGTTTTTCAGCTCGTTTTGTTCCGTCCTCACTGTCGGGGGGTGCGGGGGCGCCCGATTTGGGTCAGACTCGGGGCAGAGTGGAGCCCGTGGGTCCCCGTGGCCTTGCTAACCAGGGGAAGGGTGGCTGGGCAGGGCCCCAGGAGGACGGCGCTGTCCCCAAGTACCCAGCCTGTCACCTGCCGGCCACACCTCGGTCTCCTTCACGGCTGCAGACGGCCGGCCGAGAGCTGGTCACCAGCCCCGTCAGGCGCCCCCCGGCTGGCTCTCGGGCCGGCGGGTCCTGTGGGAACACGGTGGCCCACGGGTGGCCCAGGTCCTTGAGTGCCCTGAAGCAGGGGGAGGGAGAGAACCACGAGGAAGAGCCCACTTCCCCGAGGTCGTCTGCAACGGCTTCGTTTCCGTCCCCACACCACTGCGGGGTGGACGGGAGTGCCACCACCCTCGTGGCAGGTGACACGCGGGAGCCCAGAGAGGGTCAGTAACTCACCGCCGGTCCTGGGACTTTAGCACCATTTACGTCAGAGCTCCAGCGTCTGTCTTCTTCCAGCGCCCTCTGTTCTCAGTCTTGCTGCCCGAGTAGCGAGCCGGCGTAGACAGAAACCCCGAATCCGTACAACCTCTGAACTCCACAGCAAGGGCGGAGTTAATTCAGTCAACCCAAGCCAGCAATTGCATCTTTTGCTATAATCGAATAATCCACCCAGCACGCTGGGAGGCCGAGGCAGGAGGATGGCTTGAGCCCTGGAGTTTGAGGCCAGCCTGGACAACATAGCAAGACCCCATCTCTACAAAAAAGAAAAAAAGAAAAATGAGCCGGGCGTGGTGGCGCATGCCTGTCATCCCAGCTCCTCGGGAGACTGAGGCAGGAGGATCGCTTGAGCCCAGGAGTCTGAGGCTGCTGTGAGCGAGGCTGACACCATGGCACTCTAGCCCGAGTGACAGACTGCATGGGCTCCTCTCCTGTCCCCGGGGACAGCCGGAGCGCGCGGCCTGCAGGAGGGTGTCACCCGGGCTGTCTCCTTGTGACATCCCGGGCGGGCAGCGGAATTTAGAGCTCGGAATGGGGGTGGGGACCAGGTCTTTGCAGCGCACGCAGCGACCCAGAGTAGCCGTGAGTATGTGCGTCGTCGTTTTAAGCCAGCAAGGTGAGCTAAGCTTGTGTGCCCGGCAGTTTATGCAGAAAAGCCCGGGCCTAAGGTGAGCGATGACAATCGGAAAGAATTTTCTGAGCCCCTGAAAATGCTGAGAGAGCGTGTTCCTACCCCTGCTAGCTGGCTTGGTGGGGCGTTTTGCTCTGGTCGACTGCGGACGTCTGTCTTAGTGGAGTGTGTGGGTGTGTGTGTGTGTCTTGGGCATTGGGGGCCAGGGACGGTGTCACTGGTGCAGGTCATCGTCTGGGCCACCGTGCGCAGCCCTTCAGACCGTCCTCCTTGGGTGCCCTTGGCCTTTACACGTTTTTCTGTAGTGTCCCTTTCATCATAGAAGTCACTTTCGTCAGTGTGTTCCGCCTATTCGATGTAGAGCGTTTTACGAAAAGTCCTATTTCTTTTACACGTCACGAATTGTTCTTTCCAAAATGACATCGCTTTTGAAAACGCCTTTGAGATCCGAATCGATTTTTTCCCCAGAGAATGTATAAAACGGCCAGGGAGACCGGGCGCGGTGGCTCAAGCCTGTCATCCCAGCTACTCTGGGAGGCCGAGGCGGGAGGATCGCTCGAGGTCAGGAGTTCGAGACCAGCCTGAGCAGGAGCGAGACCCCGTCTGTACTAAAAATAGAAAGAAATGATCTGGACAGCTAGAAATATATAGAAAAAAAATGAGCCGGGTGTGGTAGCGCATGCCTGTCGTCCCAGCTACTGGGGAGGCTGAGGCAGGAGGATCACTTGAGCCCTGGAGTTTGAGGCCAGCCTGGACAACATAGCAAGACCCCATCTCTACAAAAAAAAATGAGCCGGGCATGGTGGCGCACGGCTGTAGTCCCAGCTACTCGGGAGGCTGAGGCAGGAGGATCGCTGGAGCCCAGGAGGTTGAGGCTGCTGTGAGCGAGGCTGACGCCACGGCACTCTAGCCCGGGCGACAGAGCCAGACTCTGTCTCAAAAAAAAAGTTAAACATTGAGCTGCCTCGTGATCCAGCCAATGCCAGCCCTCGGCACACACCTCAGAATGAGCCTCGGTGTGGATGTTCCTCACAGCACTGTTCATAGAAGACAAAAAATGGAAACCGCAGAAATGCCCGTCGGCTGATGCCTGGATCAGTAAGTCTGACGTGTCCACCCAGCGAGATGTTATTATTATCATTATTATTATTCTGTAGAGAGGAACCAAGTACTGGCACATGCTGTACCACGGATGATTCTCGAAGACATCACGCCAAGTGCGAAAAAGCCCATCACAAAAGACCATAGCGTGTGATTTCATGTTTAGGAAATGTCTGGAACAGGCCGATCCACAGAGACAGAAACTAGATTTAGGGTCGCCGGGGTGGGGTAAGAGGAAGTCTGGGGAGTGACCGGGCGGGTGGGTTTCTTTTTAGGGTGATGAAAAACGTTCTAAAATTAGATAGCGATGTCGGTCGCGCCCTTGAGAATATACCAAAAACCATCGTGCGCTTTGCCAAGGGTACATTGGACGGTGTGTGAATTGTGTCTCAATAAAACTGTTTTAAACATCAGTTTTTACCAAGGAGAAATTTGGACTGTAAAACAGAAAAACAACAACAAAAAATAAATAAATAAAAATAAAAAAATAAAAAAAAATAATAAACGTCAGTTTTTATCTGGTTGTAAGACAGACGTTCTAAATTAACCTCGAAAGAAAGGAACGGGTGGGGCTGTGGGGGGGGGAGTGTCCCCGAACTAGTTAACATTTCAAGGATTGTCATCTTCGTTTTAGCCTTGACTTTAAAAACAAAAAAAAAAATCTGTCCCCAGGCTGGTCCGGGTCAGGTCCCTCTGGCTGGTGGCCCAGATGGCGGGGGGTGGGGATGCTGAGTGGTGTCTTTGTTGTGTAGACGGTAGGATTTCAGAAATGAGTCTCTGTTTCCCAGTCCGCAAAGCCGGGGAACGGAGACGCCAGGGGGTCAACGGGTAGACAGAGAAAGTCACTTATCTGCAGCCAGGCAGGACGTCAGAAAGGGTTGATCTGTGGGGCTCTTGTTGCTTGGAGATTTGGTCACCGGTGGTTGGGTAGAGGCAAAGGCCTCCCCGCCAGGATGCTGAAGACGGCCGAGTCCCCGCCAAGACCTCCGATTCGTCATCAGCAGAGCAGAAACAAAGGGGCAGGTACCTGAGCCCTGCGTTGTAAAAACACTGAAAGTGCACAACCTGGCCAACTGTCCTGGAATGCCAGGCTCGGGGGCGCTCAGAGGACGAGGTTTGAAAAGCCACGCCGCAGGCAGTGGGAGTGGCCGTCGGGACGGAAGGTGGCGGGAGAGACAGTTGGACGCCTGCAGTAACTGACAAGATTGTCACCAGGGCCCTCCCCGCAGCCCGTCCCCCTGCCCCGACTCGGGCCACTGTGCCTGGCAGGCGTGCTGCTTGGGGCCATTGGAGCCGGACAGCAGAGGGAATTCGCCGTGGCGATGCCGGCAAAGGCCACCAAAGGAGACGACATTCCCGCTGCTCTGAGTCCCCTTAAGATCGAGCTTTGCTACGTGTTCTAGATTCTTCTATCCTCACGACCTGCCTCGGGGGTTAAATACACCATCATTTCTGTGCAGTTTAAGATTCAGAAGTGCTTTTATGTTTTTTTGTCACTGTATTTTCGGAGGATGATCTTATTCCCGAAGAGCGTTACGACGGGGTCCGTTTGGATCCGACAAATGGAACATTCAGATCCGGTCACAAAACCCTGGACGTCTGTTGGCAGATTGTTCTAGGCGTTTCCGTGCCCGTTAAATTGTTGTTTTTGCTCCCGATCTCTCCAACCGGTGGTCTGTTCTTGGTGTCAGTTAAGAAGGTAAGAACGAAACGCAATATGGGAATACGTTAGAGTAAAAAGAACCGTAGCCGTACAGTGGGAACATGTTTATTATTTTAAGGTGCGCATTTTTCAAATTTTAACGACTCTGAAATTGTGATACATCTTAATGGTCAATGTCATCTTATATTCCTTTATTTTTTTACTTTTTGAGACAGAGTCTCGCTCTGTCGCCTGGGCTAGAGTGCCGTGGCGTCAGCCTCGCTCACAGCAGCCTCAACCTCCTGGGCTCAAGTGATCCTCCTGCCTCAGCCTCCCTAGTAGCTGGGACCACAGGCATGCGCCACCACGCCAGGCTCATTTTTCTTTTTTTCTTTTTTGTAGAGATGGGGTCTTGCTATGTTGCCCAGGCTGGCCTCCAACTCCCGGGCTCAAGCAATCCTCCTGCCTCAGCCTCCTGAGTAGCTGGGACTCCAGGCATGTGCCACCACACCCGGCTCATTTTTCTATATATTTTTAGTTGTTTGGCTAATTTCTTTCTATTTTTTTTTTAGTAGAGACGGGGTCTCGCTCTTGCTCAGGCTGGTCTCGAACTCCTGACCTCGAGCGATCCTCCTGCCTCAGCCTCCCGAGTGCTGGAATGACAGGCAGGAGCCACCGCGCCCGGCCCCAAGCGTTTCTTTTTCCGCCCTGGGCAGGCACTCGTGGCTCGATGACCTGTAAGGGACATTTCTGCGGTCCCGTCCCGTCCGTCTGCAAAGCCTCGGCGTAGTGGGCACGTCCGCGCTCGGTGACCTGTCGAGGTGCCCTGCCCGCTCGCCGCCGCAGGTCCCGTCCCCCTCCCGCGAGATGGACAGCGTCACCTAACGGGCATGCGCCCACGACATGAGCCACGTCACGAGTAACCAGGAGCTGTACCTGCGGTCCACGGCGGCCGCCCCCAAGCTGCTGGCCCGCATCTCCAAGCTGCTGCTGGTGTGCCGCAACGCGGGGGTCGCCATCCCAAAGGGCATCCGGAACGTCTTCGAGTTCAGCTGGGAGGAGCTCATCGCCGATCCCGCGGTCCCCACCGCGTGCCACATCCCGGGCCTGGAGGTCACCTTCGGCTCCCCGCCCGCCGCGCTGCTGGAGGCGCCCCCGACGCAGGTCCTGGCCCAGCGGAAGCCGCCGCCGCCGCAGCCGCCGCTGCTGCTGTCCCTGCCACCGATGCCGGCCTCCAAGTTCGCCAGCCCGTCCCCCAGCCAGGGCCACCGGGCGTCCCCCGGCCACGAGGCCCTGCAGAGGTTCCAGCGGCGGTCCGTCCACCTGCTCACGGAGCTGCTCGGCCTGAAGATGAAGGCCATGCTGGAGTCCCTGTCGGGTAAGGCTGGGGCCTCGCAGCTCGGGCCCAGCGCGCCCGGCACACACGGGGACCCCCGGAGCAGCCCACGGTCGTCCCCGCCCTCCTCCTCCTCCTCCCTGTCCTCCTCCTCCTCCCTGTCCTCCTCCTCCTCCTCCTCCTCCTCCTCCCTCCTCCTCCTCCTCCTCCTCCTCCCTCCTCCTCCCTCCTCCTCCTCCTCCCTCCTCCTCCTCCTCCTCCTCCTCCCTCCTCCTCCCTCCTCCTCCTCCTCCCTCCTCCTCCTCCTCCTCCTCCCTCCTCCTCCCTCCTCCTCCTCCTCCTCCTCCCTCCTCCTCCCTCCTCCTTCTCCTCCTCCCTCCTCCTCCTCCCTCCTCCTCCTCCTCCTCCTCCCTCCTCCTCCTCCCTCCTCCTCCTCCTCCTCCTCCTCCCTCCTCCTCCTCCTCCTCCCTGTCGTCCTCCTCCTCCTCCTCCTCCCTCTTCCTCCTCCTCCCTCCTTCTCCTCCTCCTCCTCCCTCCCTCCCTCCCTCTCCTCCTCCTCCTCCTCCTCCTCCCTCTCCCCCTCCCCCTCCTCCCTCCTCCTCCTCCTCCTCCCTCCTCCCTCCTCCTCCTCCTCCCTCCTCCTCCTCCTCCCTCCTCCTCCTCCTCCCTCCTCCTCCTCCTCCTCCTCCTCCTCCTCCTCCCTCCTCCTCCTCCTCCTCCTCCCTCCTCCTCCCTCCTCTTCCTCCTCCTCCTCCTCCTCCTCCCTCCTCCTTCTCCTCCTCCCTCCTCCTCCTCCCTCCTCCTCCTCCTCCTCCCTCCTCCTCCTCCCTCCTCCTCCTCCTCCTCCTCCCTCCTCCTCCTCCCTCCTCCTCCTCCTCCTCCTCCTCCTCCTCCCTCCTCCTCCTCCTCCTCCCTGTCGTCCTCCTCCTCCTCCTCCTCCCTCTTCCTCCTCCTCCCTCCTTCTCCTCCTCCTCCTCCCTCCCTCCCTCCCTCTCCTCCTCCTCCTCCTCCTCCTCCCTCTCCCCCTCCCCCTCCTCCCTCCTCCTCCTCCCTCCTCCCTCCTCCTCCTCCTCCTCCTCCCTCCCTCCCCCTCCTCCCTTCTCCTCCTCCTCCTCCTCCCTCCCTCCCTCCTCCTCCCCCTCCTCCTCCCTTCCTCCCTCCTCCTCCCCCTCCTCCCCCTCCTCCTCCCTCCTCCTCCTCCTCCCCCTCCTCCCTCCCTCCTCCTCCCCCTCCTCCCCCTCCTCCTCCCTCCCTCCCTCCTCCTCCTCCTCCTCCTCCTCCTCCTCCTCTGCCGCCGCGTTCTGGCATTTTCCTCCCCGGAGCTTTGCAGATTGCAACATGAAAGGTCGGCGGTGACATCGTGAGGTCACAGGTAGCGAAGGGGGGAGGTTCTGGGAGTGATGTAGATGGAGGTGGAGAGAGATGTCACCCAGGGGCGGGTGACATGTGGCGTTGGGAGATGGGGATGGCCGGGCCGGGGGGCAGAGCCAGACGCAGCCCGGCAGAGCAGAACCAGGGGGCGGTGGGTCGGGGCGGGTGGAAGAAGTGAGGTCCCTCTGACATGAGTGTGTCACCCCGGCGCCAAGGCGAGGACAGGAAGCCGTGTCGGTGACCAAAGCCCTCGGAGAGTCACGTTGTCACAGATACCAGTCCCGTGGGTGGGAAGAGAGACGGGGAAAGGGGACAGATGACTTTTTCTGGAAGCATCTGCCGCGTGCCAGGAGGAAAAACGTGCTGTGTTTGACCATTGCTTTGGCAGGCGCCAACCCCCTGGACGTCACGCGGCGCTTCGTGGAGGCCAGCCAGCTGCTGCACCTCAGCGCCAAGGAGATGGCGCTGGACCGGCTCATGGGGACAGCCGGGAGGCACAGCCACAGCGGACACATGGGCAAAGGTGGGTGCCCGGGATGCAGCCCCTGGGGGACACCTGCAAACAGTAGCAACGGGGGTGCAAGGGAGGCCGGGCGCGGGGGCTCACGCCTGTCATCCCAGCACGGCGGGAGGCCGAGGCGGGAGAATTGCTCGAGGTCAGGAGTTCGAGACCAGCCTGAGCAAGAGCGAGACCCCGTCTCTACTAAAACTAAAAAGAAATCAGCTGGACAACTAAAAATATAGATAGAAAAAAATTAGCCGGGCGTGGCAGCGCATGCCTGTCATCCCAGCTACTCCTGTAGTCCCAGCTACTCCCACAGTCCCAGCTACTCCAGTCCCAGCTACTCCCACAGTCCCAGCTACTCCTCTAGTCCCAGCTACTCCTCTAGTCCCAGCTGCTCCTCTAGTCCCAGCTGCTCCCACAGTCCCAGCTGCTCCTACAGTCCCAGCTACTCCTCTAGTCCCAGCTACTCCTACAGTCCCAGCTACTCCTCTAGTCCCAGCTACTCCCACAGTCCCAGCTACTCCCACAGTCCCAGCTACTCCCGCAGTCCCAGCTACTCCTCTAGTCCCAGCTACTCCTCTAGTCCCAGCTACTCCCACAGTCCCAGCTGCTCCTACAGTCCCAGCTACTCCTGTAGTCCCAGCTACTCCTACAGTCCCAGCTACTCCTCTAGTCCCAGCTACTCCCGCAGTCCCAGCTACTCCTCTAGTCCCAGCTACTCCTCTAGTCCCAGCTACTCCTCTAGTCCCAGCTACTCCCACAGTCCCAGCTGCTCCTACAGTCCCAGCTACTCCTCTAGTCCCAGCTACTCCTACAGTCCCAGCTACTCCCACAGTCCCAGCTACTCCCGCAGTCCCAGCTACTCCTCTAGTCCCAGCTACTCCCATAGTCCCAGCTACTCCTCTAGTCCCAGCTACTCCCACAGTCCCAGCTACTCCTCTGGTCCCAGCTACTCCTCTGGTCCCAGCTACTCCCACAGTCCCAGCTGCTCCTACAGTCCCAGCTACTCCTCTAGTCCCAGCTACTCCTACAGTCCCAGCTACTCCCACAGTCCCAGCTACTCCCGCAGTCCCAGCTACTCCTCTAGTCCCAGCTACTCCCACCGTCCCAGCTACTCCTGTAGTCCCAGCTACTCGGGAGGCTGAGGCAGGAGGATCGCTTGAGCCCAGGAGTCTGAGGTTGCTGTGAGCGAGGCTGACGCCACGGCACTCCAGCCCGGGCGACAGAGCCAGACTCCGTCTCAAACCAAAAAGAAAAAAACTGAAGGGAACATCCGTCTCTCTGCTCCTCCCCAGAGTCCGCGTTGAGCATCTCGGCCGTGGGCGTGAACTCGCCCTACCAGCTAACCTACGAGGCTTCCGCGGCCTGTCTCAGCTTCTCCCTGTCCACGGGAAAGGACGGCAAGAAGAAAGCAGGTGCAGGCGGGTCCCCGCGGGACCTCGTGAGCCCTCGGTGGCCGCGGCGAAGGGACAGAGTCTGGGAGAGGGCGGGCGATTCGCTCCTAGCCCGTGGGGGTCGCCGGGGTGGCGGGATTTGGGTTTCCGCGTGGACGGAGGCTCGGCCACCCTGGCTGGACACTGCGCGGCTGCATCCCAGCCCGGTCACTCCAGGGCACAGTGTCCGCCTTTGCAAGTGCAGCCGTTTTGCCTGGCGACGTGGCCCCCCTGTCCCCTGGGACAGCCGACACCCCCAGCAAACCCACGTCCTCCGCCCTCCGCTCGGGGACGGCCCAGCTCCGCGGAGCCCACGGCACGCGGGCAGCTCGTGCGTGGACGTATGTGTTTGGGGACCTCAGTTGCGTGTCTCTCACGGGGCCAGTCGGTGTGAGCCAGGGTGAAAGACGGGCAGGACCCTCTTGTCCTGCTGAAGGGGACACACGCAGGGGGAGGCTTCTAGGAAGGAACAGGTGACAGGGGAGAGCAAACGGCGTAACAACAGCTAGGCAAGAAGAATCTGGAAGAAGAGATGGGCTGGGACCACAGCGAGCCCCACTGGGCCGGCCGTGATAGCGGGGGGGACGAGGGGGTCCCGTCCCCAAAGGAGTGGCGGGAGGACAGAGGGGAGCAGAACCGTCACCCCGTCCACCGGATCCCCCCGGACACCGGGGCTACGGCTTGGATTTGTCCCCGTCCCCCACCTCCCCTCGCCCTGCTTGGCTGCATGACCCGCCTCCCTGCGGCCGCCCCTCCTCGCCGGTAAAGCGGGGTGATCGCGGTGGCTGTGGGTGGTGTCCCCAGACCTGTGTCGTGACCGCTGCCATTGCTCCTACTGTTCCGTCATTCGCCCTCTCAAGCCGATCGTGCGTCTCTTCGGTTAGTGAAGGAGCGTTTATCAAGCACTGGCTGGTCGTGGGTCCCTGTCGGGGCCGGGGACGCGGGGTCCCAGGACAGAATGTGCCTTCCCCGAAGAGCTGCATTCAGCCTCAAAACCTCCGGCGACGTCGAGACTTTCTCTTCCTAATGAACCCGAGGGTGATTTCTTTTCCGTTTTTTTTTCTCTGTTTTTTTTTTCCTCTGTTTTTTTTTTTTTGTTTGTTTGTTTGTTTTCCCTCTGGTTTTTTTTTCTCTGTTTTTTTTTCCTCTGTTTTTTTTTTTTTTCTTTTTTTTTTTTCTTTGTTTTTTTTTTTTTCTTTGTTTTTTTTTTGGAGACAGAGTCTCGCTCTGTCACCCGGGCTAGAGTGTCGTGGCGTCAGCCTCGCTCACAGCAGCCTCAGACTCCTGGGCTCAAGCGATCCTCCTGCCTTAGCCTCCCGAGTAGCTGGGACTATAGGAGTAGTTGGGACTGTAGGAGTAGCTGGGACTACAGGAGTAGTTGGGACTGTAGGAGTAGCTGGGACCACAGGCATGTGCCACCATGCCCGGCTCATTTTTCCTATCTATATTTTTAGCTGTCCAGCTAATTTCTTTCTATTTTTAGTAGAGACGGGGTCTCGCTCTTGCTCAGGCTGGTCTCGAACTCCTGACCTCGAGCGATCCTCCCGCCTCGGCCTCCCAGAGAGCTGGGATGACAGGCGTGAGCCACCACCGCGCCCGGCCTGTTATAGGTTCTTTTTTTTTTTTTTGAGACAGAGTCTCACTCTGTTGCCCAGGCTAGAGTGAGTGCCGTGGCGTCAGCCTAGCTCACAGCAACCTCAAACTCCTGGGCTCAAGCGATCCTCCTGTCTCAGCCTCCCGAGTAGCTGGGACTACAGGCATGCACCACCATGCCCGGCTAATTTTTTCTATATATATATTTTTAGCTGTCCATATAATTTCTTTCTATTTTTAGTAGAGATGGGGTCTCGCTCTTGCTCAGGCTGGTCTCGAACTCCTGAGCTCAAACGATCCGCCCACCTCGGCCTCCCAGAGTGCTAGGATGACAGGCGTGAGCCACCGCGCCCGGCCTAGTTTCTTAATATTGTATAGGAATCAGCCTCGCACGTGCCTGCTAGCCCGGGGCTTACCTTTGCCCTCCAGCTTGTAGTCAAAGGGGTCCCGGCTTGCCCAGAAATGTCTCAGTGTCTCTCTGTTGTCCCGATGCTACTGTGAGCGACACCTACTTTCAGCCTGAACAGCTTTGCAGCCGGGACGATGTAGGAGACCATGTCGTTTGGGGTTTGGAGGCTCCCGGCGGTCTGTCCTGTGCCCACGTGTCCTCGCGCCTCACCAGCCGGCCGTCTGGGGCCAGCAGACTGGGAGCAGATGGCTCTATGGGGCTGGCCCGGCTCCAGCGGGGACAGCAGCTGTTTCTGGAAGGCGTTTGACATTCCAGGAAGGGAACAGAGAGACGCCTGGGCAGAGCCGTCCCCCGTCCGAGCAAGAGGCTGTCTCTCTCCGGGCACCCAAGGCAGCCTGGGCGAGGATGCTCGGGCCACTGTGAGCCTCAGTCTCTGTCTCCGGTGGCCGGAGGCGTGTGGGAAGGGACTGGGAACCAGGCAGAGTGGCAGGTGACAGAGATGGGGCCCAAGCGCCGATCGGAAACCGCCAGGCTCGGCCGGCGGCGAGGAAGGGGTCTCCCCTGCGCGGCTGGAACCTGAGAAATGCCACCCGCCCAAAGCCGGGTCCGTCCTTGAGCCCAACGCGGGGTCGAGGCTCAGGCCCCAGCCATGGGGGACACAGAGGCTCAGCGCGGGCGGGCGGGACCGGCCACGTGTCACTCAGCAGATGCCTCCGGAACCCTAGCTGGGGAGGGTCAGCTCCCGACCCCTCGTCCTCAAATCCTGCCACCTGCCACGGAGGCCAGCCACGAAATTAGTGCCAGGGACGCAGACTGTCACGGTCACTGGCCCTGGGGACACACGGCTTGGGTGACATCGGAGACGTTTTCCAGCCGATCGAGATGGACCTGAACTTGGTGTCTTTAGTCAGGAGCGTCCGAAAGGAACACACTCGAGCGTGAAGGGCGGTCACTGGAGTCTTGTCCCCGGTCCCCTCGGTCATTCCGACCCACGGGGGTCGCCGTTCTCTGCTCTCCCCGGCCCCAGGGGACACGGCGTCCCCGGAAACCGCCCCCCCCCACTAACCCCCCGTCCCGCCGTCCCCAGGCAAATCGAAGCCCACGGAGGACGTCACCACGCCGCCTCCCACCCAGCGGGGAGCCGAGGCCTCCACGGACGGCGTCGAGGTCGGCGACCCCTGCCCCGAGGCCCGGGAGAAGCTACAAGAGATGTGTCGGCATATGTGAGTCGCCCGGGGTGGGGACAGGGGACAGGGGACAGGGGACAGGGGTGGGGGCTGTCCGGGAAGCCCGGCCCCTCCGGCTTGGAGCCCCACCCCGGGGGCGTCAGGGGACAGTCACGGACGTGTGTGAGCTGTAACAGCGTAGGTGACCCTGTGCTCTCAAGAGAGCCACCAGCTTTGGGTCCCGCACGCGCAAACACCTAATATACGGCCCCCTCAGCATGTTCCGGAAGGAAGTTCTCTTTCGCTGCAGCCCCAGGGCTGCGGTGACCAAGACATAGGTCCCCGTCCCGACGGCAGGAGGAGCTCGGGCCAGGGCTGGCCTCAGAGGCCGTCGGCACCTCACTGGTTCTTCCTAAAAACGCAGCTTTCGAGGCCGAGGGAGGGGGCTGCCTGCTGTCGGGACGGAGGGACAGACGGGGGTGTCCCGGGCACCGGGGAGGGTCCGCAGAGACCCCAGCGGCCGGACGACAGGGTGTCCCCTCTCCTTCCCCGCAGAGAAGCCGAACGGGCCACGTGGAGAGGGAAGAACATCTGCCCGATGATCTTGCGCAACTATCGGGCCAAGATCTCCCCCCAGCTGACGCTGAGCCCCAGAGGGGACCCCCCCGCGGCGCCCGCCGCAGCCGGGCAGCCCCCCGGGCCGGCCCACCGCCAGCCGTCCGGGCCGCCGCCGCCCGCGGGCCGCCGCTCGCAGGAGTGGAAGCCGGTCAGGAAGGCCGTGAAGCTGCACTACGGCTTCCACGACGGCTCCTCCTTCGTCTAGTATCCTTTGCTCGGGGGGCCCTGTCTCCCCCCGGCCGCCCGGCTCCCCCCCGAGAAGTCCAGGGCTTCAAACGAATCTCCATAGTTTTTTTTTTTGTTTGTTTTTTTGAGACAGAGTCTGGCTCTGTCGCCCGGGCTAGAGTGCCGTGGCGTCAGCCTCGCTCACAGCAGCCTCAGACTCCTGGGCTCCAGCGATCCTCCTGCCTCAGCCTCCCGAGTAGCTGGGACTGCAGGAGTAGCTGGGACTGCAGGAGTAGCTGGGACTGTGGGAGTAGCTGGGACTAGAGGAGTAGCTGGGACTAGAGGAGTAGGTGAGACTGCAGGAGTAGCTGGGACTGCAGGAGTAGCTGGGACTGCGGGAGTAGCTGGGACTGCGGGAGTAGCTGGGACTGGAGGAGTAGCTGGGACTGCGGGAGTAGCTGGGACTGCGGGAGTAGCTGGGACTAGAGGAGTAGCTGGGACTAGAGGAGTAGCTGGGACTGGAGGAGTAGCTGAGACTGGAGGAGTAGCTGGGACTGCGGGAGTAGCTGGGACTAGAGGAGTAGCTGGGACTAGAGGAGTAGCTGGGACTAGAGGAGTAGCTGAGACTGGAGGAGTAGCTGGGACTGCGGGAGTAGCTGGGACTGCGGGAGTAGCTGGGACTAGAGGAGTAGCTGGGACTAGAGGAGTAGCTGGGACTGCGGGAGTAGCTGGGACTAGAGGAGTAGCTGGGACTTCAGGAGTAGCTGGGACTACAGGCATGCGTCACCACGGTGTACGAGAATAGAACCCTGGAGGGTTTCCTGTTAGTTCTGCTTGACCATTCCTGCCCAGCTACCCGTCCGGAAACATCGCCATGTGCCAGATCCCCACGTGCTGCCGAGGGAGGACCATCACCTGCCTCTTCAACGACACCCCCGGCTTCTCCTTCCTGGCCCTGTTCAACGCCGACGGCCAGGGTTGCGTCCACTACAACGTGAAGACCCAGTAAGCGAGTTGGGGCGGCCCTTGTGTCATGGAAGCATCTCTAGGGGTGATGGGAGGGGCGGAGGTGGTGGCCGGGGGTTCCTGGTTCGAGAAAGAACCGAGGCAGGGCACAGTGGCGCATGCCTGTAGTCCCAGCTACTCCTCCAGTCCCAGCTACTCCCGCAGTCCCAGCTACTCCCGCAGTCCCAGCTACTCCTCTAGTCCCAGCTCCTCCTCCAGTCCCAGCTACTCCCGCAGTCCCAGCTACTCCTCCAGTCCCAGCTCCTCCTCCAGTCCCAGCTACTCCCGCAGTCCCAGCTACTCCCGCAGTCCCAGCTCCTCCTCCAGTCCCAGCTACTCCTGCAGTCCCAGCTACTCGGGAGGCCGAGGCAGGAGGATCGCTTGAGCCCAGGAGTCTGAGGCTGCTGTGAGCGACGCTGACGCCACGGCACTCTAGCCCGGGCCACAGAGCGAGACTCAGACCATAGCAGAGGGGGAAGTCGAGGCTGCCTAGGGGACCCCACCGTTCCTTCTGCCGGGAACAGAATCTGGCAGACCTTCCTGCCCGTATCTATGGCCCGTAGCGACCTCGGGGGCCTCGTTCGGGGGCCTGGCAGCGGCTGCTCCCTTGTGTGTCTCTTCCAGCTGCCCGTACGTCTTGGTCTTGGACGAGGAAGGCGGGACCACCAACGACCACAAGGGCTACGTGGTCCACAAGTGGAGCTGGGCCTCCAGGACGGAGACTCTGCTGTCCCTGGAGTACAAGGTAGGGGCGGGCGGCCCAGGTAGGGGTGGCAGGGAGCCCCCCGGCACCCGGCAGGGCTTTCGCCAGCCTCCCATGGGCTGCCCGGAGTTGAGAACCGAGAGGCCGCCTGGAGGATGGGAGACCCCGGCTCCCGGAGCTCGTAAACTCCTGCAAACTTCCCACACTGGTGCCTGGTGGCCCGGGCTCGGCTGAAGGGACGTTTGCACCAGCCTGCAGCAAACCTTGGCTGCTATGCCGGCCTCTCTTGGCAATATCCTTCCTATTTAATTTTTATTATTAATGTATATTTTTATTGTTCAAAATTGTCTTTATTTTATAATGCAGCAGTCATAGCAGTTGCTACGTTTATTTTTAACGTCTCTAACGTGGTGATAATAAAAGCTAGCCATTCTGCACCGGCCTTCCTCATTGGTTTTTATAACGTTTTTTTTTTTTTTTTGGAGACAGAGTCTCGCTCTGTCACCCGGGCTAGAGTGCCGTGGCATCAGCCTCGCTCACTGCAACCTCAGACTCCTGGGCTCCAGCGATCCTCCTGCCTCAGCCTCCCGAGTAGCTGGGACTACAGGCATGTGCCACCACGCCCGGCTCATTTTGCTTTTTTGTAGAGATGGGGTCTTGCTATGTTGCCCAGGCTGGCCTCCAACTCCCGGGCTCGAGCAATCCTCCTGCCTCGGCCTCCCGAGTAGCTGGGACAACAGGCATGCGCCACCATGCCCGGCTAACTTTTCTTTTTTGTAGAGATGGGGTCTTGCTATGTTGTCCAGGCTGGCCTCAAACTCCGGGGCTCAAGCCATCCTCCTGCCTCAGCCTCCCGAGTAGCTGGGACAACAGGCATGCGCCACCACGCCCGGCTCATTTTTTCTATATATATTTTTTTAGCTGTCCAGCTAATTTCTTTCTATTTTTAGTAGAGACGGGGGTCTCGCTCTTGCTCAGGCTGGTGTTTTTATAACTTTACTATCTACGAAATAAAAAAAAAAAAAAAATCGAAGCGTCCAAGGTAGATAGACACGAACTCTTTTTTCATTCACGTGGCTGTTCAGATCGTCATCAAAGATTTATTAGATAATAATGCTGAGTCAATTTAATTCATTAATAAAGAATTAAGTGCGCTTGTCCCTGTGGGACAGCATGTCTCATTGCGGGCACTGCTGACGTTTGGGTGTGGAAACTTCTTCCGTACAGCCACGCCCTGTCGAATGTTTAGCGGGACCCCATTAGATGCAAAATCGCCCCCCGTTGAGAAGCCGTGATGGGGGGTAGAAAGATAAACAAAACTCAAGAAACTCAAAAGTCTAAGAGCAGGCCGGGCGCGGTGGCTCACGCCTGTCATCCCGGCACTCTGGGAGGCCGAGGCGGGAGGATCCTCATGGTCAGGAGTTGGAGACCAGCCTGAGCAAGAGCGAGACCCCATCTCTACTAAAAATAGAAAGAAATTAGCTGGACAGCTAAAAATATATATATAGAAAAAATGAGCCGGGCGTGGTGGCGCATGCCTGTAGTCCCAGCTACTCCTGTAGTCCCAGCTACTCGGGAGGCTGAGGCAGGAGGATGGCTTGAAGCCAGGAGTCTGAGGCCAGCCTGGACAACATAGCAAGACCCCATCTCTACAAAAAAGAAAAATGAGCCGGGCGTGGTGGCGCATGCCTGTCATCCCAGCTAGTCGGGAGGCTGAGGCAGGAGGATCGCTTGAGCCCAGGAGTCTGAGGCTGCTGTGAGCGAGGCTGACGCCACGGCACTCTAGCCCGGGCGACAGAGCGAGACTCTGTCTCAAAAAAACACAGAACCCGAAAGCTCTTAGGCATCGTCAGCCCCAGAGCAGGAGGGGATTCGCGCTCCCTGGTGGGGTCTTGCTGGAAGGGGCAGCTCAAAGCAGGGGTCCCGTGAGTGCCGCCTTCTCCGTCTGCAGGTGAACGAGCACATGAAGCTGAAGGTGCTGGGACAGGACTCCATCGTGGTCACCTTCACCTCCATGAACGAGACGGTCACGCTCACCGTGTCGGCCACCGACTGTCCCCATGGAATGGCACACGATAAGCGGGTAAGGCAGCGCGGACCAGGCACCATCCCCACCCCCTGAGCATCTTAATTCTCGTTTCCACCTCCCATCTCTGGGGCTTTTTTTCTCCACCATCACTCACCTCCCGCCCTGAGCGTCACCTTCTCTGTGACAATGTTCCGTGTGACGTGACAGAATCCGGTGTGGACCGGCTTGAGCACAGAAACAGAAGACACTGGCTCAGTAGACTGAGAATTCTGTCAATGTGCAGCTTCAGGCATGGCTCGATCCAGGCGCTCAAATGATTCCATCAGATCTTCCTGTTTCTTGGCTCTGTGGTGGCTTTATTCCCAGGCAGTTTCTATCTTGCTGGTGACAAGGTGGCCACAAACATCTCTGGGCTGTTATTCTACCAGCCTGAGTGTCCCCATTCCAGTAGAAATGCCAACTTCGGTGCTCCTGTCTGGTGTCCCGGGGCCCAGAGTAAATGCTCTGTGTTAGGCAGGAGATAAAAAACAAAAAAAAAAAAAACGTGGATTTTTGTCCTCAAAGAGCTGAGTTCGGGGCTCAAGGGAGTGAAAAGTGACCAGGACACAGGGCAGAAAGGACAGAGAGCCGGTGGCGTGGGCTGAGAAAAGGCAGGCGTGTCGGAATGTTCTGGGCTGGGAAGGGAGGGAGGCGCGTGCCACGTGGAGGGTCCGGCCCCTGCTCCAAGCCATCGTGAGCCCCGGCCGCTGTCCCCACCAGCTGAGGCGAGGCGGTGGCTCCCCCGGGGGAACAGGTGACAGCCGCCCCTCCCCCGTGTGCCTCTCTGCAGCTCAACCGTGGCGTCACCGGCCTGGATGACAAGGTCGCCAAGATGAGCCGGGCGCTGGCCGAGATCAAGAAGCGGTTTCAGCGGACGGTGACGCAGTTCATGAATTCCGTCCTGCTGGCGGCAGGTGAGCAGGGTGAAGGCCTGTCTGGTGGCTTCCAGCGGGGACCTCCAGGCCATTGGGCAGGGTGGGGACATGTCCCCGTTGTCACGGGGTCCCCGGGCTCCGGCCCCGGCCACACGGCGGGGAACGGTGACCTGGGTCCCTCGCAGCTCTCTCCCTGCGGGTCCCCGACGTGTCCCCGTGATTGTCTTACTTTCCCGGCTTCTCGTCACCCGTCTGTGTCTGTCCCCATCCCCACCCCCACCTGCTTCCCCTCTCGCCGTGTGTCGTGGAAAAATCTCAGCAGAGGAGAAGAGAGCAGTCACCCCATCAGGATGTCCCTGGCAGGCCCACAGAGCCTTAATTCGAATGCCGCCTCCTCCAGGAAGTCTTCCCTGACTGCACCAGGCAGCCGGAGACTAAGCAAAGAGCGAAGGGTGGAAATGGGGTCAGCCGTGACGAGGGGCTCTGGTGCTTCCGGCCCAGGAGCAGGGCCGCGAGGTCCCGGCCGCGAGGGGAGGGTGACACGGCGTGTCTTCTCCTCACAGGGCTGTTCACCATCGAATACCCGGTCGTCAAGCAGGAAGCCGAGTCCGGCCGGTCGAAGGGGAGGCCGGGGGGCTACGTGGAGCGGGTGTCCAAGCTGAACCTGTTTCCCGGGGAGACGCCTGTGCGGTCTCAGTCGGCCCGGCCGGAGTCCTCCCTCGCCGAGTCCGGGAAGGAGGGGCCCGGCTCGGCCCCCGTGAGCCCCCCGAGGAAGAAAACCGTCAGGACGCCGGCCGCCAGAGCCGTGGCGACACCCAGGTAGGCCCGGGGCCCCCGTGTCCTCTGCGGCGACGGGGGCTGTGGCTTGCGGGGGACGCACGATAGGGCCCTGCCCTCCTGGGACTTAAATCCTGAGGGTGGGGACACAGAAGGGGGACAGCTGGGGACATCAGGCACACGCCCGGCCAGACTGAGGGCGCTGGGACGAGAGCACGGTTAGCCCCGACGGTGTTGTAGAAAAGCCATCGTGTCACTTTAAGAAAGGAGGTGACACCATCTCATTGACCATTAATAGAAAGAAATTAGCCGGACAGCTAAAAAGATATAGACAAAAAATGAGCCGGGCGTGGTGGCGCATGCCTGTCGTCCCAGCTACTCGGGAGGCCGAGGCGGGAGGATGGCTTGAGCCCTGGAATTTGAGGCCAGCCTGGACAACATAGCAAGACCCCATCTCTACAAAAAAGAAAAATTAGCCGGGCATGGTGGTGCATGCCTGTCGTCCCAGCTACTCGGGAGGCTGAGGCAGGAGGATGGCTTGAGCCCGGGAGTTGGAGGCTGCTGTGAGCGAGGCTGACGCCACGGCACTCTAGCCCGGGCGACAGAGCCAGACTCTGTCTCAAAAAAGAAATGACAATAATAAAAAAGAATTAACCAAGACAGTCTCAGAGACTGGGGGGGGGACAGGATGTGACTCAGGTGCAGAGACAGGGGGACAGGATGTGACTTAGGTGCAGAGACAGGGGGACAGGATGTGACTTAGGTGCACGCGGCAGGGTCCCTGGCTCGCAGGGTGGGGAACAGAGGCTGGGAGGAGGGAGGCGCGACCCCTTAGCGGATGCTCAGAGGTGACACCGTGCGCCTGGGGGGGGGGGGGGACCCCGGGGACCTGCCCACGGCGCTTGTCCCCGGCAGGGGGACGGCCGCCGAGGGCCGCAGCCCCACCCGCTGGGCGGCCTCGCCGACCGACTGCCCGCTGGTGCTGCGGAGGCTGCTGCGCCGGGAGGACGTGCGCGCCGGCTGCAGGTGTGTCGTGAGGGCGCCGCTGGTCTCGGACGTGGAGCTCGAGCGCTTCCTGTCGGCGCCCCGGGACCCCGGCCAGGTGCTGGTGTTCGGCGTCGTCTCCAGCCGCAGCCCTGGCGACAGCGCGGAGCTGCAGTGGCTGCTGGACACGCTGTACGGCCACCGGCAGCAGGGCCGGGCCTCGCCCTGCATGCAGGTGGGTGGCGCCCAGCCTGCCGGGCACAGGGCCTTTGCACGTGCTGCCGCCCTCAGCCACGTCCCTCCTCCCCGCTCTGCCCCCCGCTCACCCCCCGTCCCCGGACGCGTGTCTGGCCCCACGCCGGGGTGGTGCCCATGCAGACCCTTGCCACAGCGCCTGGGCTCTGTTCTTTCCTTCCGGAACCTTCCGCGCAGTCTGTGTCTGTTCATTCCCTGGTGTGACTGTCTAGAGCAGAGACGGGGCCGGGGAAATGTTAGCAGGGGCGTCTGCTGGAAGCCACCGTGATGCTCTCGGGGGGCCAGCCAGGGCCGCGGGGGTCAGCGTCGGGGGGCCGCCGTCTGAGCAGACGTCACCCCGGGCCCCAGGCAGCGCAGAGCCGGCCTCGGGCCTCGTCCCTGGTCCCATTCATCAAAGCCACATTTGTTCTCCAGAGTCGACTTGAAGTTTAGTGAAATCCAGGGAGCGTTTGTTGAGGTCCTGAGTAAGGAGAGGCGGGATCTCTGCTCCTTTGGAGCTGTTCATTGTCCCCTAATAATGTCCCCAAGCCGGCCGGGCGCGGTGGCTCACGCCTGTCATCCCGGCACTGCGGGAGGCCGAGGAGGGAGGATCGCTTGAGGTCAGGAGTTCGAGACCAGCCTCAGCAAGAGCGAGACCTCGTCTCTACTAAACAATAGAAAGAAATTAGCTGGACGATTGAAAATATATAGAGAAAAATTAGCCGGGCGTGGTGGCGCATGCCTGTAGTCTCAGCTACCCGGGAGGCTGAGGCAGAAGGATCACTTGAGACCTGGAGTTTGAGGCCAGCCTGGACAACATAGCAAGACCCCATCTCTACAAAAAAGAAAAATGAGCCAGGCGTGGTGGGGCATGCCTGTCGTCCCAGCTACTCGGGAGGCCGAGACAGGAGGATGGCTTGAGCCCAGGAGTCTGAGGTTGCTGTGAGCGAGGCTGACGCCACGGCACTCTAGCCCGGGTGACAGAGCCAGACTGTGTCTCAAAAAAAAAAATGTCCCCAAGCAATCGGGGCACTAAGGTGGCCTGGCCAGGCCACAGGCTGCAGGATGAGGGCGGGGCCTGGCCTGAGGTGGCCAAAGCCCTGACAGACACAGTCGGAGGCTGCTCTCGGGTTGCGCGGTGACTCAGTTTACCCCATCAGGGTGGCTTTGCTTAGCGCAGAACCGTTCTCCGACGTTCTCGGTCTCCGGCCGCCGGGTGTGGTTCTGGGTTCACAGTCCGGGCTGAACGTTCGCTGTGACTGGGCGGGATGTGAGGAGGCGGCTGGAAACGAAAGGCGGATGAAACCGGGAGACGGCGCCCTGGTCGTATTAATAGGTGTAAAGCGCCCAGAAAGAAGGAGGGGAAGAGGCCAGCTCTCCTCTGAGGGACCAGTCCCCCCCAGAGGACCCGGCTGGTGGATGTGACATGCAGGGACAGTCACGGGAGGCCTGTGCAGGGCTGGAGGGGGCCGGAGCACGAGTCGGGGAGGCCGAGCTGTGGCGGGGTGGGGACTCCGGGACTCGGGGTGACCGGCTGTCACGGTCCGACCTGGCAGTGCCGGCACGACCCCTACCGCCTGCTGTGCTACGACCTGCACGGCCCCCTGCAGATGACGCCGCCGCTGATGGTGAAGAAGTTCTCGGTGGTGCCGGGCATGATTCTGGTGAGCCACGGCCCGCGGGGGACCCAGTGCCCCACAGCCTGTCCCCTCGTCTCGGCCGGCCGCGCCCCGTGGAGGTCACAGGGCGGGAGAGGGTCCCCTCCCCGCCCGGGACGAGGCCCAGAGACCCCAAGAGCCTCCGGCACACAGAGTGGCTGCTGGAGCCCGGCCATCGCCGCGCGTCCCCATCTCCCCCGCTGTGGCGCCTGCCCGGGGCCCCTCCCAGCCTGTGTCCCCGCCCGTCTGTCCCCCCAGATGTTCGCGGGGGGAAAGCTGCTTTTCGGGGGCTGTGTCCTCAACGGCTACGGCTTCAGCAGGCAGAACCTGCTCAAGCAGATCTTCCGGGCCCGGCGGGACTGCGAGTTGGGCTGCTTCCTGCCCGACGACTACAAGTTCAGGTGACACGAGGGGACACGCAGGGCGGGGCCGGGGCTGGGAGGGAGGGGGAGGGGGAGGAGGAGGAAGAGGAGGGGCAGGAGGAGGAAGAGGAGGGGCGGGAGGAGGGAGGAGGAGGGGAGGAGGGGGAGGGCTGGAGGAGGAGAGAGATGAGGAGAGGGGGAGGGGGAGGAGGAGGAGGGGGTGGAGGGGAGGGGGAGGGGGTGGAGGAGGAGGGAGATGAGAGGAGGAGGGGGAGGGGGAGGGGGTGGAGGAGGAGGGAGAGGAGTGGGGGGAGGAGGAGGAGGAGGAGCTGGAGAAGGGGGAGCGGGAGGAGGGAGAGGAGGGGGACGGGGTGGAGGAGAGGGGGAGGGGGTGGAGGAGGAGGGAGAGAAGTGGAGGGGGAGGAGGAGGGGGAGGAGGGAGAGGAGGAGGAGGAGGAGAAGTGGAGGGGGAGGAGGAGGGAGAGGAGGAGTGGGAGGAGGAGGAGGAGCGGGAAAAGGGGGAGAGGGAGGAGGGGGAGGGGGTGGAGGGGAGGGGGATGGGGTGGAGGAGGAGGGAGAGAAGTGGAGGGGAAGGAGGAGGGCGAGGAAGGAGAGGGGGAGGAGGGGGAGGAGGAGGGGGGAAGGGGAGGGGGAAGAGGAGGAGCAGGAGGGAGGGGGGAGGAGGGAGAAGAGGGAGGAGAGGAGGGAGGAGGGGGAAGAGGAGGAGCAGGAAGGGGAGGGGGGAGGAGGGGGAAGAGGAGGAGCAGGAGGAGGGAGGAGGGAGGAGGGACAGGAGGAGGAGGGACAGGAGGAGGGAGAGGAGGGGGAAGAGGAGGAGCAGAAGGGGAAGGGGAGGAGGGAGGAGGGGGGGAGGAGGAGGAGGGACAGGAGGAGGAGAGGAGGGAGGAGGGACAGGAGGAGGAGGGACAGGAGGAGGGAGAGGAGGGGGAAGAGGAGGAGCAGGAAGGGGAAGGGGAGGAGGGAGGAGGGGGGGGAGGAGGAGGAGGGCCGGCGGGGCCCAGGGGATGGCGTGGGGAGGGGACCACAGAGGGGGCCGGAGGCGGCAGGGGGCCTCTGCAGGTGGACGGGGGAGGGCCGAGAGCGGGCCGTGGGGGGTGAGCGTGTCGCCACTGTCTTTGGGACAGTGTGGTGTGCGGGGTCCCGGCCACACCCCCCGCGCAGCCTGCCCAGCTCCCGCCAGGCGAGCAGAGCGGGGGTCTCCCGGCTCGGGGCGGCCTCAGCCTGGTCGGGAAGGAGCCCGGGCTTCCTGAAGTTCCCCAAGGCTGCGCTGAGGGAACGTGAGCACATTCTAGAAGGCCCGGGCGGCAGGGGGCAGCGAGACACTTGCCCTCCAGCAGGGCAGGGGCCCCCGCTGACCTCTGCCCTCCCCCCCCGGCCCCCGCAGTGTGCCCAGCTCGGAGCCCGGCCTGGACGACTGCGGCACGGCCAAGGCGGCCACCCTGTCGGAAGAGACCCAGGGGAGCTTCTCCTCGCTGATCCTGGGGGACAAGGTGGAGAAGGAGTCCCTTCCCGAGGCCGAGAAGAAGTAGGTGGTCCCCCCCCCCACCCCGCCCCAGCAGGCCATGACGGCCACCTCGGGGCCACGTATCCCTAGGAAAGACCCCTCTCCCCCCTGGCACAGGTCCTCTCCACCCACCCCGATGCCTGGGCTGTGTCCTCAACTCAGCGTCCAGCTGGGCACACAGGTCCGGGGGGTGACTGAGGCCTCTTGCATTCGGGGAGGCCGAGGCGGGAGGATCGCTCGAGGTCAGGAGTTCGAGACCAGCCTGAGCAAGAGCGAGACCCCGTCTCTGCTAAAAATAGAAAGACATTAGCTGGATAACTAAAAATATATATAGAAAAAATGAGCCGGGCGTGGTGGCGCATGCCTGTCGTCCCAGCTACTCGGGAGGCTGAGGCAGGAGGATGGCTTGAGACCGGGAGTTTGAGGCCAGCCTGGACAACATAGCAAGACCCCATCTCTACAAAAAAGCAAAAAAGAAAAACGAGCCGGGCATGGTGGCGCATGCCTGTCGTCCCAGCTACTCGGGAGGCTGAGGCAGGAGGATCGCTGGAGCCCAGGAGTCTGAGGTTGCTGTGAGCGAGGCTGATGCCACGGCACTCTAGCCCGGGCCACAGAGCCAGCTTCTGTCTTAAAAAAAGAAAGAAAGGTCACAGGTGCCACCGGGACCCTGGGGTTGCAGCAGGGGGGCCACCATGCCCACCCGGCCACCGCTCCCCAGCGTCTGTCTCTCTCTCTCTCTGTCTCTGGACATTTAGGCCCAAGGAGCCCGAGGAGGAGCCGCCACTTGCTGCCAGCAAAGGCAGCGGGAGACTCTCCAACTGGAAGAAACTGTCCGTCAGGAAGTGACGCCGCCCGGTGGCCCCAGGCTGGACGCCGCACAGCCCCCGCCCGGCCCGGTCCCCCAGTGTCCCAATAAACCAGCTGCCTCCGGCGTGTGGTGAGGCCCTGGGGTCTCGCGGGGACAGGCCCGGCGTCCTTGCAGACTTGGTTTCCTCCGCCCAGAGCCGGTCTGGGGGCCGGTGAAGTGGGCCCAGCACCCCCCAGTCCCCAAGGACACAAACGTTGCCGCCGCACGCCAAGGGACCCCGCTCGGGGACTGTCCCCCCTGGGGAAGTCTCGGGCAGGACCGAACTGTGCCCTCCCCGGGGGAACGCAGGACTCGGGTTCTGGCCCAGGTTGAAAAGCAGGAGAGAGGGGGACAGAGAGAGAGGCGGCAGGAGGGACGGGAGAGGGGACAGGGAGAGGGGGACGGAGGCGGAAGCCAGAGGACAGCCACATGGAGCGGCCGGGAGGGGCAGGGACACGGGCCACACCCAGCAAGTCCGAGCCCCCGCGACCTCCCGGCCGAGCCCATCCTGGTGGCCTTTGTCGGATCGGGGACACCCCGTCCCTGAGCCCCCGGCCCTGAAGGACGCTCAGCGGCACCAGGGGCCCCGAGACAGCAGCCCCCGCAAAGTCCCCGTGTCCCCGAGGGCACCAGTGAGCAGGGCGGGGGACCCGGGGGCTCTGCCCGGAGGGGAGCTCAGGCCACCGTCTAGCGGTGGCGGCCGGTTGGTGGCCTCCCACACGTAGCCACCCCCCTGTGCTTCCTCTGTGACGTCACCTCTTTCGATCTGCATTTTTTGCAGACGTTTTATCTTTTGTGTCATTCAAAGATGTTTTTCTCAATTAGACGTTTGTCCTTCCCCCCCCCAGAAACGGATCGGAAATGGCCCTGTGTGTTCTTGAGCCTGTCCCCTCCTCCCCTCCCGACTCAAGGACAGACGGGGTCAGAGGGTGAGCGGGGGACGGGGGGACAGGGGAGCGTGACGTCTGTCCTTGCAGGCGGGGGACCCTCCGGCCCCCCGAAGGGTCGGAACGGAGACCTCGGCTCAGGCCTGGGCCGACGACTGTCCCCTGTTGGAGGAGGGAGGACGAGGGGACGTCCCCTGCTCCGTGGAAACACCAGGAGACAGGGGGGGCGGGCCACGACTTGACCCTCAACGATTGTCCCCAACAAACCGGGCAGGATAAAAAGGTGCTAAGTGAACAGGAAAGGTCGCAAACTCTCATCAGATCGGAGTAGCTGGATTGGCCCTTCCATCTGCTTCCTGTTGTCATCGTCCCCGGATTCAGGGCGGCTTCCCAAGGCTAAAGGGGTGGCCCGATGCAGAGACAGGGACCACATGTCACGCGCGCTCTTGCCGCCCGTCCCCAGGCCCTTGCAGACATCATTAATCCATCCCAGCACGCTCGAACCCGGGGCGGCAGCAGCTCAGCCCAGAGACCCAGGCAGCCACGACCAATTGACTGCCGATCTTCGCCGGGCAGAGAGCAGCCCCAGACCCGGTTTTCAGGGAGACGCCTCGGAGGAAGTCGGGGCGCAGCTAGAGCCAAAGGCGAGAAGGTAGGTCTCGTCGGGAGGCCTGGCCGCGTGTCATCTGTGCCTAAGTGACATGCGGAAGACACGCACTAGCCCTGCGGACTGGGGAAACTGAGGCAGGCTCTCCCCCCTTATCACTGAGCCCCCTGCCCCCCCATCCCCGATTCTCGTTCAGGCCGACTCGGCGGGTCCCCAAGACAGGGGAAGGCCGTCCACGACCGGACTCGGAAGCCGAAACGAGAGGGAAATGCAGGGGGTCGGGGTGTCCGGCCTCGCACGGCGTGAGAAAGGAAACAGGCTGGAGAAGGGGAGGCCGTGGTGTCAGCCTCGCTCACAGCAGCCTCAGACTCCTGGGCTCAAGCGATCCTCCTGCCTCGGCCTCCCAAGTCGCTGGGACTACAGGCATGCGCCACCACGCCCGGCTCATTTTTTCTTTTTTGTAGAGATGGGGTCTTGCTACGTTGTCCAGGCTGGTGTCAAACTCCAGGGCTCAAGCCATCCTCCCGCCTCAGCCTCCCGAGTCGCTGGGACGACAGGCGTGTGCCACCACGCCCAGCTCATTTTTTCTATATGTATATTTTTAGCTGTCCACATAGCCCTTTAATCGCACGTCAGAACTCATAGGGTCCTACGGAAAATCGTCAGGGGCTAAAAATTGACAGGAAGGGGGAGAGGCTAAGTCTGGCGACGAGAACGACGATTAATAAAATAGTTAACGACGCTCCCCTCCCCCTCAGCAAGCCCCCCCGCCCCCCACCGCCCCCCCGCTGCCAGCTGCGTCCGTGTCCCGGTCCTGCAAGGGTTAAGGAGCTTGGCTGTCGCCTGGGCACGAGGCGGGAATAGAGGATCAGCCCCAAGAGCGGGTCCCTATCTGTGAGCCATCTGCTCCTCCGCCCCCCTGTAGAGGCCTGGGAAGAAAGGCCACCCCGGGCTGAATCATAATGACGTCCCTGCCGAGGAGATGGGGGTGGCCCCTCCTCTCTCCCTCTCTCTGTCTCTCCCTGCGCCCCCTAGGTCTAGGGACCGGCGGGTCCCCTCTCCCTCCGGCTGCAGGTGGGAGAGAGGGAGGGAGATTGGGGGACTGCAGCTCTGGCCCTGTGCGGTGGGGAGGGAAGAGACACAGGGACGGGGAGCTGGGAGGGGTCCTGGAGCTTGGGGGGAGGGGAAGCCGCCAGGTGGGGGGTGTCAGAGAGGCCACCCTGCGTTGGGTCCGGACAGGATGTTTCCAGCCATAAATGACAGCCCAGTAGCGAGTCGCCAAATCCACGCGGTGGGTGCTGATCTGCACTTTGAACAAGAGCCGGAATGGAAAACGGTGCATTGCATAGGCCGGGCGCGGTGGGGAGACCAGCCTGGACAACATAGCAAGACCCCATCTCTAAATAAAATACAAAAAATCAGGCCGGGCGCGTGCGGTGGCTCACGCCTGTCATCCCAGCACTCTGGATAGACGAGCCTGGACAACATAGCAAGACTCCGTCTCTAAATAAAATACAAAAAATCAGGCCGGGCGTGTGCAGTGGCTCACGCCTGTCATCCCAGCACTTGGGGAGGCCGAGGCGGGAGGATTGCTTGAGGTCAGGAGTTCGAGACCAGCCTGAGCAAGAGTGAGACCCCCATCTCTACTAAAAATAGAAAGAAATTAGCTGAATAACTAAAAATATATAGAAAAAAATTAGCCGGGCGTGGTGGCGCATTCCTGTTGTCCCAGCTACTCCTCTAGTCCCAGCTACTCCTATAGTCCCAGCTACTTGGGAGGCTGAGGCAGGAGGATCGCTTGAGCCCAGGAGTTTGAGGCCAGCCTGGACAACATAGCAAGACCCCATCTCTACAAAAAAGAAAAATTAGCCGGGCATGGTGGCACACAGCTGTCGTCCCAGCTACTTGGGGAGGCTGAGGCAGGAGGATCGCTTGAGCCCAGGAGTCTGAGGCTGTTGTGAGCGAGGCTGACGCCACGGCACTCTAGCCTGAGTGACAGAGCCAGACTCTGTCTCAAAAAAAACAACAACAAAAAAAAAAAACGCAAGCCCTGGAGCCCGCCTGCCTGGCCGCAGCCACCATTATTTAGCATTCCAGGCCTCGGTTTCCTTGTCTGTCGGCGGGGACAGGAACAGCAGCCACCTGGCGGCTGTGGGAAGCGCGGAGGTGACCCAGGAGAGGCGTTCTGGGGACACGGGGACAGCGGCAGTGTGTCTCTCTGTGCCCTTGTCTTCCCGGCATGAAGTGTATTTCGTCTTGGGGAGAGTGGTCACGAAAACAGGAAAGCCGCCGGACTGGGGGATTGGGCGCGGGACCCACTTACCGTGGGGACGTGGGGTGCGGCCTGGGGCAGGGGTGTCGCTCTTGGCAATTTAAACAAGGGGGACCCAGAGCAAAGGGGAAAGAGGGTTCCCAGAGGTCGCTTTTTAGTCTACACCGTCAGCCCTGCCTCGCGCGACCGATCTTCACGAGAATCCTGACCTCCTCCTGCTCGGCCGGTGAACTGATTTTAATGAGCAGCTACTAACTCCCCTGAGTCTCCAAATGGGGAAATTGTCATTTATCGTCATCCTACGATGTCGCGGGCACTGAAGTCACCTACCTTAGCCCGTTGGATGCCCACTCAACGCCCCCATTCTCAGGCAGGAAGCTGAGCCTGCTTTAAGCGTGTCGAGATGCACCTGACCCCAGGGCCTTTGCACGGCCGTTTCCGTCTACCTGGAAGGCTCGTGCGCTGGTCCCCCAGGGGGTCAGTCTCAGCCCCCCAGAGCGGCCCCTGCCCTGCCCCCTCACGTCCTCCCCGTCCACCCCTGGCCCCGCCAGCCTCGCCCCCTCTCGGTGCCCGTTACCGGGTTTTGTCCCAGCAATCGTGTGTCGGCCGCCTGCCCGGTGGAGGCGCCAGCTTCCGGGTTCCAGTTCTGCCCCTACAAAGCAGAGCGGCTTTGGCTAAGTCATGTCCTTCCTCCCAGCCTCAGTTTCCTCATCTGTACAATGGGGACGCTTTGCTAACTCCCTGTCACCCACGGAGGGCAGGGAGACGGTGACAGTCTCAGAGTCTGGCCAGAATCGGACAAGGCGGCTCTTGTGCCCAGACTAGGGTGACTTTGCATTTGCGGCCAGGCACGGCAGGTTCTAGAAGTTTCCTTGTTCCCCCCCGCCCCCGCAGGCCACCGGAGGGCGTCCCTGTGCCAGCCGGGGCTGTCCCCAGTGGCACCACCTGGGGGTGACACGGCAGTCTGGGTGCTGGGGGCTGAGGACCAGCCTCAGGGTTGGTGTCCCTTCCACGTCCCGGCCCTGTCCCCGCTCTCGGCAGCCCTGTGAGGTGGGGACCAGCACCGTCCCTGTTTCACACACGAGGATGCTGAGAGGGGACAGGGCTGGCTGAGGTCACCTGGCAAGCAAGTGGCCGATGGAGGGTGACACAAACGTAGCGGACGCCAGGCTGAGTCCCCAAGCTCCCGGCAAGCGGCACAGGACACGGGAGGCTGAACGGAGCGGAGGGGACCTCGGGACCGAGCCTCCTCCCAGCCTGGGCCACAGCCACGGGGCACAAGTGACTGTCACCGGGCGTCCCCCAGCCCGTGCCGCCCACCCACCCCGCTCCCCTTTGAACCCAGCGCCCCCCCGACCTGCCTGCCGTCCCCCCTCCTCTGGGACAGCACCCGGGTCCCCATGAAGTCACTGAGCTGTCAGCCCTCTGATCTCTCCAGGGCTGGTGGCTTTTCTGAAGTCCCCAAGCGGTGGCTGTGGCCCATGGTGGTCTTGGGGCCTTGAAACGAAGACAGCCCTGCAGTCAGTCACCCCCGGCCGTGGCTGGTGGCAGAGCTGGGGACTTCGGGACGGGGGGGCGGCTCTGGTCCCATTCACTGTCACCCCCCCCACCCTTGTCCCCCGCCGTCGGGCCCTGCCCGCTTGCGGCCTCTGTCGCTTTTAAATTGTAGCTGCAGGAAAAAGCAGTCTGGGCAGGCGGGGACCCGAGGGGACCGCGGTCGGCAACAGGAAAATGTCATCGTCATCGGACGGGAGTTTCTGGTGAGTTATGGAGTCATTGTTCCCGCTGGTCCCCGTCCCTGCTGCAAAACAGCGCCTGGAGCTGCCTCAGGCGACACCATGCGGGCCTCTGAGGGCCAAAAAAAAAAAAAATAATAATAATAATAAGCCCGTAATAATAATAATAATAATAAACCCGTAATAATAATAATAATAAAAAGGCCAGAGGAAGAAAAATACTGGAAATTCCGCACGTCCCAGGGATGGAAGAAGCTTTTTCTTGCAAACCCACAGGGAAGGGAAGGGCTTGTCGCGGGAGGAAGTCGCCGGCGATATTTTGAGATATTTGCAGTCTGGGGTGACGATGCGGGTTGATTTTCCAACGCACCCTGGGGGGTGGCGGGGTGGGGGGGGAGTCGGGGTTGGCCTGGGGCTGCCCGGGGGGGGGGCGGGCCAGGCCGGGACATAAACAGAAGCTGACCCAGTTGGAGAGTTCCCCGTTTGACTCGCGGCCCCCTCCGGGAAGCCCGTGGGGGTCTCCTCCCGTGGACCCGAAGCCCCCCTTTTTGGACCTCACGTTGGTGGGAGGGACCGCAGATGGATGCCGGGCTCTCCCACGCAGAGAGCCTGCGACGTGGCCGGGCAGATTCGGCTTGCTTACCTCTCCTGACGGGGAGCTCACTACCTAGCGGGCGGCGCATCCCCGTCTCCGCACAGCTCTGATGGGGGCAGAAGCGGTCACTATTTCTAGCGGTGAGCAGAACCGACCGAAACGCCCGTCCCCGTGCAGCTGACGTGCCGGTGAGGGGGACACGCACAGCCAGTGCTTCTCCCCCAAATTAATAAAACGGATGGGATGTTAGACATCGTCGCAAGCACTGAGAGGGAGGAGATAAAGCAGGAACGGGGAGAGTGTTGGGGATGCCATTCGGGAAACAGGCAGTTAAGGAGAAAGGTCCTTGTCATTGTCACCTGGGACCCACGGCTTTGGGTGTCACAGGCCCCGTTCTGGTCCCTCTGGTCCTCCTGTCCTGAGATAGCCTCGCTCGGCTCCTCGTGGGAAGGGGAGCCCTCTGCCCCATCTCGAGGGACCAGGAATTCAGCACCTTCCCCAGAAGTGGGCAGAACATGGCGAACCCCCAACCTCTGCAAACGCACCCCAAATCCCTTTCAGCTGTCTGAGCAGCTGCACCCCACTGTTCCGTCCCCTCGAACTGGCCCCGAGTGGCCAAGAGACCCCTCTCCTTCCTCCAAGGCCCGGGGTGGGCTTGCAGATGCGAGAACTGGAATTTGCATTCGTCCCTGTGGTTTTATCTCGCGGTGGCATCTCACCTGTGCTGCGGCAGCTCACAGAGATCTTTCCAGCCCCCCCGAGACAGACAAAGGCTTGCTATTGTCGCCGCGCAGAGCCAGTGCCTCGAAATCGATAAGAAAAATAAATGCAAAGCAAAAAATAAAGACGAAAAAGCGGCAAAAATGCAAACGGCCAAGAAGCAAATGCAAAAAAAAAGATGCTGAAACCTCTCAGGCAGTCCTGGACGTGCAGATTCAAAGAAGAACGAAATGTCATTTTTTTTCTCCTATCAGATTGCAAACAGTGTTAAATATTGATGACACACAGAGCCCGCGAGGAGGGGGCGGCGGAGCAGTTTTGACGCTGCCGGTGGCAAGTGTTGAGCCGCCGCGATCTTTGGGGACAGGATCGCGTATTAAAGTTTAAAATGCGTTTGCCCTTTTGATCCAAGCAATTCCGCTTTGGATAAATGGATCCTGCAAAACCAAATAGACATGTAAGGTGATACGTAATGAGGATGTTTGTTGCAAAAAAAAAAAAAAAAAAAACGTGCTAAATGCATGAGGATGTTTGTTGCAAAAAAAAACGCGCTAAATGCATGAGGATGTTTGTTGCAAAAAAAAAAAAACGCTTCTAAATGCATAAGGATGTTTGTTGCAAAAAAAAAAACGCTTCTAAATGCATGAGGATGTTTGTTGCAAAAAAAAAATAACGCTTCTAAATGCATGAGGATGTTTGTTGCAAAAAAAAAAACGTGCTAAATGCATGAGGATGTTTGTTGCAAAAAAAAAAACGCGCTAAATGCATGAGGATGTTTGTTGCAAAAAAAAAATAACGCTTCTAAATGCATGAGGATGTTTGTTGCAAAAAAAAAAACGTGCTAAATGCATGAGGATGTTTGTTGCAAAAAAAAAAAAACAAACAAAATGTGCTACATGTTGATCCTTAGGAGGACATTGAATGAATGAATTCTGGGACTTACATCCGTGGGTGGGGACCTGGCCCCCCGCGTTGATGATACAATTATTAGACAAAAAAAAAGAAACAGTTGCAAAGTCACGTTTGCAGGACGATTCCCGTTTTTTGTAAACGTGTCTGAAAGCGCAGCGTCCGCTGCAGAAGAAACAGTCTCCAAACCGCTGCTCTCGGTGGGTGACCCTCCCCCGGGGGGGAAGAAATCACCAGTGGTGACCAAGATGATGACATTATTTTCTGTGTCACTTCTGTTGTGTTGGACTTGTGCGACCTGTTTTTGTAGCCGTCCTAGTTCCAGCAGCGAATGCTCTTTCTTGAAAGTCATTTGAGAACAGTTCTTGAGGGGACGTGCCGGCCGGTGGCTTCGTCACGCACGGGCTGGAAGGCTGTCCCCTCCCTCGGGACAGCTCAGCACGGCCCCTCCCGGGGGGGGACCTTCAGGCGCCCACCCCTCCCCCCCTTCTCACTGCTCGCTGAGCCTGGTGGGTTCTCCCTGCCTCAGTTTCCCAAAGCGTCCTCGCTGAGCCTGGCGGGTTCTCCCTGCCTCAGTTTCCCAAAGCGTCCTCGCTGAGCCTGGCGGGTTCTCCCTGCCTCAGTTTCCCAAAGCGTCCTCGCTGAGCCTGGTGGGTTCTCCCTGCCTCAGTTTCCCAAAGCATCCTCGCTGAGCCTGGTGGGTGCTCCCTGCCTCAGTTTCCCAAAGCGTCCTCGCTGAGCCTGGCGGGTTCTCCCTGCCTCAGTTTCCCAAAGCGTCCTCGCTGAGCCTGGCGGGTTCTCCCTGCCTCAGTTTCCCAAAGCGTCCTCGCTGAGCCTGGCGGGTTCTCCCTGCCTCAGTTTCCCAAAGCGTCCTCGCTGAGCCTGGCGGGTTCTCCCTGCCTCAGTTTCCCAAAGCGTCCTCGCTGAGCCTGGTGGGTTCTCCCTGCCTCAGTTTCCCAAAGCGTCCTCTTTCCTGGGCCGCCTCGCCCTCGTGTCCCCGTCTGTGCTTGGAATGCTTTCTGGAAACCGCAGAGGGGACCGGGCTGGGTTTCTTCATCTTGGCCAAAGATCTGGGGGCGCAGGGGCTGAGCCTACGGTGACAACCAGTTTGCATGTCACACGATGCCCACGCGTAGGAGCGGCGAAGGCTGCGGGGTGTGTACAGAAAGGCCATCGCCGGCCACCTCCCCCCGGCTGCCATCGATCGCCACGTCTGCTCCTGGCAAGCGCTGGGAGACGGGGTCCCCCCCCCCCCGAGTGACTTGTGGCCACGCTGGGGGGTGGCCCAGGGCGTCCCCGGCTGGGTGAGCTTAGGGACCTGCAGATTCTGGTCCCCAGACCTGGGGCGGGTTGGTGCTGTCGTCCTGGCAGCCCTCGGGGGACGCAGAGGCTGCTGGCCGCGGGCCCACGCTTGGAGGAGGACCGAGGACACGGGCGAGGCCCTTGCCTGTCCCCTCCTGTCCCCCCGTCCTCGTCTCCCGCGACGACTGTCCACCGTTTGCAAACCCTCCCCCGCCGTCCCGCGATTCTCGTATCCATCAAGCCCCCTGGGATCAGCCCAGGTCGTTAATTTTTTGGACACATGAGGCAAGGGCTCGCCCATGTGTGCCCCCCGCCCCCTCAGCCAGCCACGGTGACACAAAGGCCACCTCCCTCCCTTCCCCCACTGTCTCTCCTGCAGCCAAAAACCAGCCAGAAAGACCCTAAACTGTGGCGTCCGGTGCCACAAACAAGGCCCGAGCCCAGCCAGCGCCCTCCTCCTCCTCCTCCTCCTCCCTTGGTGACATCTCTCAGCAGCAGCGGTGACATCAGGGAGGGGAGGCCGCGGCGTGAGTTATGGGCTCGGGGAAGCCCATTTGTCACCCGAGCGGGAGAAGTTAACCGGCGCTTATTAACTCGAAACGTTTATTATTCACATTGATCACGGGCAGCTGACGGCACGCGGCCTGGCCCCCAGAGCCACCGCGCCACCACCGTGGAGGTCCCTGCACCGCACGGTCCCCAGAACACGCAGCCGGGCACAGACAGGCCCCCCGAGGGACACTCTCGGGGGAGCCGGGAGCCATCGTCACGGGCCAGCCCCAAATCTGCCTCCGTCTGGCTTGGTTTCACAGCAGGCAGGCGGGCGATACCCTAAGGAAGTCACTCAGCTAGTGAGGTTGGTGACACTGGCTGCCCAGTGCGTGGGGAGGGAACATTCCGGGCCAATCACCCGTCCCGCTGAGCTGGTGATCAGGAGAGACCTGAACTTGGTCCTTTCTTTTCTTTTTTTTTTAAATTTTTTTGTAGAGATGGGGTCTCGCTGTGTTGCCCAGGCTGGCCTCGAACTCCTGACCCCGAGTGATCCTCCCGCCTCGGCCTCCCAGAGTGCTGGGGTGACACAGGCGTGAGCCAGCGCGCCCGGCCGAGACCTGAACTTTGGATCTACAAATGCAGGGAGAGGCGGTCCCACCAGCCATACCCCGAGCTCCTCTGAGCCTCAGTTTCCCATCCGGGAAGGTCCCTGTAGCTCCAGAAGAAAGCTCAGAATGTCTGCAGAGGAAAAAGCTCTTCAGAAGCCCTCCGCCGAGGTCACCAAAGCTCCTGGGTGACCATCAAGATGGAGAAGACCTCCGGGAACCTCCTCTAAACCAGCGGACAATGTCCCGGTCCCCAAAGCCCCAGGATGACCCGGACAAGTAGACCTATTATTTTCATTTTATGGACAAGGAAATGGTGGCTTGAAGATAAAACGCAGGTGACAAAGACTCAGCCTCTCAAAGAGGAGGTCACAGCTGCCCCTCCCGCCAAGGGTCGTTATGAAGATTAAATGAGCAACTATACGTGTGGCACTTAGAGCCTGGCAGGTCGTAAGTCTCCACCGTTATTGCTTTTTTATTGCTGTGACTCAGGCCGACACACCTCGAAATCATAAAACCCCGGAAACAACCGAATTGTTCCACCATAAAGGAGTCACAAAGCCAAGCGCAATTTATCCATTTCAGAGGACACAAGACTAATTCCGACTGGGTGGTCCCGGTGCCAAGACAGACGGACAGACTCAAGGGACAGGATGGAAAAGTCCGGAACCAGACCAGCGTGTGTGGAAGGCCCGGATGTGTGACAATTGGAGACACGTCAGTGCGGTGGAGAAAGGACGCTTTCGATAGATTGTAACAGATCAACTGGATACTCTCACGGGGCCGGGAAGATTCCCGATCCCTTCCTCACACCATACACCATTTCTGTCTCCGGGAACTCCAAGGCGCCTTTGACCTTGACCAAAATATCGGCTGGAGAAAGGACGCTTTCGATAAATGGCCCCGGGATCAACTGGATACTCTCACGGGGCCGGGAAGATTCCCGATCCCTCCCTCACACCATATACCATTTCTGTCTCCGGGAACTCCAAGGCGCCTTTGACCTTGACCAAAATATCGGCTGGAGAAAGGACGCTTTCGATAAATGGCCCCGGGATCAACTGGATACTCTCACGGGGCTGGGGAGATTCCCGATCCCTCCCTCACACCATATACCATTTCTGTCTCCGGGAACTCCAAGGCGCCTTTGACCTTGACCAAAATATCGGCTGGAGAAAGGACGCTTTCGATAAATGGCCCCGGGATCAACTGGATACTCTCACGGGGCCGGGAAGATTCCCGATCCCTTCCTCACACCATATACCATTTCTGCCTCCGGGAACTCCAAGACGCCTTTGACCTTGACCAAGATACCGGCTGCGTCTATGTGTTCCCGATCCCGTGCCATTTGCAAAAAGTAACGTTAGGAGCAAAGTTTGGCGGTGACAGTCATCCTTTTAGGAAGACGAAGGACACTCCTCTACCTTGCAGTTGACTCACGCATCTCACCGGGTCCAAGATAACCGCGGGAGGAGGAAGATGAATTTTTTCGGCCACAAGTCGTCCATGAGAAAGTTCTGACTTCCTTTCGGAGAAAAAGCAAAACATGTTTTTTTTTTTTTTGTGCCCCCGACAGGGAGATGGGGAAAAAAAAATAAAAAGAAAAGAAAATAACCAAGGGAAAAGTCACCCCACGCTTTCCTCACGGCCACAAGGAAGTCGAAGGTTGAACGAGCAAAACATGTTTTCCTTCGGCCGCGCATCTGCGGAGCTGTTGGAATCGGCGATGGGAAAACACAAAAATAAAATAAACTTCGGCCCGCGGTAAACACGGTCCCCTTCTTGCTGGGGTCAGGAAAACACAGGGCAGGACGGGGGTCCACGGGGGACAACGGGCAAGCGTGAGGTGGGACGGGAGGCGGGGACTTGGTTGGAGGACGCAGGGTGAGTCTGGAAGCGTCCCGAGCCTCAGTTTACCCATCTGCAAGCGCGTGGTTCTGAGTGTCCCTCGTGGAGTTGGGGGTGAACGTGTCGTTGGATTTGGCCCCGGGCTGGAGTGGCTTTGGGATCATTCTCTTGCTCCGTCTTCCTGTCTGTCACCTGCCGAAGGGGAGGAACATTTAGAAGGCAAATGAGGTCGTCCTGGGCTCGGGGCTGGCGGGTGGCCGGGGCCGGGGCCGGATTCGTTTCTCTGAGTGTCTGGGTTTCGCGTTGCGGGGGAGGCTCATGCCTGGCAATGGATGGTGGCCGTGACAGGGGGTCACGCTTGGCTCGCGAGTCCCTCTCTGCGCAGAAATGCACGCTCATTAAGCTAATTAAAACGATCTTTCCAGAAACGCCACCTCCCTTGCGCTCTGGACGTGGTCTCCGCTCTGGAGCTGGAATGGGGGGAAATAAATCAGGGCTTGGCCCGGGCGGCGCGTGACAATGCCTCTTTTGAAACCTTCCTGGTGCTCCGGGGGAGGTGACACCGTCACCTCCACTCTGCAAAGCCACCACGCAAGGGAACGGGGTCAGACCCTGCGAGGGGCTGAGCTCCCCGTCCGCAGGAGAATCCAAGCACAAGCGGGAAGCTGGGATGGCGAGAAAGGGGTCCCTGGGCTCCTCCCACCGCAGGCTCCAAAGTGTTTTCTAGAACGAAGGGTCTCGGTCTCAGCCCCGGCGGGTCTGACCTCCCTGGGGTGAGGTCGGGCGTCGCTATCCGTGTTTGAACCGGCCCAGAAGATTCTTCGGAGCAGGGAATTGGGGTTCCCTGCGTGCATGAGCCCGAAGGTGCAAACAGACGGTGCCAATCACTCGTCTTTGCACCAGGAAAGACCCAGCCCTGTCCTCCCCGCCGGGGACGGGCACTCTGGGCGGGGGAGACAGCTGGACACGTGTGAGGAGGTGACATTCGGGAGACCTGAATAGGACAAGGGCCGGCCCAGCCACGAGAAAAGAGGCGGCAGGTGCAAAGGCCCTGGGGCAGGGAGGGACAGGAGGCCAGGGAAGAGGGACAGTGGCAGGAGGTGGGCGGGGAAGGGGCCGGGTCTCAGGGGCCGCGACAAGGCCAGACGCTATGCCCAAAGCAACTATTGAGCACCTGCTGTGTGCAGCCACACGCTCATGGCAGGTGGCAGGAGGTGGGCGGGGAAGGGGCCGGGTCTCAGGGGCCACGACAAGGCCAGACGCTAAGCCCAAAGCAACTATTGAGCACCTGCTGTGTGCAGCCACACGCTCATGGCAGGTGGCAGGAGGTGGGCGGGGAAGGGGCCGGGTCTCAGGGGCCGCGACAAGGCCAGACGCTAAGCCCAAAGCAACTATTGAGCACCTGCTGTGTGCAGCCACACGCTCATGGCAGGTGGCAGGAGGTGGGCGGGGAAGGGGCCGGGTCTCAGGGGCCGCGACAAGGCCAGACGCTAAGCCCAAAGCAACTATTGAGCACCTGCTGTGTGCAGCCACACGCTCGTGGCAGGTGGCAGGAGGTGGGCGGGGAAGGGGCCGGGTCTCAGGGGCCACGACAAGGCCAGACGCTAAGCCCAAAGCAACTATTGAGCACCTGCTGTGTGCAGCCACACGCTCATGGCAGGTGGCAGGAGGTGGGTGGGGAAGGGGCCGGGTCTCAGGGGCCGCGACAAGGCCAGACGCTAAGCCCAAAGCAAGTATTGAGCACCTGCTGTGTGCAGTCCCACGCTCGTTGGCACAACTCTCTCACGGCAGCCACCGGGCGCGGGAGAGGGACCAGGCTGGGCCAGGCGGCGTCCTCGGAGGGGTTAACTGTGGCCTCTTTGTCCCGCGGTTGCCATGGCGACAGTTCCTGTCCTTCAGGAAGCAGGGCGAGCAGCTTCCTGTTTTGAAGGAGGCCTGAGGGCCGTTGGCCCCCAATCCCGCCTGCCTGGAGCGGGGTCAGGAAGCCCAGGGCCGGGGCCACCCCTGCCGCCGGGTGTGTGTGGCCGAGGGGAGCCAACGGCCGGCCGGCCGGAAGAGGGTGGCCGTTTCCTCCGCGGACCTTGAATCCCACCCAGCGATAAAAACTCCCCCGCCGCGGGCCCTGCCCGGCCCCAGACTCCTGCCCCCACCCTCTCGCCTCGCAGAGTGCAGGGCAAAGCCCACCTCCTCCAGGAAGCCTTCCGGGCTTGCACTTGAACCCCTCCCTCGCGCAGCCGGGGGTCAGGCATAGCCGTGAGGTCAGGCCTAACTGCGGGGCAGCCCTGCTCCTGCCTCGATGGGTCTTCTCGTCTTGTCCTCGCCCCCTCCCCCACCCACCCAACCCCGACTCACCGGCCACGCAGGTCTGACCACGTCACTCCCTCTCCCTGAAACACTCTATGGCTCCCCGTCACCTGCGAGGCAAAGTGCAAACTCTTTCGCCCACGGTCGGGGAGCTTCTCCCCATGTATATCCTGAGCTGTGCCCACGACACGCGTCTCGCCACGCCTGTCCCTGTGTCTTCCAGACCCCGGCTCCGGCTGTCCCCCGCGCTTGCAACGGCCACGCCTTCTCCTCCAGCTGGGAAACGCCGCTGGACCTTTAAAGCCAGCCCCAACGTCACCTCCTGAGCTCGATTCTGCCCCACCGTGTCCCTGCCCGCTGTCCCCAGCCCTTCCCCCCCCCGCCACGCTGAGAGCTGTCTATGGAGGCAAAGAGACAGAACGAGAGAGGTCTCGCTATTCCCATTTTGCAGACGAGAAAACTGAGGTGCACAGTGTGGCAATGGGCGGAGCTAAGACGCCGGCCACCCCGGCAGGTGTCCGGCTTAGATTTGTCCTCCCTGGAGCCAGGAAGGCAACTCGATTGCTTTTCAGGAAAGACGAGCTCCGGACGCTGGCGATGTCCCATGTCCCGTGGTGGTGCAGGGCGAGCAGTCCCAGGCTCGGGGGACCTCGGGGTCGGCAGCCGAGGAGACCGGGGGGGACAGGGTGATTTCCGTTCTAATAGCACGCCTTTGATCCCTGGCGACAAAAGTGACGCTTCGTGGAAAAGCGCAAGAGGACCCGGCCACAGGGGTGGGGACTGCAAAGGTGGACGCCCAGGTGGCCCACGGTGGGAGACAGACCCTCCATTGTCACCCCGTGGGACGCAGAGCCCAGGCGAGACCTCCCCACGCCTCCTGCTGGCCTCCCCCTCCCCCACACACGCTCTGCTCCTTCCAGGATACCGGTGGTGCTCAATGCGTGCTTACTCGCTGTGCATGCCTGGGCAGGTGCCTCAGCCTCTCTGTGCCGGGGCGGCGACACCGGCGTCCACCTCTCGGGCTCGTCGAGAGAGGACTGGACGAGTCGATGTCGGCAAGACGCTCACTGAGTGCAGAAAATACCGGCAAACATGAGGATTTGCAAACGGGGAAACTGAGGCACGCCCAAGTTCACGCGGCTCCCCGGGAGGCCTGGGGACACGGGGTGAGTGTCGCCTGCTCACCCAGCGCCCGGCCCGAAGCCTGGCCCGGAGCAGGCGCTCTGCGTTTTTGGGGGGCACGAAGGAACTCGTGGGTGGGGACAGGAGGGCCCGGCCTGGGACGCTGGGCAGACGCGGGAACCGGCAGACGGGCAGAGCGAGGTCTGGGCTCTCAGTCCTGAGTGTCCCCAACCCCCTCGTTTTGTCATCTGCAAAATGGGGACCCGGACACAAATCCCTTGGTAGCGTCACGAGCAGCACGTAAGAGAGAGAGAGACAGAAAGAGGGAGAGAGGCCTCAGTCTTCCCATCTGCGAATTGGGGCCATGGCAACTCACTCGTAGGATTCTTGAGAAGAATACGTGCATTAAAGGCGCAAAACGGGAGTGATTGTGGTCACTGTGCCCGACACGGCCACGTCCTGTGTAGGTATTTGCAGTCACGGGCCCTGAATTCAGTGTTAGCTCCGTAAGTCCCATCCGCGACGGAGGTTGTAAAGCCACCGTCTTCCATACGACTCTTATTAGGAAAGAAAAGCAAACAAAGGAATTGAATGTCACTTCGCATCATGTGGCTTCAAGGTACAAGTTCAGGCCGGTGGCTTTTCCCAGCTGGCCTTGCTGCTGTATTTTTAAGGGGACGTTCTTAGCCGTGAACCCCAAATCCGACAGGGGCAGAGAGGGCTTTAGCAGGGCGCTGAGGGCTCCTTCCTGCAAGTCCCTTCTTTGCACCAGGGCCACAAGTGACAAATTGCCGGTGGGTTAAACTAGCGCAGCCTCCGTCACCTGCTTCTGCCCGGGGTCCTAAATTATTTTGCTTTTATTGCTAATCCCCAGAAACGAGCTCTATTAAAAAAAAAAACAAAACGTATTTTCTTTTTGCATGAACTTTGCAAGCGACGTAACTAGTTGCTCATTTAAACCCACGTTGAAACACGGATACGTGTCCCCTCTCTGCCACCTCCACGACCTCCGTGCATGGATTAAAGTTTATTAAGAAGCGAAGTGACACAAAAGTCAGCCACCGGTTTCCTGTTCCAAAGTCACAGTCTTTTTGCACAAAAGGCTGCTGGCTCAGGGACTTTTTGGGGGGCCTCAGAGGGGGAAGGGACGTTCGCAAAGATGGAACTCGATTCTCGATTTTAGGGTGGGAGGAAAATTGTGTCCACCTGCGGCGCCACCCGCGCCAAGCCAGGCCCCGCCCCCACCACCTCCTCCGAGGTGGCACGTGCTTTTTCACACCTGAAGTGGTGGCCCCAGCTGGTGGCTCCACCTGCAAACCCCTCTCCACGCCCCGGCGTGCTCTGAGCTCCTCCCCGGCCCAGCACCAGTCTGGGGGAAGCAGAACCATCCGCCCGTCTCGGGGACAACCGGACCGTGAGCTCCTGGAGGGTTTGGGACCCGGGTCATCTGTCACCCAGCACCAGGCCAGGAACCGGGCGGGGGCGAATAACCAAGCGCTTCTCACCAACCAGGTCCGCATTTGCAATGTCACCTCCTCCGGGAAGCCCTCCCTGATCGCCCATTCTCTGAACTCCAGCGCTTCTCCGACGCCAGCTCGCATCAGAAAGGCCCAGGATTGGCTAAAACGCGGGGGTTTCTGATTCAGCGAGCCTGCGGAGGGGCCCCCCAAACATCCGCACCCCGAACGATTCCCGTGGGATCCCCGGCCCCACCTTGACAGCCCCGGGCGCTGGTGCCCCTCGGCCCTGGTTTCTGTCCCCCAAGCCACGCTTGGAAATGATATTTGTTGCCTTTTTTTATTTTTTCTGGCGAGGATTTGGCGCTGTCTTGTGCAGTGCTCGGCACGGGCAACCGTCTCAGGACTGAGCGAACGCCCAAAGCGGAAAATAAAACGGACGGCTGGGCCGTCGGGCGGGTGGATGGGACCAGGGAGCCTCCAGAAGCCCAACTCGTCGGGGTGCTCGTCCCTCGAGCCTCCGGCGCCCCGCAGTCCCCACGGCCACGGTCCCTTTAAATGCGCGCCGGGGACGCCTGGACCCTCGGCTCCCTCGATCCCGGACGGAGCAGGAGAAAAAAAAAAAAAAAACGCTTCCTCTCGCCGGGAGCGGAGGAAACGTCTCGGAGGGGGCGGAGGCGACAGCGGCGCGGGCGGAGGCGGCGGCCAGAGCGCGGAGCCCGAGGACGCGGCGCGCTGTCCCCGCCGCGGTCCCCACCCCCGGAGCCCCGCGTCCCTGCGCTGTCCCCGCGCGCCCCACTGGCCCTGCGCGCTGCGCGGAGTCCGGCGGCGCCCGGGGTGTGTGGGGGGGTCGGGGGGCGGGGGGGACACGCGGGCCCCGCGGGGCCACCATGGAGTGAGGCGACGCGGGGACTCGCGATCGGACCCCCGGACGCGGCGAGCCCCGCGCACCGACGGGCGGCCCCGGGCTCCGCGCGCCGGAAGATGCGCAGGGCAGGTAGGAGGCGACGCGCGACACCCCCGGGCGACCCAGGCGACACGCGCGCGCGCGCGCGCCAGGAGGGGTCCCCACCGGGCGCTCCGAGTTGTCGCCTGCTGCGGGGCGCGCCCTGTCCCCCCACCCCGGCGTGCCCAGTGGTGATGGGGGTCCCCAAGCAGCGCAGGCTGAGAACCGGGGGGAGGGGAGGGGTCACTGGGGGGGGGTGGCCTGTCCGGAACGCCCCGCCTTGGGGACGTCCCCGGAGCCCTGGCGAGGCCGCGCCCGTAGCCCGGTCCCACCGCGGTGTTGCAAAAGCGACGTGGTCGCGCGCGCGCCAGGAAGCCCTTGTCCTCCCCCTCCCCCATCGTGGTCCCCAGGGCAGGTCCCCCATCTGGCTTCGTGGGGGACCCCCAGAGTTCTCCCCGACATCGGGGTCCTCGTGGTGCCTCGGTGCACGGTGGCCCCTGCCCGGAGGTTTGGAGCTTAAAGCCCCGAATTATATCATCCCCCTCCCCCCCATAGCTGTCCCCTCTCCAAAAGCGCCCGGGCCTGGGCACCGAATGCCCAGGGGACGCTCTTTGGCGACGCCACCCGTGCGCCCCAGCGCGCGTCACTTCAGGGATTCCGTGAGATCCGCCTGTGTCTGCAAAGACGTCTCAGCGATCCTTCCAGAGCAGGGCCACTTCCCAGATGCGGACAGGGACAGTCGCCCAGGGGCGGTGGCTTGGCACCCGGTCCCCGGGATTCCCAGTCCCATCCATGGGCGACGCAGAAACTTCCCTCCAAGCCCAGAGTTTGCCAACGACCAGATCCCAGCTGGCTTCATTTCGGTGCCAAGGAGCAATTCTTCTTTCTGGTTCTTGCAGATTTTAGCAGCAGGCAGAGTCCCCTGTCCCCGACCCCCCGACCCCCCGGTCCAACGCCATCCTCCAGAACACACACACACACGTCCCTAAACAAACAGGAAGCCACCATGTTGGGTGTCTTGGAATCATATCCTGCTGGAGTTGGGGGTGGGGTGGGGAACGTGGGTGCGTTTTTTTTTTTTTTTCCTTTTTCGTTTTAAAATCTTTTTAATGGAAAAAAAAAAAAAAACGTCATCGTCTTAGAAGTGACGTGCAAAGCAGCAGGCATTGGGTCCAACAAAGGACTTGGGAATGTGGCCGCCACCTCCCTGTGTCCCCCCCCCCACCGGGGCCATGTTCTTGCTGGGCGGTGAGTGAGTGTCGGGGTCACAGAATTGGGGGGCAGGGGCACCAGAGGTGCCACTTTCTGGGAGTGGACGCGGCTGGCACAGGGTCCCCAAGGAAGAAGGTTGTCCCCTATCTGTGCTGGCCCGGCCTGGGCAGAGCCCGGCTGGCTTTTTCCTCCGCTCCCAATAAAACTCGCTTTGTAACAATGGGGACAGCGTTTCCAGCTTTGCGACGTTTTTTCCTGCATTTGAGGCTTGGCCCGGCCCTCCCTTCCCGGAGAATCAGAGTAAAATAAGATGGAACGCGTTAGAATAAACGTACAGGCAGGTTCGGGCCCAGGAAATCCTAACGGTGGCCGCTCCTGCGTTTAGCCGTCCTGGGATTTAGCGCCCGGGTAAACCTGGTTTCTTTTTTGCATCAGGGACGCGGCAGTGAGGATTTCTGGGCGCCAGGCAGGGTCTGAATGTCCCGGTCACCGTGGCGTGACGTTTCCCGTGCTCCGCGGGACTGATCTCAGAATCATCATAGACTTCGCTGTGTGACTTTGAAAAAGTTGCTTCACCTCTCTGTGCCTCTGTTTCTTTACCTGAAAGATGGGGATCATAGCACGTGGTCGTTGAGTTTCTTCAGATGAAATAGACTAAAACATATCGAGGTGCCTAGTATAGCGTCTGTCACATAAGTCACCTAGAAATCTTAGCCCCAGTATTTGTTGGGGACTTACGATAAAGCGGCTACTGCTTTTGATTGTTTTCCTCGCGTCGATTTATTTCGTTCTCACGGTGACCTTATAGGTCAGTACTATTCCTGTCCCCATTTTACAGATGGGGAAACTGAGGCACAGAGATTTTTATGCTGAGTGACTTATGGAGGGGCTGAGACAAGATGGAAACACAGGCCGGGCACGGGGGCTCGCGCCTGTCATCCCAGCACTCGGGGAGGCTGAGGCGGGAGGATCGCTCGAGGTCAGGAGTTCGAGACCAGCCTGAGCCAGAGCGAGACCCCGTCTCTACTAGAAATAGAAAGAAATTAGCTGGACAATTAAAAAATATATAGAAAAAATGAGCCGGGCGTGGTGGCGCATGCCTGTCGTCCCAGCTACTCGGGAGGCTGAGGTAGGAGGATCGCTTGAGCCCGGGAGTTGGAGGCCAGCCTGGACAACATAGCAAGACCCCATCTCTACAAAAAAGCAAAAAAGAAAAATGAGCCGGGCGTGGTGGCGCATGCCTGTCATCCCAGCTACTCGGGAGGCCGAGGCAGGAGGATCGCTGGAGCCCAGGAGTCTGAGGCTGCTGTGAGCGAGGCTGACGCCACGGCACTCTAGCCCGGGCGACAGAGCGAGACTCTGTCTCAAAAAAAAAAACATGGAAACACAGATTGTCTAGCTTGTCATTTTACCGAGAAGGAAAGGGCAAAGTGACACAGGTCACACAGCCAGCGCACGGCAGAGCGGGGACTAGAGCCCAGGTCTGCCCACTGCGTCTGGCGCTGTGTCCTGGTCGGCGCACTGTCGCGGATCACCGGGCCAGCTTCGCAGCGGCCTAATTAGAACTCATCAGCCTTGGCTTGGACGTCACAGGCACCCGGCAATAAAAATTAAATTAAGATGCAATTGGAAGGTGAAATTGGAAGATAATTACTCTTGTAACATATGGCTACGAGCGTCCCCCGGTGAGGGGGCGGGGCGGGGGAGGATAGCGAACCGCGGCCGGAACAGACTTGGGGACCGAAGACCCTGGGGTGTCAGAGGACATCGTAAGAAAAGGTCGCCGTGGGCCAGAGCAAACCGGACTGGCTGTTGGGTCCAGTCGTCTCACTCTGCAGATGGGGAAACTGAGGCTCAGAAAGGGGAAAGAACTTGGCCAAGGTCACAGCTCTGGTTAACGGCAGAGCGAGGAGTAGAGACCAGAGCTCCTGACTCCCTATCCAGTGCTCCTCGAAGGATCCCCTTTTTTTTTTTTTAGTATCTTTTTTTTTTTTTGAGACAGAGTCTGGCTCTGTCACCCGGGCTAGAGTGTCGTGGCGTCAGCCTCGCTCACAGCAGCCTCAGACTCCTGGGCTCAAGTGATCCTCCTGCCTCGGCCTCCCGAGTAGCTGGGACGACAGGCATGCGCCACCACACCCGGCTCATTTTTCTTTTTTGCTTTTTTGTAGAGATGGGGTCTTGCTATGTTGTCCAGGCTAGCCTCAAACTCCGGGGCTCAAGCCATCCTCCTGCCTCAGCCTCCCGAGTAGCTGGGACTACAGGAGTAGCTGGGACTACAGGCATGCGCCACCATCCCAGTTTAATTTTTTTCTATATATATTTTTAGTTGTGCTGCTCATTTCTTTCTATTTTTAGTAGAGATGGGGTCTCGCTCTTGCTCAGGCTGGTCTCGAACTCCTGGCCTCCAGCGATCCTCCCATCTCGGCCTCCCCAAGTGCTGGGGTGACAGGCGTGAGCCACCGCGCCCCGGCCCAGATGAAATCTTTAGGGGGAGCTCAGGGCATTCTGAGGGTTCAGGGTTCAGGGTTCGGGGACCTGTCCCCAGCGTCCCTTGCAGATGGTATGTCGGCGACCCTGGTTGGAAATAGAATTCATTGTATTTTTTTTTTTCTCCTCCTTCTTTTGTCTCTTTTTGTCCCTTAGATTCACCAAAACCGCCTCTCGCTCCCAAGCCCAAGACCGCCAGTCCGCTCACGCCGGGGACCGTCCCCAAGTTCCCTTCGTCCCCCAGGCCCGATAGCGTCCCCAGCCTGAACTCGATGTTCAGGGGACCGAAGCCGCCCATCGCCCCCAAGCCCAGGCTGGCCGGCGCCGGCGAGTGGAGAGCCGGCGGCGGGGACACGGGTGAGACCCTCGGCAGGTACAGCAACGGTCGGCTGCCCTGCGGGGACGGGGGGCTCCCCGGGGGACACCGGGCCGTCCCGGAGTGCTCCGAGTCCGAGACGGACGAGGACTACATCGTGGTCCCCGGGTCCCCGCGGAGCGCGGAGACGGTGCCTCCGGAGGGCTCCCTGGAGGAGGAAGAGGAGCATGAGGAGGAAGGTGACGCGTGTGACATGGACGGGACAGGACCCGGCGAGGACTCGGAAGCCCCAGAGGCCGGAGGGACGCCGCGCGGGGACGCTGAGGAAGGCGTAGACCGCGCTCCTGGAAACGGGGAGGACGGCTGTCACCGGGACATGGGGACAGAGGAGCAGGCGTCCCCAAGTCAGGAAGAAGAGGAGCCGGCGGAGGAACAGGACCTGGGGGACAGGGACGGAGACGGGGTCTTTCAGAGCGATGTCGTCCTGACGCAGGTGGACGCAGGGGACCCAGCTGTCCCCGGGGAGGAGCCCGGGTCCCCCGACAGCCCCGGGGAGGAAGAGGACGGTGAGGAAGGCTATGGTGATGCCACCGAGGCAGCTGGGACAGAGGAGGATGCGGGTCCCGACAGGACCACCGAGGACGCCGGACGGGACACGGCAGAGGCCAGCGCGGAGCTCCCCGAGAGTGACGAGGTGTCCCCGGGCGTCCCGGACGCAGAGGTGGCCGCGGGTGACACAGAAACGTCAGAGGAGCTTGAAGCCACCGCGGCCGGTGGGGACCAGGCTGACGGCGACGACCCGCCCGGCCGCGATGATCAAACCCACCAGGAGGAAGCGGCCGGGGACCCCCAGGACGCCGAGGACGGCTACCACATCGTCCCCTTCGAGAGTGGCTGTCTCGATGACTTGGTGACGTCCCTCGCGGGGAGTCCCTACGCACTGCTGCCCACCGAGAGCACGTCCTTCTGCGGGGACAGCTGTGCCCTTTCTGGGCCGGCGAAGGGCTCAGTGTCGTCATCGGGGCGGGACCCGGAGGTCCCCGAGGCTGGCGCTGGGGACGGCCCCGCTGTCCCCGTCCCCGCGGTGCTGACGCCGCAGGAAGAGGGTGGCCTGGACGACGCCCTCGTGGACCCCTACGTGCTGGGAGTCACCACCGCAGGGGACCCGCTGGAAGCCACCCACTGTGACGCCGAGGGCGGCCCGGTCCCCAGTGACAGGAACAGCACGGTCACCAGGGCCCGGCCCCCGGCCGCGAAGGTGGCCGGCCACGTCCCCGAAACTGTCCCCGAAGAATCGGGACCAGACGCGGGCTCAGCCGCCACCGGCGTCCCCGGTGACACCGAGGAGGCGAGAAAACCGGCGTCGCCGCCGGACGGGAAGCTTCTAGAAGCCGGCAGGGCCCTGCCCGCGAAGCCCAGAGCCTTCACGCTGTTCCCGCGGTCGTTCTCCGTGGAAAGCCGCGAGGTCCCCGTGTCCCTGTACCGCGAGCCCGAGGGGTCCGGCTCGGACGAGCCCAGGGGCAAGAGGCACGAGGACAGCCTGTCTCTGCCCTGCGTGATCGGCTCTTCTGGAAGCTTCTCCCAGCGGAACCACCTTGCGTCCAGCGGGACCTCGACGCCGTCCTCGGTGGCCGACATCCCGCCGCCCTTCGACCTGGCGTGCGTCACCAAGAGGCCTGTCACCAAGAGCACCCCGTCCCTGCTGCTCGAGGGGGACTCCCCGGACAGACACCCCAAGAAGAAGAAGTCGTCGTTCAAGCGGTTCCTGGCGATGACGTTCAAGAGGAGGACGGAGAGCAAAGGCCACGTGGATGTCCACGTGTCGTCCTCCAGGTCGTCCTCGGAGTCTAGCTACCATGGCCCGTCCCGGCTTCTAGAAATCGACCGTCGCAGCCTCAGCGGCTCCCCGCAGCTCAAGTGCCGGACCGGGCAGCTCCGGGCCTGCGAGTCCCCTTCGTCCCTCATCTTGTACAGGGACAGCAGGAGGAAGGGGGTCCCCTTCGGCCGCACGGTGTCCCGGGGGGAGTCCTTCGAGGACCGCTCGCGGCCACCCTTCCTGCCCCTGCCGCTGACCAAGCCGCGCTCCATCTCCTTCCCCAACGCCGACACGTCGGACTACGAGAACATTCCGGCCCTGAGCTCGGACTACGAGAACATCCACATCCCGCCCCGCAGGCCGGCGAGGACGGGGACGTTCACGAAGGTGTTTGAAGACCAGAGCCGGGCGCTGGCCGCGGCCAACGAGAACGACGGCTACGTGGACATGAGCAGCTTCAACGCCTACGACGGCAAACAGCAGGGCGCAGACCGGGACGCGGAAAGGTACCGTGGGGCTGTCGCGCTCGGGGGAGGTGGCTTGGGGGTCGCGGGGGTGGGTGGGGTCGCTTTGCAGCCTCAGCCTCTGTGTCTTCCCAGAGATGTGCGGCTTTAAAGCTCTTTCAGCCTCAGTTGGCCTCCTCTGCAAAATGGGTTCATGCCGCCTCGTGGCAGACTGTGTAAGAAAATCAGGAGATGTTCTGGGCAGAGCATTTTTTTTTTTTCTTTTTCTTTTTTTGAGACAGAGTCTCGCTCTGTCACCTGGGCTAGAGTGCCGTGGCGTCAGCCTCGCTCACAGCTCAAGCGGTCCTCCTGCCTCGGCCTCCCGAGTAGCTGGGACGACAGGCATGCGCCACCACACCCGGCTCATTTTTCTTTTTTTCTTTTTTGTAGACATGGGGTCTTGCTATCTTGTCCAGGCTGGCCTCAAACTCCAGGGCTGAAGCCATCCTCCTGCCTCAGCCTCCCGAGTAGCTGGGACTACAGGCATGTGCCACCACGCCCGGCTCATTTTTCTTTTTTGCTTTTTTGTAGAGACGGGGTCTCGCTCTTGCTCAGGCTGGTCTCGAACTCCTGACCTCAAGCGATCCTCCCGCCTCGGCCTCCCAGAGTGCCAGGGTGACAGGCGTGAGCCACCGCCGCGTGCCCGGCCTGGAAGCATGATCTAAAAATTGCCAAATACAGCACAAACGCAGGCATTTGTACTTCCATCATTTGGGGGACATTTCTCATGCTTCCGGGGCTCGATGGCTTTGCGACTCTGCTCCGGGAGAGTCCCGGAGAGAGAAGGTTCTGGAATCCCGCCCAACTCGATCTCTTTCGCCAGCAGGGAAAATACCCTCAATGGAGATCGATACCTTCTTTTACTGCTTAAAGACACACTGTATTCCACGGGGATCTAGAAAACACCGTGGATTTGAATTGTTTAAAGAGCTTACCGTGTGCCCCGAGCTAAATTTCTGAATGGAAGTGTTTAAAAAGTGCATCCAAGCTGGGTTTTTTTTTGTTTTTTGGTTTTGTTTTTTTTTTTTTTTGGTGGCTCATTCACTTTGGACGTGAGAGGGAAATTTTGACGTGAGAGGGAAATTTTGACGTGAGAGGGAAATTTTGACGTGAGAGGGAAATTTTGACGTGAGAGCGAAATTTTGACGTGAGAGCGAAATTTTGACGTGAGAGGGAAATTTTGACGTGAGAGGGAAATTTTGACGTGAGAGGGAAATTTTGACGTTATTGTTCAGTCGTGGGGGGTTTTCTGATGCCGCCTTGCCAAGACTGAACGCTCGTTAATTGATCATCCCAACGAGATAATTGCAAAATCTCGCTGTCCCTTAGGCCTCGTGGCTGCCCCTTAAAGATGGTGCGATCGGACTAGCGACTGTTTACACCTGATCGGAATTAATGCAAAGCCCCAAAACCGGTTGGGATCCGAAAGGGAATTAATCGGATTCTTTCTTCCCGGGTGCGAGAACTCAAACCAGGCTTGCACAGCTGTTGCTGCTGGGAATTCCTTGGGGACTCGCGGTCCTGAATACGTAAGGATGATTTGTGATTAGCATTAGCTGTCGCTGGGGTATTAATGCTGGGAAGTGCTTGCACGGTTTGTTCTGGAGTATTCTAGGTGGTTCTGCAGCCTGACCCCCCCCCCTTCTCCCTGCTCCTGTGGTCTGGGTGAGGCTGTTGGTTCGTTCTTTGTAGGATGAAAAGATTTTGTTTGTCAGAGCCAAGATAAATACCACCCCTGCCTCGGGGGTGATTGAGGCGGAGCTCGAGAGCTCCTTGTGTGAGTGACAATCAGCCCCCTTGGCTCAGAGCCTGGTGGCACTTGTGAAAACAGGACCAAGCGCCCAAACAATAAACTCTCCGTGCTGGAACAGCCCTCAGAGGACGTGCGTCCAGACCTCCACCTTTAGCAGGTAGCTCCCCAGTCTGTGTTTTAAATCCGCCAGCCACGGGGAGCTCACTACCTCTCAGAACCGCCTCCTCTGTTGCTGGGTAGTCTGATGATTAGAAAGTTTTTTCTTGTCATCCCGGCACTCTGGGAGGCCGAGGCGGGAGGATCGCTCGAGGTCAGGAGTTCGAGACCAGCCTGAGCAAGAGCGAGACCCCCGTCTCGACTAAAAGTAGAAAGAAATTAGCTGGAGAACTAAAAATATATAGAAAAAATGAGCCAGGCGTGGTGGCGCATGCCTGTAGTCCCAGCTACTCAGGAGGCTGAGGCAGGAGGATCGCTGGAGCCCAGGAGTCTGAGGTTGCTGTGAGCTAGGCTGACGCCACGGCACTGTAGCCTGGGCAACAGAGTAAGACTCTGTCTCAAAAAAAAAAAAAAAAAAAAAAGAAAAATTTAAAATGTAGAAAGTTTTTCTTTCTGATTGAGGCAAGCACTATCCCCCTCTAATACCTCCTCAAAGTAGCTCTTTGCTCTGTGTGATTCTGGCGGTCACTCCCTGACCTTTTGGTTTTATATACGATGTCCCTGGGGTTGCTTGTGCAGTGCGCAGCCTGCTCAACCGTACGCAAACGACCTGTTGCTTTGATTTTATACTTTGTGCGAAGAAAAAAAGATCACTTCGTCCGGATTCACATGATATAGCAAGGGAGTAAAATATCCGAGAAAATGCTAATGCTGCTGGGTCTTGACTGCGTGGTTGTGCCGGGCACCTACAGCCCAGGAGTTGTAGGATCCGGAACCGTCCGGCTTTGGATTTCCAAAGCGTGGTTGGTTGCCTCACTCCGCTGCTGTTTTGCCAAAGGCCGGGATGAATCTCCCATGCAAGACCCGCATCCTCTTGGAATTCTTTGAGGGAGCCAACTTTTCTTGCGCTTTCCTGCGTGCAAAAGATGGGAACAAATGGGAGAGAAAAAAAAAAATTCCCCGCTCTGGGCTGGGGCAGGTCTGGGCAGGGGAGGTTTGCGACAGGCTGAGCGGTGCAAGGAACTGCCGCCGGGGTTGGGGGGCCCCTGCTTCTGTGCCTGAATGGGGTGCTTTGTGGATCAAAGGGGGACGAGGCTGATCTGAGACCCGTGCGTGCTTGGCGTGCTTGGGGTCGCACCGGATGGGAGACTGGGGAGGTGGCTCTGGCCGCTTGTCCTGTCCCCATCCCTTGCTTCACTGGGGAGATCAGGACGGAGAAGCCAAAATAAGTAGCAACAGCTTTAACAGAGGGGCGGGACGGGGCCTCAAGAAACCCCCAAGGCCCAAGGTCCCCAAACTCGTTATGAGACTTTGGAAAAGGCTGGGCTGCGCACAGTAGGTTCATCTGCAAAATGGTGAGCTTGGAGCGGGTTCCGCGTGTCGTTTTTCTGTTACACGGCAGATCCTATGATGTCCCTATTGTTTTTCTTTAAATCAGTCCATCTTTTTTTTTTTTTTTTTACTTAAAATACAAAGGAAACTTCTCGTCACCACGGGGCGATGGAAAAACAGTATCGGTTGCCAGAAATAGAAGGCGATGGGGAAAATACGACGCAGAGACAAATAAAATAACGCGGGCAAAGTCGGGCTGCGAGGTTGTGACTCGTCAGGGCCGTGAGCTGGAGGCCCGGCCTCTCTGCTAAGCAGGGAGAGGTGTTGGGACGCCCCGGTACCACGGGACTTTCTGCTTGGCGTAATCAGAAGGATCTAGAAGGATAGGGAAGGGAGGAACTCTCGCTCAGCGCGATGTGATTCAATGCTATTTAAGTCCAAGTTTTTTTTCTTTTTTTCCACTGAAGTCCGTTTTCTATTTAAAGTGTCGCCATTTAAGAAACGGTGTGGGCCGGGCACGGTGGCTCACGCCTGTAATCCTAGCACTCTGGGGAGACCAGCCTGGGCAACACAGCAAGACCCCGTTTCTAAATAAAATACAAAAAAATCAGGCCAGGCGCGGTGGCTCACGCCTGTCATCCCAGCTACTCTGGGAGGCCGAGGCGGGAGGATCGCTGGAGGTCAGGAGTTCGAGGCCAGCCTGAGCAAGAGCGAGACCCCATCTCTGCTAAAAATAGAAAGAAATGATCTGGACAGCTGAAAATATATATAGAAAAAATGAGCCGGGCGTGGTGGCGCATGCCTGGAGTCCCAGCTACTCGGGAGGCTGAGGCAGGAGGATGGCTTGAGCCCCCTGGAGTTTGAGGCCAGCCTGGACAACATAGCAAGACCCCATCTCTACAAAAAAGAAAAATTAGCCGGGCGTGGTGGTGCATGCCTGTCGTCCCAGCTCCTCGGGAGGCTGAGGCAGGAGGATCGCTTGAGCCCAGGAGTCTGAGGTTGCTGTGAGCGAGGTGGACGCCACTGCACTCTAGACGGGGCAACAGAGCAAGACCCTTTCTCAAAAAAAAAAAAATGCATCCCAGAATCTAGCCCGAGGGTCCCCTTCTTTCTCTCCCCACCCGTCCACCAGCGTCCACCGCCAGCATCCTCTGCTGAAACGATTCCCTGACTTTTATTTTTTTTTTTACAACCGCACACAGTTCCGTAGCAACAAATAACGCAGCATCGTAAAACAAAGGTGATTTGCAGCCTCGGTTGAAAATCCTCCAGGCAGAGCTACGGCAAAACTTCCTGCTGCCGACTAGCTCTGATGGTGCAGAGAGCTGTGTAGCCAGATTTTTGGAATAACCCAGCTCTGGCCTCCGCTGGTATCTTCCTATCTGCCCGTACGCCTAGAACCTTCCTCCTGTTCTATTACGTTTCTGACAAATGAACTCACACCGAGCTCCCATGAAGCTTCATTGGAAGGACCTACACATTCCGTCAAAATTATTGCAACCTCAGAAGCATCACGCCCAAATGCAGTTGACGGACGAGAAGCGTCAGTTTTTTTTTTGTTCTTTTTTTTTTTTTTTTTTTGAGAAGCGTCAGTTTTTTTTTTTGTTTGGTTTTTTTTTTTTTTTTTTTTTTTTTTTTTTGAGAAGCGTCAGTTTTTAATTTGCTGCCTTCCAAGAAGACCATCTGCAAGCTGTTTCTCGGAGCCATCGTTTTTAATGACATGCAATAAAAAAAAAAAAAATTTCCAGGGAAAGGACCCTAATAAAAAAATCGTGTCGGGAAACACACTTCTTGCAACATTTTAGAAGCGTGATAGGAAGACCCCCCTCTCCCCGCCCCCCGACTATTTTTTTTTTTTTTATTTGCAAAGCTGGAAATGTAGACGGCGTCCTGATTAAGCGTTAATCACAGTGTGGTTTTCTTTTCAAAAAAAAAAAAAATCAGGGTTTCCTGAAAATAATTCTCGCTAATGGAAGGGAGTCTGGTTGGGCGAGTTCTAGGGGTGAAATGTCCCCTTCGGGTCGTCTTAAGCAGCTGAGCCTCAGAGGAGGAGCAGGGGCCTTTGTTCTGGCCTAAGTCTGGATAAGCCGCGAGGTGTCTGGGCCTCAGTTGTTCCCATCTGCGAAATGGGAACAAGTCTGTCAGACAGCAGATCCAGCCGAAGAAAGGGAAAAGTCATCTTGGGAGAGACGTTCCTTCAGGAGAGACCTGCTTGTCACATGCCAGGTGCCACTCTCTGAGCTTCAGGTACAGCAGGGACAGACAGACGGGGTGGGGGGGGAAGTCCTTACCCCGGCGGAGCTCATATGCTGTTGCAGAAATGCAGAGGTAAACTGAGTCATAAACACGATGATTCCAGTTTGTGCAAAAGAAGAAAAAAAAAAAAAAAAGAGCCACGTGCCGGAAAGTGACTGGTGGGAGGGACGTTTTAGACAGGGCAGTCGGGGACGGCTCCTCCGGGTGGTGGCATTTGAGGGGGACTTCGGGGACGGGTGCGCGTTCTCAGCGGGAAAGGTGTTCCAGGCGGAGGGAACAGCAGAGACGAAGGCCCTGTGTCCTGAGGCTGGAGGTGTCTGGGCTTTGTGCAAAGGCGGAGGAGGGACGTAACTTCTGCAGCCCCTGTCGTTTGGTGGCGGTTCCAGCCATGGCGGTAGCGCGGGGGCTCGGAGCGGAATAACCCAGCGCTCTGGCTAGTCTGGAACTTTCCAGGGTTGGGGTTTACTGTTGGTATGGGGCACAGCAGGAGGGGCGTGAGCTCCTGCCCGGCTCTGACCCGTAGCTTCTCCTCCGATCCCAGCCTCAGTTTCCTCATCTGTACAAATGGGTACGCTGGTCTCTTCACCGCTGAGCTATCATGAGGGATCATGTATGTACAAGGGCTTTGTTGGGTTTTCCAAAATAAGATTTATCAGTCTTGTACTCTGCTGCCGGGAGCTGAGGCACGTAGACTCTGCTGCAGGTGTGGCTTTATTAAGCTCTTACTGTATGCCAGGCACCGTTTTAGACCCTTTATGTGTACCTGAGTTAATCTTAAAACCACCCTGACATGGCCGGGCGCGCGGGGCTCACGCCTGTCATCCCAGCCCTCTGGGAGGCCGAGGCGGGAGGATCGCTCGAGGTCAGGAGTTCGAGACCAGCCTGAGCAAGAGCGAGACCCCGTCTCTGCTAAAAATAGAAAGAAATTATATGGACAGCTAAAAATATAAATAGAAAAAATTAGCCGGGCTTGGTGGCGCATGCCTGTAGTCCCAGCTACTCGGGAGGCTGAGGCAGGAGGATGGCTTGAACCCCCGAGTTTGAGGCCAGCCTGGACAACATAGCAAGACCCCATCTCTACAAAAAAGGAAAAAAAGAAAAATGAGCCGGGCGTGGTGGCACATGCCTGTCGTCCCAGCTACTCAAGAGGCCGAGGCAGGAGGATCGCTTGAGCCCAGGAGTCTGAGGTTGCTGTGAGCGAGGCTGACGCCACGGCACTCTAGCCCGGGCGACAGAGCGAGACTCTGTCTCAAAAAAAAAAAAAAAAAAAAAAAAAAAACAGGCCGGGCGCGGTGGCTCACGCCTGTAATCCTAGCACTCTGGGAGGCCGAGGCGGGTGGATCGCTCGAGGTCAGGAGTTCGAGACCAGCCTGAGCAAGAGCGAGACCCCGTCTCTACTAAAAATAGAAAGAAATTATATGGACAACTAAAATATATATATACAAAAAAATTAGCCGGGCATGGTGGCGCATGCCTGTAGTCCCAGCTACTCGGGAGGCTGAGGCAGGAGGATCGCTTGAGCCCAGGAGTCTGAGGTTGCTGTGAGCGAGGCTGAAGCCACGGCACTCACTCTAGCCCGGGCAACAGAGTGAGACTCTGTCTCAAAAAAAAAAAAAAAAAAAAAAAAAAAAAAAAAAAAACCAAAAAAAAAAACACCCTGACACATAGAGACATAGATTTTTTTTTTTTTTAAATCTATACCCAGCAGATCTGGAAAGAGGTTAACTTAAGGAGCCAAGGTCACCCAAGTGAACTGAAATTTAAACCCAGGCAATTTTCAGTCCTGATGTTCTCAAGTAAGCTGTGAGGTTCCTTCTCACTTTTTGTGCATCATTGCGTTGGATCTGCTAAACATCCCGTTTTTTTTTAAATAGAAGAGGAGACAGAGGTTCAGAGTGGTGACGTAACCTGTAAGCCAGAAATAGTGAATTAAACCAGGCAGTTTTCAGTCCTGATGCTCTCAAGCTGTGAGGTTCCTTCGCACTTTTTGTGCATCATTGCGTTGAATCTGCTAAACATCCCGTTTTTTTTAACTAGAAGAGGAGACAGAGGTTCAGAGTGGTGATGTAACTCGTAAGCCAGTAATAGTGAATGGAGCTAGGACCGGATGATACCTGTAGGGAGGGTTCTTCCCTCTTTCTAGTTCACCCCGTTAAGAGCATCTTAGCTAGAACTGTCACCCGCCAGGTGTCAAATTAAGGACGTACAGTCGGGCGTGAATGTTCAGAATGGAAATGTCCTTGTTATGCGTTGGCGGAGTCGGACGGCGGACAGTGACTGTCTTGTTGCTTAGATCCACATGGCCAGGGAGTGCTGTGGAAAAAAAAAACGCACAGAGAAATAACATCACACGCTCGTGCACTAACAAAAGGACGATGGTATGCAAAAACGTTAATATTTCCTTGCACCGCCTGGCTACCCCCGGGAACAGCTCTGGGGAAGTTTATTGCCCGTGGTTGTGATTCTCCAGGTCAACAGGACAGAAAAGTCGTTAGTGATTTCTGAGTAATGAACTAACCTGTTCCGTTCGGTTCCCCGAGAACGCCCCGAGACGGTCCAGCCTTCCAGAAATGCAGCCTTGGGTCGGGGAATTCGGATCTTGCAGCTGAGAAGCGTCGGATTTTCCTCAGTTGGAGCAGCCGGGGCTCTTTGGCCGTTTTCCCCGCAGGGCCGAATGTCTCGAGCCACGAGATTGTTTTTCTGGGCTGCTGTGGCCGGTCTCCATGTAAACAAAGCCATTCTCTCCGTGCGCCTGGGGTTGGTTGACCGCCCCTGGATCAAAGCCCGAGGGGAAATTTCTCCAAGGTCAAGACCTGACCCCAGAAGTTGAAATTTCAGGCTGTTCTTGCAGGATTTGGATTAAGAAAACAAGACGCACTTTCTGTCACGACGGGGCTGGTTTTGCAAAGAAAATCATCCGTGCAACCCCAGCTTAGAGGGCCAAGGATTTGTGACTATAATTCTCTTCCCTAAGTTCTCATTTTTAACGCTCTAGTAGGACGTCCATGAACGAGATCGTCGTGATGAATAGAAATCTCGAAAATTGGGGGTTGTGCCTTGTCGTGTGGCCCAACGAGGCGCCATTGATTGTGTGACGCGGTGTCCGATCGGGGCTTGAGGGTGTGTTCTCCAGAGTCAGACGGCTGAGTTCAGATCCCAGCCCTGCCACTTGGCTCGCTGTGTGTCTTTAGGGAAGTTGCTTGGCGTCTCTGTTTCAGCTGCCTTATCGGTGAAACACAGGGGAAAGGACAGTGGCTGCCCGGTGTAAATGCTCAAAGATACATTTTAGCTGTTGGTAACAATGTGGCCATTTTGGCTGTTGTTAACAGTGTCGCCCTGTGGTATCTGTGACGTGTGACTCCGCCCCCACAGTCTGAGCAATGCAGTTTGGAAACCCCACCCTCATCTCGAATAATCTGGGCCTTCCTTTAAAGAGCTATCTGTCTGTTGGGGACAGGAGCGGTGGCTCTCTCCTGTCATCCCGGCACTCTGGGAGGCCGAGGCGGGAGGATCGCTCGAGGTCAGGAGTTCGAGACCAGCCTGAGCAAGAGCGAGACCCCGTCTCTGCTAAAAATAGACAGAAATTAGCCAAACAACTAAAAATATATAGAAAAAATGAGCTGGGCATGGTGGCGCATGCCTGTAGTCTCAGCTACTCGGGAGGCTGAGGCAGGAGGATGGTTTGAGCTCCGGAGTCTGAGGCCAGCCTGGACAACATAGCAAGACCCCATCTCTACAAAAAAGGAAAAAAAGAAAAATGAGCCGGGCGTGGTGGCGCATGCCTGTAGTCCCAGCTACTGGGGAGGCTGAGGCAGGAGGATCGCTTGAGCTCAGGAGTCTGAGGTTGCTGTGAGCGAGGCTGACGCCACAGCACTCCAGCTCGGGCGACAGAGCGACACTCTGTCTCAAAAAAAATAATAAAAAACAAAAAAGATTCTGAGCCACAGGAGGGATTCCTGGAGAGAGGAAAGAGATGAACACGCTTCGTTAAGGAGCAAGTTTTATTTTATTTTATTTTTTTTTAGGATAAGATTTCAGACGAGATAACCGGAAAACTCACCCCTCCCCCCCAGGGAGGGCATGGATGGAACTGACAATTGTCCTTTCAGCTCTTACCTAGAAAGGACACGGGTGGGGGAGGGGCTCTCAGCGGTGCCACCCCCACCCCAAAGGAAGGCTGTCCCCAAACAGTTGCGTGGAGGGGGCCTGTCCCCAGAACAGCCCCTTCCTGCCTGCTTCCCGCAGGACCCTGGTGGCTCTCTCATGATTGCTTGTTCCTGGGAGCTTAGAAGTCCCCCCCCCGCTTGCCTGCCCTCCAAGTGTCTGGGGTCCCAGACCCCGACTTTTGCCACCCCCTCTTGCCAGAGAGGATGCAGGCGGCTGCTAAAATCCAGATGTTTGGCCTCTGTCTCCGCTCGGCCCAGCGTTGGGCCGGAGGGCGAAGTCCGGGCTGTGCTTCTGTCCCCGCCTGGGCGGCTGCAGCTTAGCGTCGCCGTGTCTGGAAAGCGCCAAGCTGTCCTCAGAGCAACTCGGTCGTGCTCCCGGCCAGAACCTTCCAGCAAATGCTGCACGAAGGCCACGGAGAGCTTCTCTTGAGACTTCAGGATCTCCAAACCACGGCCGCGTCCTGCAGCCCCGCAACACGTGGCCAGCTGCCTGGGGGCTGCAGGTGGCATCATTGGGGACCGGGAACTTCCAAGTGTCACCTCCTCCCTCCCGGGTCACCAGAGCCCAGGCACAGGTGTCTAACTGCCCACCTGTGACACCCTGGGACTACAGGCATGCGCCACCACGCCCGGCTAGTTTTTCTTTTTTTCTTTTTTGTAGAGATGGGGTCTTGCTATGTTGTCCAGGCTGGCCTCAAACTCCAGGGCTCAAGCGATCCTCCTGCCTCAGCCTCCCAAGTAGCTGGGACTACAGGCATGCGCCACCACGCCCGGCTCATTTTTTTCTATATATTTTTAGCTGTTCAGCTCATTTCTTTGTATTTTTAGTACAGACGGGGTCTCGCTCTTGCTCAGGCTGGTCTCGAACTCCTGACCTCGAGCGATCCTCCCACCTCGGCCTCCCCGAGTGCCGGGGTGACAGGCGTGAGCCACCATGCCCGGCCGTTTCTCGTTCTTCATTTTAAAAATCCTCAACGTCGAACGCTCGCTAGTTCTTCAAGAAAAAAAAGAGTATCTAAATTAAGCTGCTTTTTAAAAATTTTTCTCTGTCGTGTGTGACATTTTGCTGGATTGATTATTTTTTTTGTTTTAGATCGTGGCTCTGGATCAAAGCGGTGGTCCCCATCGTGCGCTTAGCGTGGTATTTGGCAAGCAGCGGTGTCTCCCTAAATAGCTGGATTGCACGGGGACCGGGGGACACGGGGATCCCCCCGGGGGACTGTGCGGCTTGGAGAGGGTCCCGTGGGTTTGCTAGAAGTGCGGTTTGGGCGCACGAGGAGGGAGCCGGGTCCCCAGGCCGATGTCCTTTCCGCCAGGGTCTTTTCCTTTGAGCCTTGAAATCTGTCACCAGGCTCCCTCTGTCCCGGCTGCAGACAGCTCTCGGCCCCGGGCCTCCCCCCCGCCGGCGGGTGTCCCAGCTGGACACCAGGCAGCCCCCGATGGGGGACCTGCCCGGTCCCCCCTGCCCCCACCGCTGAGGAAGTCACAGCCAGCCCCTCCGCCACCCGCTGGGTGCGTCCTGTAGACAAAGCCCGGGTCTGGTAGCTGCCACACCGGGCACCTCGGGGTCTCGCCCTCGGGGCTTTCGGTTCTCACTCGCTGCAGCCCTCTGGGTCGGAAAGAAGCGATTCCCGTGCCCACCTGACAGGTGGGGAAACTGAGGCTCAGAAGGGAGAAGCGGGTTACACAGCTAGAGGAGCTGGGATTTGAACTCGCATTCGAATAGGCCGGGCGTGGGGGCTCACGCCTGTCATCCCGGCACTCTGGGAGGCCAAGGCGGGAGGATCGCTCGAGGTCAGGAGTTCAAGACCAGCCTGAGCCAGAGCGAGACCCCGTCTCTGCTAAAAATAGAAAGAAATGATCTGGACAGCTAAAAATATATATAGAAAAAATGAGCCGGGCATGGTGGCGTGTGCCTGTAGTCCCAGCTACTCGGGAGGCTGAGGCAGGAGGATGGCTTGAGACCTGGAGTTTGAGGCCAGCCTGGACAACATAGCAAGACCCCATCTCTACAAAAAAGAAAAGAAGGAAAATGAGCCGGGCGTGGTGGCGCATGCCTGTCGTCCCAGCGACTCGGGAGGCTGAGGCAGGAGGATCGCTTGAGCCCAGGAGGTTGAGGTTGCTGTGAGCTGTGACGACGCCACGGCACTCTAGCCCGGGCCACAGAGTGGCGCTTAATACGTGTCCACTCACTAAATCGTCACAACGACCTAGAAAGGTCAGTGCTGTTATTGTCCCCATTTTACAGATGAGAAAACTGAGGCACAGACCGCTTTTCCAAGGCCGCCCAGCTGGCTCCTTGGCCGTGTCCCTCCCCCTAGAGCCCCACGTGCTGTGTCCGTGTCTACGGTGCCAGGGCGCAGAGATGGGTGAGCGAGGCCTGGGCAGACGCCTCCCCTCCTCTCCCAGCCTCAGTTTACCCGTCTGTGTCTTGCGGGCGTTGGCCAGTCTGGCTCGGGCAAAGGGCAAAGGGTAAGGGCGGTGTTTCTCTGGGAGCCCCGGGCCAGCCATTGTGTCCCGGGCTGTGTGGCCTGCAGGGTGTGTCCCTGTCCCCTCCCCGGGGGAGGGGAGGAAGTTTCGTGTTTACAGGAAATGCAGGACAAGGCTTGGGAGGCGGCGGGTGGAGGAGGGGACAGCTGGCCACCGCGAGCCCTGGAGACAGATCTGGGCTCTGGGGGTCCCAGGGTGGGGGTCCCCCTCTTCCCAGGCCACCCGGCCTGTCCCCAAGCCTCTTCCCTCCAAAACTGCTGCACCCCAAAAGCCTCATGGCACCCGGGACAGCTGAACCCCCCCCCTCTGCCCAGGGACGCGGAAATCGGACCTGCCTTCTGGTCCCTCCCTGAGGACCTCGCGTCCCCCACCTGCTAAGCGGGTGACGTGCTGTCCCCAAGCACCCTGTCCGGGTCGGGAAAGGCAAAGTGCAGAGGGCCAGGCCAGCCCCTCCCAGCCTTGGTCCTCTCCGCTCTGTCCCCCGCCCCCGGGGATCTACAGAGCGCGTCGTGCCTCAGTTTCCCCCATCCTCGCCACGGCCGGCCGGCGTCCTCCGCCTCTCTCCTGTCCTCTCCTGGTCAACCTCCGTTCTCCAAACGCCAGACGGGGATACGGGCTGCATCGGGCGCCCCAGGGACTCCGTGGCGCCTCGGGTGGGGGCGGGGGGCAGTGCTGATTGTCACCCGCGTCCCCCATCTGTGCCTGTTCTCTGTCTGTGCAGGGACATTCATCCCGGCAGGACGCAGGGGGCCGGGAAGGATTCGTGAAGGCCCCTGGCCACGTGGTGACATGAAAAAACGCCGGGTGCCCCGTCTCCCATGGCGACTGTTAGTGCCCGTGCTCGTGTGCAAGGCAGGAGGTGGGACAGGGGGTCGGTTTTCAGCCCCCGACACGCGCAAACCGCGGGCCCCCCGCGCGCAGCTCCTGGTGGCTTCGGGCGTGGGATGGGATCACCGCGTCACAGTGTCCGCCGTGAACCTCCGGCCCCCGCATCGTCCCCGGGTGCCCGGCGGTGGCGGGAGCAGGCGGTTCAGCCCAAGGCACCGAGCACCTTGGGGACGATGCCATCGCTGTGTCCTGTGTGCAGACCTTGAGCCGAGGGGCCGGGGCCAAAGTCAGGTCGATCAGCTGGGACAAGATGGAGAAGCCGGGGACAATCGGTCAGCGCGTTTGCTGTGCACCTACTGTGCGCCGGCCACTGTGCACCTACTATGCAGAAGTCCCTGTGCACCTACTATGAGTCGGCCCCTGCATACCTACTATGCGCCAGTCACTGTGCACCTAGTATGTGCAAGTCCCTGCACACCCACTATGCGTCAGTCCCTGTGCACCTACTATGTGCCAGTCACTGTGCACCTGCTATGCAGAAGTCCCTGTGCACCTACTATGAGTCGGCCCCTGCGTACCTACTATGCGCTGGTCACTGTGCACCTAGTATGTGCAAGTCCCTGCGCACCCACTATGCGGCAGTCCCTGTGCACCTACTATGTGCCGGTCACTGTGCACCTGCTATGCAGAAGTCCCTGTGCCCCTACTATGAGTCGGCCCCTGTGCACCTACTATGCGCCAGTCACTGTGCACCTACTATGTGCAAGTCTCTGCGCACCCACTATGCGTCAGTCCCTGTGCACCTACTATGTGCCGGTCACTGTGCACCTGCTATGCAGAAGTCCCTGTGCCCCTACTATGAGTCGGCCCCTGCGCACCTACTATGCGCCAGTCACTGTGCACCTACTATGTGCAAGTCCCTGCGCACCCACTATGCGTCAGTCCCTGTGCACCTACTATGTGCCGGTCACTGTGCACCTGCTATGCAGAAGTCCCTGTGCCCCTACTATGAGTCGGCCCCTGCGCACCTACTATGCGCCAGTCACTGTGCACCTACTATGTGCAAGTCTCTGTGCACCCACTATGCGTCAGTCCTTGTGCACCTACTATGTGCCGGTCACTGTGCACCTGCTATGCAGAAGTCCCTGTGCACCTACTATGAGTCGGCCCCTGCGCACCTACTATGCGCCAGTCACTGTGCACCTACTATGTGCCGGTCACTGTGCACCTGCTATGCACAAGTCACCGCGCACCTACTATGGGCTGGTCCCTGTGCACCTACTAAGAGTCAGTCCCTGCGCACCTACTATGCACCGGTCACTGTGTACCTACTATGTGTAAGTCTCTGCGTGCCCACTATGTGTCAGTTCCTGTGTACCTACTATGCGCCAGTCACTGTGCATCTGCTATGCACACGTCACCGTGCACCTACTATGGGCCGGTCACTGTGTACCTACTGTGCACCGGTCCCTGTGCACCTACTATGAGTCGGCCCCTGCGCACCTACTATGTGCCGGTCACTGCACACCTACTATGCACCAGTCGCTGTGCACCTATTATGCACCGGTCGCGTGGACGCAGAAACGTCCAGCAAGCCCGTGAGTGCTGTCTTCCCGGGACTCGTGGGGAAGGAGGCCACTCAAGTGTCACGCAGCTGGCTCGTGGGGGACGTGAGACTGGAACCCAGGTGTCTGGAGACTCTGGGGAGTAAACACGGTGGCCTCAGGCAGCCGGATTCCAAGATGTGCCACCTTCCCGGAGATGGCACAAGAGTCTCTCCTTGGATCGTGTTTCCGGGAACCAACGCGAGGCTCTGCGTCGGCTGACCCTGGGTGTGTGATGTGTCGTCTCCGGGAGGGACGAGATGGAGTGTCACTTCAGACGTCAGTGGACACACTAGGCAGGCAGCTCATGGCAGAGCCGGGGATCCCCCCCCAAGCCGTGGGGTGCACGCAGCCCGATCTCAACGCGCAGCTTCCTGTCCCTGGGTGGTTTGTGCTTTGACCCATTTTGCAGATGGGGAAACTGAGGCCCATGGGGACAATCCCATGGCCCAGTGGGTTAGCAGTGAATCCGGGACCTCCCCCCTTCCCAGTCCTGCTCTTCCGCTGATTGGGATACGGCCGCCAGCCTGTCTGCTCCGTCTCAAACTTTGCAGCCCCCAGAAAGCTCAGCCCCGAACCCCTTGTCCCCTCCCCGCTGGCTTCAGAAAGGTCCCCACCACCTGTCTCACTCAGAGCAGCTGGACGCCACCGCCGCCACCTCCGCCGGTTCCTTCTGCAGTCTGACCTCGATCACACATATTGCCGCACCCTCGAGGGCGGAATTTGGGGCCAAGAGAGAGTCCCTGAGGGGTGGGGGGGGGGAGAAAAACATGCCTTTTTTATGAGCTGTCAGGCGCGTTTGGCTGCGTTCAGGGCTGTGGCTCGCAGGGAGTGTGACATAAAGTGGAATTAAACGGTCAGAGCTGGACAGCGCCGGGCCGGGTCACACAGTGCTTGTCCCCCGCCCCGACGAGGGTGCACGTGACCGTTCAGGCTTCGGAAAGGGCCTGGGCTCGTTTGCTGGGTCGTTTAAGGTGATAAGCTCTGGGCAGCTTGAATTTATGATGCTCTTAAAGGACAAGTGGACTCAGACGGTTGCTTGGAAACCAGTCGGGGCGGGGGGGAGGGGACAGAGCTTGGCCCTTCTGCAAGCTCTTCTGGGCTGGCCCAGAAAGGACCTACTGTGCGCCAGGCGGGGGCTGGTTTTACCGTCATGTTGGCTGCTTGGAAACCAGTTGGGGGGGAGGGGACAGAGCTTGGCCCTTCTGCAAGCTCTTCTGGGCTGGCCCAGAAAGGACCTACTGTGCGCTAGGCAGTGGCTGCTTTTACCGTCATGTTGGCTGCTTGGAAACCAGTTGGGGGGGAGGGGACAGAGCTTGGCCCTTCTGCAAGCTCTTCTGGGCTGGCCCAGAAAGGACCTACTGTGCGCCAAGCGGGGGCTGGTTTTACCATCATGTTGGCTGCTTGGAAACCAGTTGCGGGGGAGGGGTTAGAGATTGGCCCTTCTGGAAGCTCTTCTGGGCTGGCTCAGAAAGGACCTACTGTGCGCCAGGCGGGGGCTGGTTTTACTGTCATGTTGGCTGCTTGGAAACCAGTCTGATGAGGGGAGGGGTCAGAGCTTGGCTCCTCTGTAAGCTCTTCTGGGCTGGCTCAGAAAGGACCTACTGTGCGCCAGGCGGGGGCTGGTTTTACTGTCATGTTGGCTGCTTGGAAACCAGTCTGATGAGGGGAGGGGTCAGAGCTTGGCTCCTCTGTAAGCTCTTCTGGGCTGGCTCAGAAAGGACCTACTGTGCGCCAGGCGGGGGCTGGTTTACCGTCATGTTGGCTGCTTGGAAACCAGTCTGATGGGGGGAGGGGACAGAGCTTGGCCCTTCTGTAAGCTCTTCTGGGCTGGCTCAGAAAGGACCTACTGTGTGCCAGGCGGTGGCTGGTTTTATTGTCCTGTTCTCGTGGAATCCTGCAATGAATGTATGTAGCGATGCCCACGCTTTGCAGATGAGAAACACGTGGAGTCACTTGTTTGAGCTTTGCCCGGCGATTCTTCTGCATCTGATGCCAGAGTGAGGTCACTAAACGTACGACACTGACCGCCCGGCCCTTTTGTCTGTTCTCCCAGCGTGTGACTGTCCCCCTGGGAGAACTCGGTGAGTGCTGGGACTGCCGTTCCCCCGTAGTGACCGCATGCCCGGAATTTCCCGGAAAGATCCCACTGGTCGTTTAAACTGTTGAAATAACGCCCAGAAATTCCGTTCTTGCGGCTTCTAAGCTGTAGCGTGTGTGCGTTTGTTGCACGATTTCAATTAATCGTCTATATGGCCTGCGCCTGTAGGATCGTCACTGCTGTTCCGGATAGAAATCGGAGACCGGGCGCGGTGGCTCACGCCTGTCACCCCAGCGCTCTGGGAGGCCCAGGCGGGAGGATCGCTCGAGGTCAGGAGTTCGAGACCAGCCTGAGCGAGAGCGAGACCCCGTCTCTACTAAAAATAGAAAGAAATTAGCTGGACAGCTAAAAATATATAGAAAACATAAGCCAGGCATGGTGGCGCATGCCTGTAGTCCCAGCGACTCGGGAGGCCGAGGCAGGAGGATGGTTTGAGCCCCGGAGTTTGAGGCCAGCCTGGACAGCATAGCAAGACCCTATCTCTACAAAAAAGAAAAATGAGCCGGGCGTGGTGGCGCATGCCTGTCGTCCCAGCTACTCGGGAGGCTGAGGCAGGAGGATCGCTTGAGCCCAGGAGTCTGAGGTTGCTGTGAGCGAGGCTGACGCCACAGCACTCTAGCCCGGGCCACAGAGCGAGACTCTGTCTCAAAAAAAAAAAAAAAAAAAAAAAAACACTAAAACAAAGCACAACCTAAGACCCGACTGTCCACATCCTTTGATGCAGAACCCAACGAACTGTGCCTCTATTTTCATGTCTGCAAAATGGGTCCAAGCGCAGACAGAAGTGTGTTTGTGATCGGATAATGATCGAGAGCGGGATTTGGATCCAACAGGGTCTGCTGGGGGCAGCCAGGGTGGAACGGCATTGGACAGGGAGGCAGCCGGGACTCCGTTCCTGCCTCCTAGAACATTCTAGAAAAGGCCTGGCTGCACCCTCCTCTCTGGGCTGGGGAGCAGGCGGAGGAGGGGTCCGGGCGCAGGTAAACTGCAGCCCCGCAAACGGTTGGGCTCTGGCGGAAGAGGAGGAAGGGCTGCATGGGACCGGTCTACACAGTCACGTTCTTGAACCTGGTTCTGAGCTCCGCCGAGCAACTGAGGCTCCACAGAGGGAGCTGGCGGTCCCCCCAGGGGGGTGACAGGCGGCGGAGGTGCAGGGTGGTCCCGGGAGGGCAGGGGAGGCTCCAGCATCCTCAGCGAACCTCGAGAAGGTTCTTTCTCGCTCCATGGGCGTCTGGTGTGTTGCGTGTTTTAAATGCATCGTTTGCAACCAAAGCGCAACAAAGTAACTTGTTTGCAAAGAGGTCGGACTGGAAGCGGGAAGCCCCTTGGGGAGCGGGGGTCGGGGTCGCAGCTCAGCCTGGGGTCCCGGGTGAGGACCCCGACGTCAGGGGAAGCTCGGGCAGGAGGAGGTCACCTTGTCCCTGCTCTGTGTGGCCCCCTGGGGACATCTGTTCCGAGATAGGTCTGGCTCCTGTGATCGTTAGTTGAGAGGCAGATCCGGGGCGGGCCCTGGTTCAGCTGTAGCCTAAGGCTCCGTGTCTCTTCCCCGTGTCCCCAACCCCGCCGTGTCCCCAACCCCGCCGTGTCCCCAACCCCGGCCACACTTCCTCTGCCTGGGCCAGGGCCCGAGGCCACTGTCCCCGGCCTGCCTGCCTGCCTCAGGGCTGGGCTGTAGTTGGCCCCGGCCAGTCCAGAAGCGACATTCCCTTCTCTCCTTCCTCTCATCCACCCATGGAACATTCCAGCATCTCATCCCGGCGTTCCCAGAGGGCGGGAATACGTATTGGATGAGGATTTCACAGGATCAGATTCTGCGTATAAAGAGAAGTTGTCTGAGGCCGCGTTGCCAGTGGCAATAGAGGGAGCCATTGAAGGTTCTTGAGCAGGAGCAGCGCAGGAATCTACGTATTGGATGAGGATTGAATCAGATCAGATTTTGCGTATAAAGAGAAGTTGTCTGAGGCTGCGTTGCCAGTGGCAATAGGGAGCCATTGAAGGTTCTTGAGCGGGAGAGGGGAGCAGCGTGTTAGAACGGTCACTGTGCCGTGGGGAGGGGACAGGCTGGGAGCAAGGAGGCCGCTGTGAGGGGGCCGGAGCCGTCTCTACGGGGATCCCGGTCTGGGATCGTACACGGGTTGTTCGCGTGTGAGGACGGGGGCGGCGTCTGCTGTATTCACCGGTGTTTTATGCAGCGCTCGGCATACAGCCGGCGCTCGATAAGTAGGCATCGAAGGCCGGTGTTTGTGATGCAATTAATTCGCGGTGTCATCGTCACGGGGGTACAGCTGTGAGATTGTCACATCCGCGTGAGCCGTCCGCCTCGCGGCCCCCGCGAAGCAGGCGAGACTGGAATCGTCTTGCGCACGAATGATCGAGCCGATGGCCCGGAACGCACGTCCCGGGTTCTGTCCACCACGTCACCCGTCCCTGATTCAGGGTCAGGGGACCCAGGTGACCTTGAGGACAAACCCTGCTGTCTGGACAAGCCGGTTCGGACCCCGGAGCGATCGGTTGGACATCTCGTGCCTTTGAAACCAGCCTGGCGCAGCACGTGCCAAGGCCCTGGGGCAGCGAGGAGCCTGGCTAGTCGGGTGGGGGCTGGTGGCTGGGTCGTACGTGTGTCCCCTTCATCCGTGTGACACGGATAAGACCCCCCCCCCCCGGCGGGTTCACGTCGCTCGACCAGACGCTCTAACCCCCGTCTCTGTCCCCTGCTCTGACGCAGCACCTACACAGAGCCTTACAAGGTCTGTCCTGTCTTGGTGGCGGTCCCAAAAGAGGACGTCACGTCGGACGAGGAGCAGAGGAGCTCGGAGGAGGAGGAGGAGGAGGAGGACAGCGTCCCGAGAGACGCCAGCGTCACCCCCAAGGTAGGTCACCGTCCCTGCCCCGGGGGAGGGGCCGGGGGCATGTGGACGTCAGACACCCGCCTGTGTGGCCGCAGCTGGGTGGGTCACTCGCCCGGGGGGGGGGGGGGGTGGCTGTGGCTTGAGGTAGCACAGCCCACCCGGGTCCTGCTTGGGGACGGCGCTGAGGGTGGCGACACCCATTCAGTGACGTGGTCTCGGCCCTTCCGCAAGCCCCTTCTAAGGCGTCAGAAATTGCTCCCGGCGTTCAATGTTTGCAAAGCAGAGAGGCAGGTAAAAATCCGTTTGTCCGCATGGACGATGTTTCTTGGCATTTCACGCAAGTGACACTTACCAAGGGCTTGGTGGGGGGGGACCCCTGACAAGGGGGTTACTCTCCCCGGCTCCTCTTCTTCCCTGTCGTGTGGCGGGGGAGGGAAGAGACACACAGAGGTTCAGAGAGGTTAAGTAACTTGGCCAAGGTCACACAGCATGCGAAGGGGCGGGGTTCGCACGGGTTCAAAGCTATGAAAGGAGCGAGGCAAGGTCCAAAGACGTCAAGTGACTTTCTGAAGGTCCCAGAGTTTGCCGAGCACCAGGGGACGGCTTGAGGACGCCGGCGCCGGCCTCCGGCAGCTTTGGTGGCCTCCTCTGGACACCGTCAGCGCCTGTCCCCAACTCTCGATGGCTCTGTTTGCTCCCGCAGGTGGAAGGACAGTCCAGAGCCCTCGTCATCGTGCAGGACCTACTGTCCTCGGAGAAAGCGTGAGTCCCCCCGGGCGGCTGGAGCTCGCAGACAAAATGTCACCCCTCCCGCGCTTACGCGACACGGGGACTAGCGCAGGCTCAACTCGCTTTCCCTCCGCAGGTACGTGGAGATGCTGCAGCGGCTCCACCTGGTGAGTTGGGCATTTTGATTGTCCCCAAGCTGATCGTCCCTTGGACGAGGCTGGTACAAGAGGCAGCAGGAAAGCATTGAGGGGACAGAGGTGACTGTCATTTGCAGAGGCGTTTTTGGGGAAGGCTGTGTCCTCCTGGACGTTCTCCAAGGCCGGGTGGCGGTGAGCTTGTAGCGGGGGGCATGGGGGCGTTGGATGGAAGGTTCTGGAAGGATTTGGGGTTTCCTCGGCCCTCTTGCGGAGAGAGGCGGGAGGGGCGGCCCCGGGCATTTCTGCGGGCGTGAGTTTGCGGGCACCTGCGTGCGTCACGTGTGGGTCCCTGTGGAGGAGGGGATTGATGGCATGGCCAGGGAGCAGACAGGGTCCTCCCCCGGGTGACCTCTGGCCAGCCAAGGGGGCAACAGCTCAGGGCGGTGACAACCAACCTCGGGGGATCCCGGCATTCCCCGAGGAGGTGACATTGGGAGGGGTCGCCGCGTGTCGGTCACCTTCCCTGGGCTGCCTGCTGGGGACAGAGACGGTTAGAACCGCGTCTGGGAGGTGCGGAAAGTGACAATTGTCTCCACACGGCCCCGTGAAGCAGGTGTGTGTTCGTAGCCCCATTTCGCAGACGAGGAGATCGAGGTCTTTGCAGAGGAAGGGACCTCGGCCCGGTCACACGCGGGCACCTCTCCAGGGGCACGAGGGCTCCTGTTTGCTTTCCAAGCCGGGCCTCGTCTACCCCAGGGCCTTTGCACGTGCTGTGTCGGCCGCCCGGAGCACGTCCCTCTTGTCTCAGGGTGGCGTTGCGTCCTCGGGGGGCTTCCCGGAGCTAAGCCGGACCTCCCCGCCCCTGCTTTTCCCCGTCCAACACTTACAGCCCCGGGACAAGTCATGTTTCTGCTCATCGTCCCCAGCCCCGGGTTGCAAACTCTCTGGGGACAGACGCGTCCCTGTCCTGCCGGGGCGGCGGGGCTCCGTGCAGAGCCGCTGCTCAGAGCGTTTGCAGCGCGAACAGGGAGGGAAGGACGGCTGGCGGTTTCCGTCCCTCCGTCCCTCTGTCCCCCCGGGTGCCAGGAGGGACCAGAATGACGGAGTGACAGATGGCCTGGCTCGGCGCTTGCCGCCGGCGCGCTGGTTTTAACAACGGACGTTCGTGGCGGTTCTGATCGTGCTCGGGGGTTTGGACTGAGTCACGTTGGCGATGGCCGATGGCCGATGGCCGTCCTGCCCCCCGGGACCGAGTCGCCTCAGTGAGAATTAATTAGGGACGAGAAACCACCTGGAGGAGCCATTGGTGTTGAAGGTCCCCGGGGAGACACGAGGATGTGGCCAGTGACTTCTCTGGGCTTGTTCTCCCTCCTCCCTCCCCTTCCCTCCTCCTCCCTCCTCCCTCCCCTTCCCTCCTCCTCCCTCCTCCTTCCTCCCTCCCCTTCCCTCCTCCTCCTCCCTCCCCCTCCCTCCTCCCCTCCCTCCTCCCTCCTCTCTCCCTCCTCCTCCTCCCCTCCTCCCTCGTTCCCCCTCCCTCCCCTCCCTCCTCCCCTCCCTCCTCCCTCCTCTCTCCCTCCTCCTCCTCTCCTCCTCCCTCGTTCCCCCTCCTTCCCCTTTCTCCTCCCTCCTCCCTCCTCCCTCCCCTTCCCTCCTCCTCCTCCCTCCCCCTCCCTCCTCCCCTCCCTCCTCCCTCCCTCCTCCCTCCTCCCTCCCTCCCCCTCCTCCCTTCCTCCCCCTCCTCCCTCCCTCCTCCCTCCTCCCTCCCTCCCTTCCCTCCTCCCTCCTTCCCCCTCTCTCCCCTTCCTCCTCCCTCCTCCCTCCCTCCTCTTCCTCCTCCCTCCTCCCTCCTCTCTCCCTCCTCCTTCCTCCGTCCCTCCTCTTCCTCCTCCCTCCTCTCTCTCTCCTCCCTCCTCTCTCCCTCCTCCCTCTTCCGTCCTCCCTCCCTCCTCCCTTCCTTCCTCTCCTCCCTTCCTCCCCCTCCTCCCTCCTCCCTCCTCCCTTCCTCCCTCATCCTCCCTCCTCTGTCCTCCCTCCCTCCTCCCTTCCCCCTCCTCCCTCCTTCCCCCTCCCTCCTCTTCCTCCCCCTCTTTCCTTCTCCCTCCTCCCTCTTCCCTCCCTCCTCCCTCCTTCTCCCTCCCTCCTCCCTCCCTCCCCTTCCCTCCTCCTTCCCTCCTCCCTCCTCGTCCCTCCCTCCTTCCCTCCTCCCTTCTCCCTCCTTCCCTCCTCCCTTCTCTCTCCCCCCTCCCTCCCCCCAGCTGGGATGCTCCCGTCTGCGCATCAGGGTGACCAGATCTGGTCTCAGCTTCCCCGTGACTCAGTCTCCCTTTCTGTTAAGCGGGGGTCGAGGGTCGTGCGGTCAGGAAAGCATCGCAAAGCCCCGTCCTCTGTGTCCCCGGCTCTGCAGGACTTCGGAGACATCTCGGGGACCCAGAATACCGTGGGCCCTGCTCTGACGATGTCCCGTTGACGGTGCAATCACCACTACCGTGGGAGCCGCACTTTACAGTTTGCAAAGTCATCAGGATGAGCCCCTCCCCCCCCGCAGCCTCTTGCTGTACCTGCGGGGCTGTTATCCCCGTCGTACAGGTGGGGAAACTGAGGCACGGTCCCGCGACTGCCCTCTGGCGCGGCTGGGCTTGAACTTGGAGGTTGACAGTCGCCTGACAAACAGCCACGCGAGCAAGAGGGGTGATTCCGCCGTCCTCAGAGGACAGCGATGTCTGTCTGTCCTTTCCCGGGAGGCCGGGACCGCGGAGACCCCGCAGGGCTGGATCCTGGGGCCGAACGCGCCGGGCAACAGCGGGGTCCTCTTGTCACCAGGTCAATGGGGACACCTTCCCCCCGGGTTCAGAATGACCCGGTCGCCCCGAGTCCGAATGAGCCACCGCGCTCCCTGTCACCCTGTCCTTCTCCGTCCCCTGAAAAACTCACTTCCAAGAAGGGCTGTGCGCTAGCTCAGATGCAACGAGAGGAGATTCGGTGGCTTGTTAGAGCTCAAGCTGTCCCCTGTCCCCTGTCTCTTGTGCCTTGTCCCCTGTCTCTTGTCCCTTGTCCCCTGTCTCTTGTCCCCTGTCCCCTGTCTCTTGTGCCTTGTCCCCTGTCCCTGCGGTTCCCGGCAGAGCGGGTCACAGGGGCAAGAGGTCAGCGCAGCGCGGGAGGAGGTGTTCAGCAAGTAGGGACCTTTCTAAATGCCACATGTGCTGCGTCCTGGTGGCCTGGGCGTCTCTGGGCAGATGTTGGAGGGGACAACACCAGACGGGGGCGGGGGGAGGGTCTGTCAGCCTCAGCCTCCCCACCCGCACCTCCTCCTCTGTCTTGTTTTCCTTTCTCTGACCCCCTTTCCCGCTCTCTGCCCTTTTTCCTACCCCTCCGCCCTCCCCCGGGAGGGGAGAAAGCCAGGAGGGCTTCCTGGAGGAAGGGGACTGCCCATCCTCTCAGCCACTCTCTGCTTTTGGATCTTTATGGGCAACCTGAGACCCCGACTGAGACCCCATCTCTACTAAAAATAGAAAGGAATGAGCCGGACAGCTAAAAATATATATATAAAAAATGAGCTGGGCGTGGTGGCGCATGCCTGTCGTCCCAGCTACTCCTCTGGTCCCAGCTACTCCTCCGGTCCCAGCTACTCCTGTAGTCCCAGCTACTTGGGAGGCCGAGGAAGGAGGATGGCTTGAGCCCTGGAGTTTGAGGCCAGCCTGGACAACATAGCAAGACCCCATCTCTACAAAAAAGAATAAAAGAAAAATTAGCCAGGCGTGGTGGCGCATGCCTGTCGTCCCAGCTACTCGGGGAGGCTGAGACAGGAGGATCACTTGAGCCCAGGAGTCTGAGGCTGCTGTGAGCGGGGCTGATGCCACGGCACTCTAGCCCGGGTGACAGAGGGGGACCCTGTCCCAAAAGAATAAAAAATAAAATAAATTCACTGGAGTTCCAGAAAGAGAAGAGAAAGAAAACGGGAGGGGAGGTATTTCCTTAGATGACAAATGACCCCGATCTCTCATCCGTCTTGTAAAAGACGGGCATCGGCCAGGTCACCGCAGGGAAGGGAGGAGGGACGCACGCGTGTTAGGCGCCGTGGTGCCAGGAATGGGGTTGGGGACTCTCCCTTGGGCGTTGTCACCTCTGCTTCCCAGGGGAGAACGCTGGGTCCTGAGGCCGCGGCGGAAGGTCCCGTGACTGTCGCTACGTGGCCCGGGGCTCCGAAGCCGCAGGGTGACAAGGTTTTCGGGCTTGCAGGAATTCCACGGAGCTGTCGTGAGGGCCTTGGACGACGGGGACCAAGAAGGCGGGGACGCGGTGGCCCGGGAGGAGCTGAAGCTGAGCCTGAGCGAACTCCCAGCCATCCTCGACCTGCACTTGGGGATCTTGCAAGAGCTGGAGGAGAGGCTGGCGCAATGGTGAGCTGTCCCCACGCTCCCAGACGGCCACTCCTGCGCCGGGTCCAGCTGGGATCGTCCCCAGGGACACAGGTCACAGGCCGTGCGAGTCCTCACTGCCCCCCGTCCCCCTGCCTGGCCGCAGGGAGACCCAGCAGAAGGTGGCCGACGTCTTCCTGGCCCGGGAGCAGGAGTTTGACCACCACGCCGCCCACATCCTGCAGTTCGACCGCTGCCTGGCTCTGCTTGGGGACAACTGTCTCCGCTGTCCCCAACTGGCAGCTGCCGTCTGTGAATTCGAGGTGGGTCCTTGGGCTTCTGAGACCCTGCCGGGGACGGACGCAAGGGGTTGGGGGTGGACACTGAGGAGCTTCGTGCAAAGCGGTGGGAGGCTGAGAAGCAGGGAGGGGTGAGGCAGGTAGAGGGGAAGGCAGAATCCAGAACATTCCACGGTGGGCAGCGAGTGGGTGACAGCTCCGTGAGCCCCAGCCGTGGGAAAGGCCTCAGGGGCGGCTGTCCTGGCACCGGCCGAGCTCGGGGGGCCCCAGCCGGGAGCGGGTGACCGCAGAAATGACCGACACCGGCCACCAACTGGGAATCCAGGCAGAAAATGGGGGGGGCTTTTGTGTTTCGTTAAGATCGGGGAGCAGAGCAGGGACGAGGAGAGGCGGGGTACGGGGTACATACAGCTCTGAACTGGGAGGAATTAGCACGACGGGGTCGGGCTAATCCGGGAGGGCTTCCTGGAGGAGGATGACCTGGGTTTTGAAGATGAGGGAGAAGTTTGGCCCGGCCAAGGAGGAAGTCTGGTTGGGTCGGCAGATGTGGGACGCTGTGAGTTTGGGTCCCTCAAGGCAGGGGTCACTGATGGAGTTTCTTCCTGTCTCTCTCTGTCTCTTTGTCTCTCTGTCTCTCTCGCGAGAGCAGCAGGGTCTACACGGACGCGGCCAGACCGCGAAGCATCATCTGCTGCGGGTGGTTCAGCGCCTGTTCCAGTACCAAGTGCTGCTCACAGGTGGGCCTCGCGGGGGGTCAAGGTGGGCTGGGGTGGGGGGCGGCAGCTGGGAGGGTCCCCCGAGGACGGGGGTCAAGGACATGGCGGGAAGGCGCACGATGCTGACCTCAGCTCCGAGCAGGGCAGCTCGGTGTCGGGGAAGAATGGCTCCCAGCTTCCGGTCCCCACCCGCCGCTGTCCCTCGAGGTGCAATTGGAACCCTCTGACCCCTCCCCCCACCCCACCCCGTGCTCGAGGCTGGAGATAGAGCGGTCGATAAACGGGCAAACCCTCTGCACGTGAGCCGCGTGTAGGGCTGGAGGAAGAGAGTGGGAGGTGGCGGGAACGGCAGGTGCAAAGGCCGCCTCCCTCCTCCCTCCTCCCTCCTCCCCCCTCCTCCCCCTCCCCCTCCCCCTCCCCTCCTCCCTCCTCCCTCCTCCCTTGTCCCTCCTCCTCCTCCCTCCTCCCCCTCCTCCCTCCTCCTCCCTCCTCCCTCCTCCCTCCCTCCTCCCTCCTTCCTTCTTCCCTCCTCCCTCCTCCCCCCTCCTCCCTCCTCCTCCCTCCTCCCTCCTCCCTCCCTCCTCCCCTCCCTCCTCTTTCCTCCTCCCTCCCTCCTCCCTCCTCCCCTCCTCCCTCCTCCTCCCTCCTCCCCCTCCTCCCTTCTTCCCTCCTCCCCCCTCCTCCCCCTCCCCATCCCTCCCTCCTCCCCCTCCTCCCTCCTCCTCCCTCTGTCCTCCCTCCTCCTCCCTCCCTCCTCCCTCCTCCCCCCTCCTCCCTCCTCCCTCCTCCCACTCCCTCCTCCTCCTCTTTCCTCCCTCCTCCTCCTCCCTCCTCCTCCTCCCTCCTCCCCCCTCCTCCCTCCTCCCTCCTCCCCCTCCCTCCTCCTCCTCTTTCCTCCCTCCTCCTCCTCCCTCCTCCTCCTCCCTCCTCCCCCTCCTCCCTCCTCCCTCCCTCCTCCTCCCCCCTCCTCCCTCCTCCCTCCTCCCCCTCGCTCCTCCTCCTCTTTCCTCCCTCCTCCTCCTCTTTCCTCCCTCCTCCTCCTCCCTCCTCCTCCTCCCTCCTCCCCCTCCTCCTCCCTCCTCCCTCCTCCCTCCTCTTTCCTCCCTCCTCTTTCCTCCCTCCTCCCTTCCCTCCTCCCCCTCCCCCTTCCTTCCTCCCCCTCCCTCCTCCTCCCTCCCTCCTCCTCCCTCCTCCCTCCCCCTCCCTCTTCTCTCCTCCTCCCTCCCTCCTCCTCCCTCCTCCCTCCCCCTCCCTCTTCTCTCCTCCTCCCTCCCGCCTCCTCCCTCCTCCCCCCTCCTTCCTCCCTCCTCCCTCCTCCCTGCAAAGGCCCTGGGGTAGGAACGAGCTCGGCGTGTTCAGACACCGCGGAATGGAGCGTGTGCTTCTAGAAGGCAGGGTCCCTTGTGCCTGTCCCCAGAGCCGTAGCCAGGGTGGCTGTCTGTTGGCCGCGCGAGGCCGACGGTGGTCTTGGAACCCGGCCATGTGCCAGCGTGGTGTCACGGTGGGGCTCACGGGGGACAGCGCGGGCGCCCCGTCCTGCTGGGCCTCCCACGCTGGTGGCAGGACGGGGGTGGCCTCGCCAGGGTGTCACCGACTCCCTGCGCTCGTTCTGCCCACAGACTATCTGAACAACCTGTGCCCGGACTCGGCCGAGTACGACAGGACACAGGGTGAGTCTGTCACAAATCCGGGGCGAGGGACACGGCCCCGTCTGGCCTCTGTCCCCGAGCAGTTTCCGGGCAGGGGACACGGCCCCGTCTGGCCTCTGTCCCCGAGCAGTTTCTGGGCAGGGGACACGGCCCCGTCTGGCCCCTGTCCCCGAGCAGTTTCCGGGCACAGGACACGGCCCCGTCCCTGCCGGCCGGGTGTGTCCTGTAGCCTCCAGGTCTCCCGGGGTGACTCCCCTCCCCCTCCACATTGGGGACCCCCCGGGGGGGGCGGGGGACGCTGGCGTGTGGCCAGAGGGTGAGGGGCCCCCCAGAATGCGGCCACAGGAAGTGGGGGGCCCAGTCGGAAAAGCTCCCCACGGTTTTCTGTCTCCTCCCAGTTCCACGTGGCTGTCCCCGTGGGTCCCCGGCCCGGGCCGTTCCTTCTGGAACACACTCAGTTTACAGCGGGGGAAACTGAGGCAGAGGGGGGGTCACGTACTGTGACGGTCCCTTAGAGAGCTGGGGCGTGTGACGTGGCCCTACAGTGGGAAACATCGGTGCCACCCCTTGTCCCCTGCCACCAAAAGTCCCTGCCGCGGCGAGGGGGCCGGGGCAGGGGACCGAGGAGGTGAGCAGAGAGGGGACAGGTGGGCACAGTGGGACCGAGGCGGCTCCCCCCCGACGGCCCGGCTGTCTGCTCTGTGTCTGTCCCCAGGCGCCCTGAGCCTCCTCTCCAAGGTGACAGACCGCGCCAACGACAGCATGGAGCAGGGGGTGAGTGTGGCCCCTTGGGGGCGGGTTCTAGAACCTTCCGTACCCTGCCCCGCTCTGATCTGTGTCCCGGGAGCTGCAGGCAGGCACCTCTCTGCAGAGAGCCTGGGTTCTGGCCCCGACCCCTGCCGAGTGACCAGGTGACCCTCTGCTAGACAATAGGCTTCTTCGAGGACAGCAAACACATTCCACATCCCAGCCCCCCCCTCCCGTGGTTACCATGGTTACTTGCCTCCACACACTCCCTGCTCCCTTTCTCTGTCAATGCGAGAGAGTGCTGTGTTAAGAATGATTCTGAGGCTCAGTCCCAGCTCGGCGGGGAACACGGTCACGTCCTGGGCCGGTGTGCAAGGGACTTTTCATCCTCCCAAACTGAAACTAGACACCATCCCCACCTCCTCCCGGCCCCTGCCAAGCCCCGTTCTGCTCGCGGAATAGCCTTTATTTTCTAGAACAATTTCAAAGCTCTAGAGACACGTTCAGGAACGAAACAGAGTTCGCGTGTATCTTGTACACGGTTTCGTTTATCAGTAACATATTTGCGTGGTACGTTTATTACGCGCAAGAATCGATATTGATACGGTGTTATTAATGGAAGAGCATGTAGCTTATTGAGATTTGTTTAGTTTTCTGGGATAGTTTCTCGGACATTCCTCGTGTTTGGCGACCTTGACGGCTTTGAAGCCCGACGCTCAGGTATATGGCAGGATGTCCCTGTCCTGGGCACGTGTGATGTGTTTCTCTCTGACCCCCCCACCCCACCTGCTTCCCTTCCCTAAATCATTCTCCGCAGCCCACACCTGAGCGGGGAATTCTGTCTCCTCTCCTTGAGGGCCGAGGATCCGCCGAGACGATTGAGAATTTTTCTGCTGCGGACATTTTTGTCTTTTCTCCCTCATTGATTAACATATCCGATCATTAGATAGAAATAAATGATCGATACGCATAGACACCGTGGAGATATATTGCATACTGGGGGTTCTAATCCCACACCGCTTGCTTATTTATTTTTTTTTATTTTTTTTTCCACATCATTTCTTTCTATTTTTTTAGTAGAGACGGGGTCTCGCTCTTGCTCAGGTTGGTCTCGAACTCCTGACCTCGAGCGATCCTCCCGCCTCGGCCTCCCAGAGTGCTGGGATGACAGGCATGAGCCACCGCGCCCGGCTCATTTTTCTTTTTTGTAGAGATGGGGTCTTGCTATGTTGCCCAGGCTGGCCTCCAACTCCCAGGCTCAAGCGATCCTCCTGCCTCAGCCTCCCGAGTAGCTGGGATTACAGGCATCGCCACCACGCCTGGCTCATTTTTTATATGTATTTTTAGTTGTCTGGCTAATTTCTATGTTTAGTAGAGACGGGGTCTTGCTCTTGCTCAGGCTGGTCTCGAACTCCTGACCTCGAGCGATCCTCCCGCCTCGGCCTCCCAGAGCGCTGGGATGACACACACTTGCTTTTCTAACCGTGACGCTCCAAGGAGCTTGGATCCAATCTCTTGCCAGGTGATGCATGTTCCTGGCTACTGGTCCCCACCTGGCCTGCAGGTGAGGAGAGCTGGAGTCCAACCTTGGGCACAGAGAGGCCAAGTGGCCGACCCCATGGCACACAGAATGATGGTGTTGTCAGGCCCCAGATCCGGAGGGACTAGCCTAATGGCGGACAGCGCACAACCTTGGCGTCCTGCAGACCCGAGCTCGCGTCCTGGTCCTGCCACTTAGAAGAGGGCAGATTTGGGCTGGACACGGTGGCTCACGCCTGTCATCCCAGCACTCTGGGAGGCCGAGGCGGGAGGATTGCTCGAGGTCAGGAGTTCGAGACCAGCCTGAGCAAGAGCAAGACCCCGTCTCTGCTAAAAATAGAAAGAAATGAGCTGGACAACTAAAAATATATATAGAAAAAATGAGCCAGGCGTGGTGGCGCATGCCTGTCATCCCAGCTACTTGGGAGGCTGAGGCAGGAGGATGGCTTGAGCCCTGGAGTTTGAGGCCAGCCTGGACAACATAGCAAGACCCCATCTCTACAAAAAAGAAAAAAAGAAAAATGAGCCGGGCGTGGTGGCGCATGCCTGTCGTCCCAGCTACTCGGGAGGCCGAGGCAGGAGGATCGCTTGAGCCCAGGAGTCTGAGGCTGCTGTGAGCAAGGCTGACGCCACGGCACTCTAGCCCGGGCGACAGAGCCAGACTCTGTCTAAAAAAAAAAAAAAAAAAAAAAGACAGAGGAGGTCAGATTTGGAGCAGGACTTCCTGCCAATGCCGTTGCTTACGGAGGGGACAAGACCCCCTGGAAGGGGCCCTCACGCTCTCCCTCCTGGCCCACGCCCACCCACAGGAGAACCTGCGGAAGTTGGTCCACATTGAACACAGCGTTCGGGGACAAGGGGACCTGCTGCAGCCGGGAAGGGTGAGTGCCACCGCGGGCAGGGGCAGAGGGTGGGAGGGTGGGCACGCAGGCGGGTGGGCACGGACCCTCTGGGCCTCCCCTGGGGCTGTGTGTCCCCCGCGTCTCTGGTCTCAGGGCAGTGACAGCCATGGTCCCAGTTGGCATTTGTCCTCTACGCTTGCTGGAGAAACAGCAAACGCTCTCTCCAGAGCACGGCCCGTAGGAAACGTCTTCGAAATAACATTCTTCAAGAGGCAGATCAACTCTCCTTTAAAGTTCCAAATGGAAAACATAAAATCAGCTCAGGAATCATGTTCGTGACCGGTTACGGCTCACGCAGGACAGGACGCAAAGGAACGAAAGATTGTGCTCGGGGGGGGGGGAGGGGGGCGGGGATTTTACTCGGAAGTAGCAAGGGGTCTCGCTAGTCTGGCCTTCTGTGAGAATCATACTGAGTGTTCTGGCCAGGATCGTGAGTTCGGGAAATATTTATTGAATAGCTGTTTGTGTGCTCCAGAATTAACGGGGCCATAGCAGTTGTTCACAGCTCTTCTGCTGCTCTAGCAAACTTCAGAGGCTCTGTTCTGAGTCGCCTCCCTGGTGCAAGCCGCGGTGGGAGTCTTGGGTTTTGCCCACTCTGTGGCCAGAACAGCATCTGGGGCCTTGGTGTGACACGAGGTGACACTCCCGAGAGGTCAGGGCTGTCCGTGTCCAGTGCCACCCTAGTGAGAGCGGATCGTCATCGTGAAACACACAATCCTGAGCACCATCACCCCAGATGTTGAAATCCCGAAATATCACAGTCCCGCAAAATGGAATTCTGGAAACAATAATCTAGGAAAGTCTTGAAAAGAATTTATCTTTTATTTATTTTATTTATTTATTTATTTTTTTTTTTAAGACAGAGTATGGCTCTGTTGCCCAGGCTAGAGTGCTGTGGCGTCAGCCTCGCTCACAGCAACCTCAGACTCCTGGGCTCAAGCGATCCTCCTGCCTCGGCCTCCCGAGTAGCTGGGACTGTAGGAGTAGCTGGGACTGTGGGAGTAGCTGCGACTAGAGGAGTAGCTGGGACTAGAGGAGTAGCTGGGACTGTGGGAGTAGCTGGGACTGTGGGAGTAGCTGGGACTAGAGGAGTAGCTGGGACGAGAGGAGTAGCTGGGACTGTGGGAGTAGCTGGGACTAGAGGAGTAGCTGGGACTGTGGGAGTAGCTGGGACTAGAGGAGTAGCTGGGACTAGAGGAGTAGCTGGGACTAGAGGAGTAGCTGGGACTGCAGGAGTAGCTGGGACTGTAGGAGTAGCTGGGACTAGAGAAGTAGCTGGGACTGCGGGAGTAGCTGGGACTGCGGGAGTAGCTGGGACTGCGGGAGTAGCTGGGACTAGAGGAGTAGCTGGGACTGCGGGAGTAGCTGGGACTGCGGGAGTAGCTGGGACTAGAGGAGTAGCTGGGACTAGAGGAGTAGCTGGGACTGCGGGAGTAGCTGGGACTAGAGGAGTAGCTGGGACTGCGGGAGTAGCTGGGACTAGAGGAGTAGCTGGGACTACAGGCATGCGCCACCATGCCCGGCTAATTTTATATCTATATTTTTAGTTGTCCAGCTAATTTCTTTCTTTTTTTAGTAGAGACGGGGGGGGGAGGTCTCGCTCTTGCTCAGGCTGGTCTCGAACTCCTGACCTCGAGCGATCCTCCCGCCTCGGCCTCCCAGAGTGCTGGGGTGACAGGCGGGAGCCCCCCGCGCCCGGCCGGGATTTTAGCCTTAAAGCAGATTCGATTCTCCGCGCGGGGAGCATCTCTCACGAGCTGGGATTCACCCGTGAGCTGCTCTCTGGTTCTCGGGGAGGCGTCACGGTTTGAGTGTCCCACTCCGGGGTCCCAGTGCCCTTCTCTGGGACAGCGGGGAGCATCGGCCGGTCCCTGAGGTCTGCCTGTCTCCCCACAGGAGTTCCTGAAGGAGGGGACGCTGATGAAGGTGACGGGGAGAAACAGACGCCCTCGGCACCTGTTTCTGGTAAGTCCCCGGGGTCGTGGGGGAAGGAGACTCGGCTCTGGGTCAGCAGCCACCACGAGGGTCCCCGCGTTTGGGACAGTCACTGAGGACCCCCGACTGCTCTGGGTCCCCTGCGGGGGTCCCTGGAAAATGGAGGTGTCTGTGCCCCCCCCCCACCAAGCTCGGGGACCCTCCCTGCACAGAAGCCGGGCGCAGCCCTCTGGGGCGAGCACGGGGCTGACGGGGTGTCCCCTCCGCAGATGAACGACGTGCTCCTGTACACGTACCCCCAGAAGGACGGGAAGTACCGGCTCAAGAGCTCGTTGGCCGTGGCCAGCATGAAGGTCATTCGCGGGGTTGGAGGGACAGGGACACCCCGGCGGGGCGGGGAGGGGACAGGGTCCTGCTTCTAGGGGCACCCAGAGCAGCTGGCGGCAGCAGCTGTTGAACTGTCACGGCCGATTTGTGCTGCAGGTGGTTCAGGAGAAAGGAGGGAGACGGAGGGCTTCCTGGAGGAGGGGGCCTGAGTCCTTAGAGTGGGTGATATTTGGTCAGAAGGGGGAGGGAGAGAGGGAAGGGCGCCCCGTGAGGAGGAGACAGGCAGGTGTTTGGGAGATTTGGGTTCATCTGTATCCTAGCCATGCAGACGGGGAAACTGAGGCAGAGAGCAGCAGCTGGGCGCACCTGGCACCTTCGTCCCCCTTTGCCACCAGGAGAAGGGGTGTCTGTGCGTGTCTCGGCCTGAACGTGCTGTTGGTTTTCCAGGTCAGCCGCCCCGTGACGGAGAAAGTGCCCTACGCCCTCCGGATCGAGACCCCCGAGTCCTGCCTGATGCTGTCCGCCAGGTACCGGGAGGCCGAGGGAGGGGACACGGCAGGGACGTGAGGGTGGGACGTTTGGAGTGACAGGAGCCGGCCGCGTCGTTTTTATCTGAGAGACTTCTGGATCAAAAGGCTTCATTCCTCTTCAGCGTTTCGGAACCATTTTTGGGGTCACAACCCCCTTTGAGAATCTAAGCAAAAACCATGCTCGCGCCTGTCATCCCAGCACTCTGGGAGGCCGAGGCGGGAGGATCGCTCGAGGTCAGGAGTTCGAGACCAGCCTGAGCAAGAGCGAGACCCCGTCTCTACTAAAAATAGAAAGAAATTAGCTGCACAATTAAAAAAATATATATAAAAAATTAGCCGGGCGTGGTGGCGCATGCCTATAGTCCCAGCTACTCGGGGAGGCTGAGGCAGGAGGATCGCTTGAGCCCAGGAGTCTGAGGTTGCTGTGAGCGAGGCTGACGCCACAGCACTGTAGCCTGGGCGACAGAGCGAGACTCTGCCTCCAAAAAAAAAAAAAAAAAAAAAAAAAAAAAAAAAAGGAAAAAAAAAACAGGAAAAAAAAAAAAACGGGGGAAAAAAAAAACGGAGGAAAAAAAACAGAGAAAAAAAAACAGAAAAAAAACAGAGGGAAAAAAACAGGAAAAAAGAAACGGGGGAAAAACAGAGGGAAAAACAACAGAAAAAAAAAACAGAGAAAAAAAAACAAAGAGAGAAAAAAAAACGAAAAAAAAAAAAACTATGACTTCTCTCCCCAGAAAAATGCACGTACTTATATAAAATATTATATATGACTTTAGGGGTTTCTAAGATCCATTGCTTAGATATAACAATTACAGGGTCTCATGTTTGCAAAATTCTTCGTGCACGATGGGGGCTTTTTAGCGATACAAACGGTCAAGGCAAGGAAAAAAAAACATCCCGTGCGCCATAGTTGATAAAGTCTTCTCCCTTTACGCTTTGGTGTCTAAAAGGTGAGAGAGAAAAAAATAACAGGTGAACGTTCAGCATTAGTCCATTTGTACTGCTCTAACAAAAAGCCACCAAATGCTGGCTTATAGACACCAGAAAGTTCTTGCAGTCTGGAAGGCTGGGAAGTCCAAGATCCAGGTGCCACCAGAGTCAATGTCCTGGCTCACAGTGGCCGCTTCTTGCTGTCACCACCTCGCGTGGTAGACGGGGAGGGGGCCTCTCCGGGGCCTCTTGTATAAGGGACCTAATCTGATCAAGGACGGCCCACCCTCATGACCTGATCATGTGGCCACGTCACGGGCCACGTCTCGGGCCACGTCATGGGCCACGGGCACAAACTATTAAAGCCCTTGACGTGTCGGGAGGACCCTGCTTTTTGGGGACAGAGTTGGGAACTGGTTCTGATGCAGAACCGTGACCGCTGTAGTCATGGAGAGCGGTCGTGAGGACAGTGACAGCCATCGGACCCCTGCCGGGTCCCGGGCACCCCCTCGATCCTCATCACCCGCCTCGGAGGGGGGACTTCTAGCTCCTTCCGTGCGTGGGAGGGGGCAGAACTGGGGCCCCGGCCCGTCCCGGGGCTGTGGGACCCAGAGCTCTTCTCCACTTTGATCTCCTGCCTGGGGCGGTGGAAGCAGCCTTGGAGATTCACAGGCAGTGAGGGAGGGCTTCCTGGAGGAGGTGACGTCTGGGCCTCGCCCGTCTTGATAGAATCAGAGGCTGGAGGAGGCCCAGGGTACAGCTTCTGTTTGCCCGGCTGTGACATGAAGGTGGTGACGGGCCACGCTGGGGCCTTCAGGTGGGGCTACCGTGTGTCCCCAGGCAGGGACGCCGGCCTCCAAGAGCCACCGTCACTGCCAGGCCTGTCACCCTCCTGCCAGCTGAGACCCTCCCTTCACAGCGAGCTCCCAGGGGACCGGGGCAGCACCCCTTCCTCTCCTCCTAGGGACGCGGCATCTGGCTGCGTGTCATGCCGCTTGGGCCTCGGTCCCCAACCTCCCTCCCCGGCCAAACGGGTCCCTTTGTCGCGGCTTTCCCGGGGACGCTGCCACGCGTGTGCAGGGGCGAGGCTGACACCTCGTGGACACTGTGGGAATCTCCAGGCAGGGCGACTGTCCCCACGCGGGGGAAGCGAGGAGGAGGAGGAGGAGGAGGAGGAGGAGGAGGATGGAGACGGGGGCGGGGGGGGGGGTGGCGGGGGTGGCGGCGGAGTCGCGTGTGCGCATGTGCGTGCTCGCCCCCGCCGCCTGCGCTGACCGCGGCGGCCGCGCGCCCGCAGCTCCTGCGCGGAGAGGGACGACTGGTACGGTTGCCTGGGCCGAGCACTGCCCGAGGACTGCAAGGCGCAGGCGCTGGCCGCGTTCCAGCACAGCGTGGAGGTGAGCGGGCGGGCGACCGTCCCCGCGGCCACCCCCACCCCCAGGAGGGCGCGTGGCTTCTGTCTTCGGGGTGCTGGGGTCCCCTTCTCCACGGCCCCCCTGCCATGCGTGCACCCCAGGGCACCCCGGGAGCACGGCCCCGAGGTCAGCGTCCTGGGGGAGGCGGGAGGGGCTTTGAGCACTAGCGTGTCCCCTCCCCCGCTGTCACCCTGCACGTCCCCCTCCACCGCCACCGTGCAAAGGGGACCCGGCCGGGCAGGGCTACCCGCGCCCCGGATGGGGCCGGTGTAGACGCCGCGCACCCGCGTTGCCGCAGATCCGGGAGAGGCTGGGGGTCAGCCTGGGCGAGAGGCCGCCCACCCTGGTGCCCGTCACCCACGTCATCATGTGCATGAACTGCGGCTGTGACTTCTCTCTGACCCTGCGGCGCCACCACTGCCAAGCCTGCGGCAAGGTGAGTCGCCGGGGCTGGGGGCGCGGGGACTGTCCCCGCCCAGGGGGGCCGCGGGGCGCGTTCACCCAGCCCCCAGAGCTGGGGGGGGGATGGCCAGTCCCCGCGGGGTGACATCCTCCAGCCCCGGCTCCAAGTCCCAGGCCCGTTCCGCGCCAGGCCACCTTTGCAATATAAAAGCGTGACATCCACGTGGTCACCCTCCTGAGAGAAGAAAGGGTGGCTTGGTGGCCAAGGCCACGGGGTCATCAGAAAAACCAGACACGCGTGACTGACGCAGCCGGCACTGGGGACACGGCGCAGTCCCGGGACTAAAGCCCCGGGGGCTCCCTGGAGGAGGAGTTGTGGGGGGGGCGGGGAAGGAGGAGGAGGAAGAGGGTGGGCTGCGCCCAGGGACACGTGTCCCCTGCCGGGTCCCCCCCCCCGTAGATCGTGTGCCGGAACTGTTCGCGAAACAAGTACCCGCTCAAGTACCTCAAGGACCGGCTGGCCAAGGTGTGTGACGGCTGCTTCGCGGAGCTGCAGAAGCGTGGCGGGAACGTCCCAGGCCCGATGCGGGGTGAGCTCGGGGACACTGTCGTCGCCTTCTGGGGGGGCTTGTCCCCGGGTGTCATTCGTGCCTGAAACCACCTGCCCCGGGCGGGAGGGAGCGACTGCAGGGCGGGAGGGCTGGAGCAGAGCATGGTGTGATGACCGGAGCAGCGGCAGCCCTCGAGGTCACCGAGGCGCAGACTCACGCCACCAGGGCACTGTCCCCCAAATGCAGGTTCTGGGCAAGGCGGATTAGTGTTCCCAGAACAAGGGCTCTGGGGACAGTTAAGTGTAGGCGTCATCGTCTCTGGGAAGGGGACAGAAGAGACAGGGGCGCTCCCGAGGTCTGTACTGAGTGTCCTGCAGGCCTGTGTTCTCTGTCATCCGTTGGGGACCGAGGGTGTAAGATGGACAGCAGAGAGGAGTCGTGGGTCGGGGGATATGGGGTCCTCGGGAGGCTGAGACTTGGGGCTGCGGGGGGACAGGCTTTGCCCACCCAGGGGAGCAGGTACGTCTGGGGGCTCTCACCCGGTCCCTGTCCCCCTGTCTCTGTCACCCGCAGAGCGCCCGGTGAGCATGAGCTTCCCGCTGTCCACGCCCCGCTTCTCCTCCGTCTTCCACAGCATCAGCCCCGCCACCTTCAAGAAGCAGAAGAAGGTCCCTTCGGCCCTGACCGAGGTGAGGTGGCCGGGGGGCGGGGAGGGCCAGGGGGCGGTCGGAAGGTCCAAGGTTCTTCCTTCCGGGTGGGGTCAGACTGCCCTGTCCCGCCCACCCTGACGGAGAGCATCCCTAACGAGACGTTCTGGCCTCAAGGACTGGCTCGCCACCAAAGGGCAGTGCCCTGTCTGTCCTCGCTGGCTCTTAATTAAGGACATGCCAGTCCCCTGGGCGTGGCTGAGAAGACCCCTGCGTGGTGGCAGAGGGCGGGCCTGGGATGGTCACGGATGGCGCTACAAGCCGCCGTCTGTCCCCTCCTCCCTGCCTGTCCCCTCCTCCTCTTTCTCTCCTGCTCTGTAGCCAGACCCGTCACCCAGGGCTTTTGCACAGGTCACCGGGGCTGTACCATTCTGTCACGGTTCGGACCCCAAACGGGTCACAGGCCACGGGATGCCGCAGGAAACCTCAGCATTGGCCAAACGCAATTCCGTCCCGCAAACAGGAGCAGATTATATACATTTACTTTTTTTTTTTTTTTTTTTGAGACAGAGTCTCACTCTGTTGCCCAGGCTAGAGTGAGTGCCGTGGCGTCAGCCTCGCTCACAGCAACCTCAAACTCCTGGGCTCAAGCGATCCTCCTGTCTCAGCCTCCCGAGTAGCTGGGACGACAGGCATGCGCCACCACGCCCGGCTAATTTTTTCTATATATATTTTTAGCTGTCCATATAATTTCTTTCTATTTTTAGTAGAGATGGGGTCTCGCTCTTGCTGAGGCTGGTCTCGAACTCCTGAGCTCAAACGATCCGCCCACCTCGGCCTCCCAGAGTGCTAGGATTACAGGCGTGAGCCACCACGCCCGGCCTACATTTACTTTTTTATTTATATATTTTTTTGTTTTTTGAGACAGTCTCGCTCTGTCGCCCGGGCTAGAGTGCCGTGGCGTCAGCCTCACTCACAGCAGCCTCAGACTCCTGGGCTCAAGCGATCCTCCTGCCTCAGCCTCCCGAGTAGCTGGGACGACAGGCATGCACCACCACGCCCGGCTCATTTTCCTTTTTTTCTTTTTTGTAGAGATGGGGTCTTGCTATGTTGTCCAGGCTGGCCTCAAACTCCAGGGCTCAAGCCATCCTCCTGCCTCAGCCTCCCGAGTAGCTGGGACGACAGGCATGCGCCACCACGCCCGGCTCATTTTTTTCTATCTATATTTTTAGTTGTTTGGCTAATTTCTTTCTATTTTTAGTAGAGACGGGGTCTCGCTCTTGCTCAGGCTGGTCTCGAACTCCTGACCTCGAGCGATCCTCCCGCCTCGGCCTCCCCGAGTGCCGGGATGATGGGCGTGAGCCACCGCGCCGCGCCCGGCCTGCGTTGTCACTCTGGCTCTGTCTGAACCGCAGCCCCCCCCCCCCCCGGGTGGCCCTGACCCCGCTCTGCGTCCCTCCCGCCAGGTGGCCGCGTCGGGCGAGGGCTCCGCCATCAGCGGGTATCTCAGCCGGTGCAAGAAAGGCCGGCGACACTGGAAGAAGCTCTGGTTCGTCATCAAAGGCAAAGTCCTCTACACCTACGTGGCCAGGGAGGTAGGCGCATCTCCGAGCCCGGGCAGGACCTCGAGCTCCTGTCCTTCCTCTCGGTGGCCACCTGGGCTCCGCGCCCGTCCCGTCACCTGAGTCACCTGCAGGGCTGTGCGCGCGTCCTGGGTGCCAGGGGCGGCCGGTTCCGTGGCAGCCACGCCTTTGCCGAGCGAAGCCACGTTCCCGGAGTGTCGCTGTGCAAACACACACACACAGAGCCACATGTCGCTGCCAAATCTAAGGGACCTGCAGTTTCTCTGTGCGGACGAGACTGTCCCCGCATGCTGGCCCGCAGGACAGAGCGTTGAAGGATCACGGGCGCCGTGTCTGGGTCCGGCCAGGCACGTCACAAAAGAAAGCCGCCCCCTCCGTGCTGTCCCCTTTGGTTGCCTGGGACAAAAATCGCACAGCTTGGAGGAAGCCGCTTTTTCTGTCTCCGTTTATTTTCTGAAAAATCCGGTCACGCTTCTAAGACGTAAAACGGAGACGTCTGTTTTTATGTGACATCTTATTTTGGGGGACAGAGTGTCGGAAACCAAGGTGGCTTCCGGAATAGACAGATGGGGAGTCGTGGTCGGGCAGGGGGCGGGGGGGGACGACTGTCTGTCACCAACCCAGGCTGAGCCTGCTGGGGAACGGGAATGACTTCGGTCCCCGGTCCCCAGCATCCGGTGGCTTTCACGGGCCCAATGCACCTTGACAATGGGACTTCGGGGCGCTGTGACCAGCCGCAGAGGGTGGGCGCTTTGGTCCCCCACTCTGTGTCACACACGGCCGATCCTGGTCCCCGACCGCAGCTGTGTGACAAGCTTTCCCTCTTGGGGACATAAAGCTTCCCCCCCTGGAAAGACCGGCAGCCGTGAAGGTTGCGGGCTGCTCTGTCCTCGGGGAAGACACAGACCCGGGACCCTCGGTGGCCTGAGTGACTTGGGGACCACAGGACCCGTGCCCTCGCGGAGGGGGGACCCTTCACTCAGGGGCCCACAGGTAGGGCTTTCTGCACCGTGGGGAAGTCTTGTTTTTCCAGAACAAATGGAAATGCAATGTGATTCGCTTCTGCAGCCCAAGGCAGCTGCGTCCTAAGTAGGTGTTTCTGTAGCCGCGGTCCCCAAGCCCCGGGCTGCTGGGGACTGTTACGGATCGGTGGCCTTGTTAGGAACCGGGCCACACAGCAGGAGGTGAGCCGCGGGGACAGGCCAGCGGAGCTTCGTCTGTGTTTCCAGCTGCTCAGAACTTCGCTGGCATCGCCGCCCCGGGTCCGCCTCCTGTCTGGTCAGCGGGGCCCTGCGATGCTCAGAGGAACGTGGACCCCAGTGTCAGCTGTGCACGTCCGGGATCTAGGTGGTGGCTCCTTATGAGAATTTTTTTTTGAGACAGAGTCTGGCTCTGTCGCCTGGGCTAGAGTGCCATGGCGTCAGCCTCGCTCACAGCAGCCTCAGACTCCTGGGCTCAAGCCATCCTCCTGCCTCAGCCTCCCGAGTAGCTGGGACTGTGGGAGTAGCTGGGACTGCGGGAGTAGCTGGGACCAGAGGAGTAGCTGGGACCGGAGTAGCTGGGACCGCGGGAGTAGCTGGGACCGCGGGAGTAGCTGGGACTGCGGGAGTAGCTGGGACTGCGGGCGTAGCTGGGACTGTGGGCGTAGCTGGGACTGCGGGAGTAGCTGGGACTGCGGGAGTAGCTGGGACTGGAGGAGTAGCTGGGACTGCGGGAGTAGCTGGGACTGCGGGAGTAGCTGGGACTGTGGGAGTAGCTGGGACTGCGGGAGTAGCTGGGACTGCGGGAGTAGCTGGGACTAGAGGAGTAGCTGGGACTGCGGGAGTAGCTGGGACTAGAGGAGTAGCTGGGACTGTGGGAGTAGCTGGGACTAGAGGAGTAGCTGGGACTGCGGGAGTAGCTGGGACTGTGGGAGTAGCTGGGACTAGAGGAGTAGCTGGGACTAGAGGAGTAGCTGGGACTGCGGGAGTCGCTGGGACTGTGGGAGTAGCTGGGACTAGAGGAGTAGCTGGGACTGCGGGAGTCGCTGGGACTGTGGGAGTAGCTGGGACTGTGGGAGTAGCTGGGACTAGAGGAGTAGCTGGGACTGCGGGAGTCGCTGGGACTGTAGGAGTAGCTGGGACTAGAGGAGTAGCTGGGACTAGAGGAGTAGCTGGGACTGCGGGAGTAGCTGGGACGACAGGCATGCGCCACCACGCCCGGCTCATTTTTTCTATATATTTTTAGTTGTCCAGCTAATTTCTTTCTATTTTTAGTAGAGATGGGGTCTCGCTCTTGCTCAGGCTGGTCTCGAACTCCCGACCTCGAGCGATCCTCCCGCCTCGGCCTCCCCGAGCGCCGGGGTGACAGGCGTGCGCCACCGCGCCCGGCCACCGTGCCGTGCCTGACGCCGGTCCTTCCCTCTGCAGGACAGAGTGGCGCTGGAGACCCTGCCCCTGCTGGGCTTCACCATCGCCCCCGAGAAGGAGAAAGGGGGCAGCGAAGTGGGTCCCACGTTCCACCTTTACCACAAGAAAAGCCTGTTTTACAGCTTCAAAGCGGAGGACGCCAAGTCCGCTCAGAGGTACGGAAATAACGCGTGCTGGGCCTCAGACCCTTGGCCAGGAGGAGACACGGGGTTCCCAGGGCTTTGGCTGCCGTCCTGTCCCTTCGGGTCCCTCTGGGCCACAGCGCGACGGTGGCACTGCCACTTCCGAGTGGTGACAACTTTTCAGACTGTCACGATTCGCCCACACGGGCCGGGCTCGATTCCGTCAACCTTTGCACGATCTTCCAGGCCTTCTGCTAAATCTAGAAAACGTTTAGCGGGGAAAAAAGCACGACTGTGACACGGTCTTTGACGTCCAGCTGAGCGTCACCGAGTCCGGTCGCTTTAAGATTCTGTGAGCGGAGTGACAGGCACACCTGTGACACCGGGCTGTCCCCTCCTCTCTCGTCTGTCCCCACAGGTGGATGGAGGCCATGGAGGACGCCAGCGTGTTATAGCAGTCCCCGAGCTCGTGGACTCAGAATGAACTCTTGGGTTGACACGTGGAACCTTCTAGAAGCCAATCCGTGTGTCAGCTCGTGTGGACGCACCTGTGGCATCGGCGTGGGGGGCTTCGTGTTTCTTGCTGTCACCCCCTGACCCACCCCCCCACACCCCTCTTCTCGAGCGGAGCCTTCCAGAAATATTTATGGTCCCCTCCTTTCCTGTCTCCGTTTTTTTTTTTCTTTTTCCCCTCCCCCCCCCCCATCAACTTTTTCCTTCCCCTGCTGGGAGTTCCAGTTTGGCGACACGACGATGTGGAAACTGCTAGAAAAATACCTCCAGGAACGCAGGCGTTTGGGTGGAAACAAGCGTGGACTCGCGGTAGAGCGTCCCATCCTCCGTGATGTCACCGGCGGTGACATGACAAAAACCAGCGACTGTCACCTGCTCTCCACGAAAGCACTTTACTGTTCCGCTGAGCTGCGACCTCCAATTTCTTGGTTTCCAAGGGATCTGCTTGCGTCAGCGGCAGATGGAATCTTCTAGACTAATGGGCCAGCAGGTCGTCCAAGCAGGGCGTACGTAGAACTGGGTTTGCAGCGCGGAAGCCCACCGGACGGGGAGGAGAGATGTTCCCCTCTGGTTGAGCTTGTCACCGGAACGGTGACATAACTTATTCGAGGCAGGGGACACCCTCCTTCCCAGGGTCCCCATCCCGGCACCCGGATCTGTCCCCCGACCCCAGAGGGTCACTGCAGACCCTCTGAAGGGTCAGGGTCTGCTTTGCCTCCCTGCGCGCCTCCCTCTGTGTGGCCCACTCGAGCTGTTGACGACGAGCGCTGGAATTTATCCGTATTTTAGACACGCCGCTACCCCTGGGCTGTTACTGAAGCCGTTTTATTTTTTGAAAGAGGTAAAAAAAAAAAAAGTAAATAAATAAAAAGAGAGAAAGAAGACACGATGTACTAGGGAGGTGAATGCGTGGTCATGACAGATGGCTTTGGACACGGTGACGGAGCCACTCGGGAGTGGCGTGAAGGCCGGGCGCGGTGGCTCACGCCTGTCACCCCGGCACTCTGGGAGGCCGAGGAGGGAGGATCGCTCGAGGTCAGGAGTTCGAGACCAGCCTGAGCGAGAGCGAGACCCCGTCTCTGCTAAAAACAGAAAGAAATTATCTGGACAACTAACAATATATGTAGAAAAAAATTAGCCAGGCGTGGTGGCACACGCCTGTCGTCCCAGCTACTCGGGAGGCTGAGGTAGGAGGATCGCTTGAGCCCTGGAGTTTGAGGCCAGCCTGGACAACATAGCAAGACCCCATCTCTACAAAAAAGAAAAAAAGAAAAATTAGCCGGGCGTGGTGGCGCATGCCTGTCGTCCCAGCTACTCGGGAGGCTGAGGCAGGAGGATCGCTGGAGCCCAGGAGTCTGAGGCTGCTGTGAGCGAGGCTGACGCCACGGCACTCTAGCCCGGGCGACAGAGCCAGACTCTGTCTCAAAACAAACAAACAAAAAAAAGAGTGGCTTAAAGACACCGTCTGGGCACAGGCACCTGGGGGTGATGTCACCTCCGGCTGATGCCGGTTAAGCTGGACAGTTTTCTACACAAAGCAGAGGGGACTGGGGAGGGGGACATTTCTTGTGACTCTCACCACAATCAAAAACAATCCTCATTGTCTGATATCCTGTCCCCTAAAAAAAAAAAAAAAAAAAAAAAAGGCATTGGCTTGACCAAGCTTTTGTGGAAAAAAAAAAACCATCATCTCGAGGACTTATTTACATTAAATATTTTCGGGGCAAAATTTCCTTCCGGTTTTTCAGCTCCTTTTTAAAAAATTTTTGCATTAAACGTATCGCTGATTTAGACTGCGTGATTAGACAGGTCTTTATCTGTTGATTTTCGAGGGGCTCAATTCCAACGGAATCAGTGTCATCATCGGATGGATTGAAATGGGCCTCTTGAGTCTTTAAAAAAAGCAGAGCTGGACTTCGGTCCCAGGCGGGGGACAGTGTCCCCACCAGTTTCTGAGCTGGATCGAAATCTGTGTCTGAAAGTCATTTGAAAGCCTCTTACTCTATAACAGCCTATTTTTGATGCTCTGTGACTCTCAGCTACCCTAGCCCCACCCCAGACAAACAAGTGACCGTCCTTCCCCTGCCCTGGCAGGAAATAAGTTTATTCTCTGGGGACTTGGGGACAAAGAAACAGATGGCTGAGACCAGGAATAAGACACTTCGCCGAAAACAAGACAAGCTAAGAGAGTCTCCCTGCTCACCGGGGGAACTCTCTCCCCCTCTACCTTCCAACCCTTGAGATTAAAAGCTCCTAGTTAGGTAACATTTAAAAATATTTAAAAACAAAAACCATCCTTCAGAGCCATCCGTACTCTAAAAATAACGGACCAGGAGCTGGTGAAATTGTCCTGAGAATGTAATTTTCCATGACAGTCTCAAAAGGGTTCATGCCTCCCCCCAAAAGATCAAGACCACTGTTCTAAGATATCTGAGCCAAGTGCAACTTGGAAATGACACGTTTTTCAGACCCAGGAAGCCACAGAGACGACAGGCGCGTGAATCTCAGTAAAAGTGGTTCAGAAGGGGGCCAGGGAATGCCCTCTCCATGTCCCTGTGTCCCTGCCCCACTAATCCACCACGGGGACAACTGTCTTTCTCTTTTCTTGGGAAGGACAAGGGCCATGTATATAGAAGTTGAGGCGTCTCCAAGTAGCCTGATAGACTGTGATGGAGTTTGACTTTGACAGAAGGCTGGAGGTGGGTATGTGGTTTTCTTCCTCTTGGAGTCCTCAAGGGCCGGGCGCGGGGGCTCACGCCTGTCATCTCAGCACTCTGGGGAGACCAGCCTGGACAACATAGCAAGACCCTGTCTCTAAATAAAATACAGAAAAATCAGGCCGGGCGCGGTGGCTCACACCTGTCATCCCAGCACTCTGGGGAGACCAGCCTGGACAACATAGCAAGACCCCGTCTCTAAATAAAATACAAAAAAAATCAGGCCAGGCGCGGTGGCTCACGCCTGTCATCCCAGCTACTTTGGGAGGCCGAGGCGGGAGGATCGCTGGAGGTCAGGAGTTCGAGACCAGCCTGAGCAAGAGCGAGACCCCGTCTCTACTAAAAATAGAAAGAAATGATCTGGACAGCTAAAAATATATATAGAAAAAAATTAGCTGGGCATGGTGGCGCATGCCTGTCGTCCCAGCTACTCGGGAGGCTGAGACAGGAGGATCGCTGGAGCCCAGGAGTCTGAGGTTGCTGTGAGCGAGGCTGACGCCACGGCACTCTAGCCCGGGCGACAGAGTGAGACTCTGTCTCAAAAAAAAAAAAAAAAAAAAAAGAGTCCTCAAGGACAGAAGAGAAGAAATCAGAAACGGCTATTAATAAAACATTCTACCATGTGCAAGCCATGTGACTTTGGAGAAGTCATTCTCTGTGTTCGGGTCTCAGCCACTTTAGCTATAAAAACAGGATCATATCATTTACTTCACAAGGTAATTGTAAGATTAAACGGGATAAGGTGTAAGAAATGTACGATCCAGTATTCAGAGATTATGTCGGTTCAGATTCCGTAGTCATTAAAAACTAAGGCTAACGGTCATGATGTGAGGTTTAAGTTTATTTTACGAATACAGGTAATAATCACACAAATGATATAAACAAAAAGCCTGCTAAAATGATTACTATGTATCGTAATATAGCATAGCTGTTACAGAAAAAATTGAGACCAAGTTGTATAGAAGTACTTAGGAAGGTAATTATTAAACCTTCCCAGTCTATGAGAATGCAAAAGTTATCAGCAATTAATTTATGTCGCAGAAAAGGAACACGTTTACAAGTAAAAAATCTTTGCTTGATAATAGTCATTGGAAAAATTGAGCACGTCCACAACCATTGTTTCATCAAACTTGATTTTCAATGATACTATGTTTATTGTTTAAAGGGAGATTTAGATAACCTTGGACAGCAAAAAAAAAAAAAAAAAAAAAACATGTTTACTATGTGCTAGGTACAAAATTAAACTGTATGATGATACAGTTTCTGCTCTCAGGTTCACGGACAAGTCAAGCCGAGACTGTCAGAACAGACTGGTAAGTGTTTGAAAAAGATATGTGCAAAGGGCCGGGGGCCGGTGGCTCATGCCTGTCATCCCAGTGCTTTGGGAGGCTGGGGCTAGGGGATGGCTTGAGGCCAGGTGTTTAAAACTAGACTGAGCAACACAGCAAGACCCAGACTCTACAAAAATGAAGAAATTAGCAGCGCAGGGTGGCACGCGCCTAGAGTCCTAGCTACTTGGGAGGCTGACGCGGAAGGATGGTTTGTGCCCTGGAGTTTGAGGTTGCCGTGAGCTCTCTAGCCAGGGCACAGAAAGATCCTATCTCAAAAAACAAACAAACAAACAAAAAAAAAAAAACGGGAAAAAAAAGGTGAAACAAGTTTTTTTTTGTTATTGTCTAATCAGTCTTGTTAAAAAAAAACAAAAACGTTTTTTTTTCCTTTTGTTTTGTTATGCATGTTTGGAATTAGATAAGTGATTCAGGCCCTGAGTATGCATCAGAATTAACCTATGATGCTCAATGAAAGTACTGGAGAAGCATGGGGGCCTGGCAGTTCTGATGTACACCCCCCGGTCAGTAACTCGTTATTTTAAAAGCTGACAAAAACAATGTTAAAAGTACTGCGAATGTAAATGTGCATGTTTCTCATTAACAGGAAGGTAAAAGAAAGTACAGCTAGTATAATACAACATGTATTTTGGGGGGACTATAAAACCCATCAAGTTTTAAAAGCCACTTAAAGCGTTCTCACTAAAAAGACTTCTGGTCAAAAAACCCTGGAGTAAAAAAAAACGGCACGAAAACAGTGCTGACCTCAGCTTGTAAAGGGCTGTCGTGCAGAGATAGTGCACACAATTTGTGTGCGTGTGTACACACGCATCTCTTCTTAGGGGAAGAAAAGCTGTTGAGCCGATCAAGGTTATGAACCCTCGCTACTGCTTTTAACATTAAGAAAATAACCTTTAACTGAAAACTTAACATTATCCTCAAGGTGGCAAACTCAGACAGCTGGTTTATTGCATAAATTTTTAATGTCAAAAGGACTGGATTGGACCCCTAGATTAACTTATTGTACCTGTGACATTGGGCCGATCACTTAACTCACACGGGCACCTCAGGAAAACGGAAGTTAACAGGGCTGGGTTCACAGAGCTACTGAGTGTTGCATGCAAGAAATTAGCCAACTCCAAGCCATCACAGAAACGTGAATTACGGTTCCGTATTTATTTAAAAATCTAGTGCAGTTGAAATGTTTCAAGAAAACCTCATTGATGCGGGAATTTTGGCACTATCTCCAGAAGCATTATTGAACGTTCAAAAATTAATTTGTGGAAGAGAGTACACAACCACATGTTTTCTGCAAGAAGTTACCATCAAAATAGTTGCTGTCGGTGCATCGCTTGAGCTGTTCCTCACCCACCTCACCTACAAAATAGGGCACATCTTCCTGCCATCAAAAGATTTGACCATATCATCTCTTGGGGTCACTCCCAGGTTGAAGATCTGTGGCTCCCACATTACAAACGCATCTCTTCTCCCCACTTGGCAAAGTGAGAACAAGGAGGAAGGGGAAACAGGTGTGTTTAAAAACATTCCTTATCACCTAGAAAACATCATAGGATTACGGACAAAATACTAAAAGCTGGGGTCACCTTGATAAAAGCCCAAATTGCTGGGTTTAAAAAAAAAAAAAAAAAGAAAGTAACGCATTCATCTTGGGAGTCAGTATTTACTCCTAGTAATTGAAGGAAAACAAAAATCAACGAGTCCAGGATCTGTGGCCCAAAAAGCATCGCGACCCAGCAGAGTACAGCCTAAATGCTTCCGAGCACCCAGGATGCAGAAAGCAGCGACTGCACCTTCCGGGGCAAGTCAAAAAACCATAAAAGAAAGAAAAAAAAAAAAAAACGCTGCACCTTCCGGGGCAAGTCAAAAAACCATAAAAGAAAAAAAAAAAAACAAAAAACGCTGCACCTTCCGGGGGCAAGTCAAAAAACCATAAAAGAAAAACAAAACAAACAAACAAAAAAAAACGCTGCACCTTCCGAGGCAAGTCAAAAAACCATAAAAGAAAAAAAAAAACAGAAGGCTGCACCTTCCGGGGCAAGTCAAAAAAATCATAAAAGAAAAAAAAAACAAAAACGCTGCACCTTCCGGGGCAAGTCAAAAAAACCATAAAAGAAAAAAAAACAAAAAACGCTGCACCTTCCGGGGCAAGTCAAAAAAACCATAAAAGAAAAAAAAAAACAAAAAACGCTGCACCTTCCGGGGCAAGTCAAAAAAACCATAAAAGAAAAAAAAACCAAAAACGCTGCACCTTCCGGGGCAAGTCAAAAAAACCATAAAAGAAAAAAAAACAAAAAACGCTGCACCTTCCGGGGCAAGTCAAAAAAACCATAAAAGAAAAAAAAAAAGTAAGGAAAATCTACAATCCGAGAGTCGTAGGATCAAGAGAAGCCGTTTTTTTTTTTTGTTGTTGTTGTTTTTTTTTTTTTTTTTACAGAAATACCAACGACCCTGCAGGAAGCTGCTTCGCACAGACCCGGGCGTTACCTGTTAGCCGGGTGCACCTGTCGAGAGGGCGGGCGTGGAATCGCGCTCGGCCCCGGCCCCGCACGTGCGCCCCTTAACAAACCACACATGAGACGTTCGGGAACGTTTCAACGCTAAGCCGGGAAAAAACGACGCCGCGGCGAGCAAGGCGCGATAAATTCCGACGCCCGCCGGATGCACCGCCGCCCGCTTCCGACCTCCGAGTCCGCCGCGCAGGGAGCGAGCGGGCGGCCCGGCGGCTGCGACCGACCGGCGACACCCGGCTGGGCGGAGGACGATGGCGCCAACGCGGCCGCGGTGTCCTGAGGGGCGGCGCGCGGTGCCCGGATGACGTGCCCGCGCTCCCGAGCCCCGCCGCCCTTGACCCCCGGACGACCCCGGCGTCCGCGCCACGCCGGCCGCGGCGGGCCCGGCCACCGGCGCCGCCGCCGCCACCCGCCGCCCGCCGGCCGGAGGGCCCGAGCGGCGGCCGCGCGTTCCGGTGCGCGCGCGCGCCTCAGCCAATCGCTGGCTCGCCCGCCCCCCCGCCGCCGCGGCGAGGCTGGCGCTGGGAAGAGGAAGAAGAACCTTCGCCGCCCTCCTCCTCCTCCTCCTCCTCCTCCTCCTCCTCCTCCTCCTCCTCCCAGCGCGCGGGCGGCGGCGGCGGCGGCGGCACCGGGGTCACGAACTCTGACCTTTCACTGACAAAAACAATAACAAACGCCCCCTTCCCCGCGACCCCGGCGGCGCCTCCTCCCCGGGCCCGGCCCCGCTCCCAGCGCGGCGGCGTCTCGTCGCCTGTCGCGTGTCGCCCGCCGCCGCCGCCGCCGTCGCCGGGAGCCCGGCGTCCCCGCGCGCCCTGCCCTCCGCGCCGGGGGCCGCGCGCCGCAGACACGGGACCCGCTTCGAGGCCGCTTTGGCGCCAAATCCTGAGGTAAAACGGAAACGGGGTCGCGGCGGCGGCGGTCGCGGAGGGGGCGGGCCGGGCGCGCGGACATGGAGGCGCCGCGGCGGCGACGGCGGCTGAACCCGACCCTTTTACCTTTGCCACGGGGCGGCGGCGGCGGCGCTTTGCATAGTGGGCCGGGCCGCTCCCCTCCCGTCCCCTCCCCGCCCGCGGCCGCGCGAGGCGACGGTCCCCCCTGCCCGGCCCGGCGACGCGGGGGTGGGGGCGGACGGCGGCGGGGGGGGGGGGGGCGATGGCCGCGGCCCCGCCTCGCAGCTGGCGCCCCGCCAGCGCCGCCATCTTGTGCTCGCCGGGGACGGCGCCGGGCGGGCTCCTCCCCGCGCCCCTGCCGCCCGCCCGTCTCTCCCCGCCTCGCCCTGCGCCCTCCTGCCGTCCCTCCTCCCCTGTCCCCGGCTGCTCGGCCCCCTCCGCTTCCCGATCGCCGTTGGCGGCGGCCGCGGCCCAACCGCCGTTTTTTTTTTTTTTTTGTTTTGTTTTTTTTTTCCCTCCGAGGGAGAGGAGGAAGGCGGGGGCGGGGCGGGAGGCGCGGCCTTGTGAGCGACGGCTGCGCCGGCCAATGGCTGCCCACTAGGAGGGCCGGGCCTCCGTGGCGCCGCCCCCTGGGTCTCCGCTGATTGGCTGGCGCGCGCGAGAGGGCGGGGCGCTCGCGCCGCTGGGAGGCGCCGGCCCCGGCGGGGCGGGAGCAGAGCTCGGGGCGCGGCGTGAGGGGCCGGGGGGGGGGGGCGGGACCCGGGGGGGGGGGGGGCGGGACCCGGGGGGGGGGGCGCGGCGGGGCGCCCCGCACCTGGCGGCCAGGTGGGGAGTCGGGAGTGCGGTGGGGCGGCGGTAAAGGGACATGAGGCGTTTGGAATCCGCGGTCTCGTGAGAAGAGCGTTCCGCACGCGGGACGCCAGGCGGGGGCTCCGGCCTCAGTTTCGGGGCGCCCCCTTCCCCCGACCCCGGGGTCGCGCCTCCCTGCCCGGGGCCGGTTCGGGGGTCTCTCTCCGCTCGGACAATGGAGTCGAGGCTGCGTCGCGAGCCCCCCCCAGTGGTTTTCAGACGGCGTCGGCGTTAGAGACGGGAGCGGGAAGCTGGGGGGCCCGGGAGGGCGCAGTTTTGGGGGGATTTACGTCGTTTTGGGGCCGTGGGCGCGTCCCGAGAACCAGCTGCCCCTCCCCCCCCCCCCGGACTGGGGGCGTTCGGGGCGAACCCGCAAAGACGATTTCGGAGCGTGGCGAATTGGATGCAAGAAACCGGATGCTGTGCAGGGGCCGGTGTAGACGGGGACGGTCAGGGGTGCCGGGACCGAGGAACTCGCGGCGACCCAGGCGACACGCGGGGAGGCCGCGGAGGGACGGTGCTCAGTGGCGCCGAGTCAGGCCCGGGGTGGCCGGAGAGTGGCCGGAGCTGATGCATTTGTCCCTTCCATCGTCGCACCCCCCCACCTCCAGGCCACAGTCTGTGCAGTGTGGCCCAGGTGACAGCGAGATGTGACAATGACAGTCCGGGAAAATACGGCCACCCCGGGAATGGCTGGTGAACACGTGACTTGCAGGGGGCGGGGGGACCCAGAAAGTCACTTTACTGCCCAGATGGAAATCCTGTCTCGGCCTCTTCTGTCCCTCCTCGATTCATCCGATATTTGCCGAGTCTCGTGAATGCCCCCAGGTGCCCCGTGCCAGGCTGGGATGGCAAAGATGTAACTTCCGACGCTGATCGTCAAATATGCGTGGATGTGATTCTCTGCGTGTGAATTCTGTGCTCTTTCTCTCCTGTCTTTCTGTAGCGTTCTAGGTCTGCGCAGGCGCACACGCACGATTTGTCGACGGAAGCTGGATAGTGTTATTATGGGGTAGCACGACCTTCGCCAGCCGTGCGAATTTGTGCAAGTTACTTTGCCCTTCCTGGCCTCGGTATCCCCTTATCAACAGTGGCCGAACCTGCCTTCTAGAATGGAGGATTAAATGCATGTAAATAAAGAGCTTAGAAAAGGGCATGACACATACAGCGAATGCTCAATAAATAATTGGAGGCCGGGCGCGGTGGCTCATGCCTGTCACCCCAGCACTCTGGGAGGCCGAGGTGGGAGGATCGCTCGAGGTCAGGAGTTGGAGACCAGCCTGGACAACATAGCAAGATCCCATCTCTACAAAAAAGAAAAATGAGCTGGGCGTGGTGGCGCGTGCCTGTAGTCTCAGCTACTCAGGAGGCCGTGGCAGGAGGATCGCTTGAGCCCAGGAGTCTGAGGTTGCTGTGAGCGAGGCTGACGCCACGGCACTCCAGCCCGGGCGACAGAGCCAGACTCTGTCTCCAAAAAAAAGAGCTCAGAAAAGTGCCTGACACGTAGTGAATACTCAGTAAATAATTGGAGTAATTATTGTCATCACGAAGCACCGGTGACATCGTGTCTATATCACTTAGACATCGGGCTCATTAAGTGATACAAACACTGACATCTTTGGGCAGCAGGGTATAGGAGCAGAAACAACGGATTTAGAGCACCGGAATTCTTGTTTCGACTCTTTGTTTTCGGCCAGTCACTTGGGATCCGTGCCAAAAAATGTGTTTAGGGAAGAAAGTAGTGGAACCGAGTAGTATTCACGAAAAAGTGCAGGGTGCTTTACAGTTTGCAAATCTCATTTACGCTCATTACATTGTTTAGAGCTCGTGCAAAAGGTGGAGGCCCTTTTGCAGGCCCTCGTCTTGCTCCCTGATGCATAACCTTTCCAAGGGTTAGGGATAGGGCATTGTTTTCTTGTCCCTGTACCTCTAGCTCCCTGTGCTTTAGACACCCCGGCCTACCTTGAACTTGAACTTCCTTGAACTTGAACTTCCTCGACAGTGTGGCTTATCTTCTACCTTTTCATATGCTGTTCCCCCGGCCTGGAACACTCAGCTGTCTGCCCCCCTTTCCCCTTCCCCTCCCCCATTCCCCAGTTCCCTTCCCCCCATCACTTCTGCAGATCTTGGCTCAGATACCACTTCCTCAGGGAAGTCCTCCCTGATTGCCTTTGCCAGTCCAGATCGGATTCTTTTACTTTCGTAATGTGTTTCATTCCTTTATAGCCTTCATCTGACTTTGAAATCACACACTCCATTGTGTGATGATTTGATTAATGTCTGTCCTCCTGAGCACACCCTAAGCTTTTTGAGAGCAGGAATCGGTTTGTGCTCACCAGTGTGTATCTAGCGCTCAGCAGAGCGCCCGGCACTGTTTGTCGAGTAAATGAATTGGTAGTAATTTATGATATCACGGATAACTAAGTGGCTGCTCATCGACGAGGACCTTTTTATGTGGGCTTGTTTGGCAATTAATTCACACTGCACCGCCAGCAGTAAAACGTCTGTTGGGTGTTTGGATGAATTTAGGAACTTAAGATGTCTGCTCTTATTTGCGTGAATTTAAAATGTCTGTTACAGTATTTGGATGAATTTAGGAATTTAGGATGAACAGGCCTGCCACTGCCCGTGGACGTAAATATGGATAAGATGACCCATTTGGATTCTTTTTTCCCCACTACGTTGATTTTTTTATTTGTTTGTTTTTATTTGTTTTTGGTGTTTTTTTTGTTGTTGTTTGGTTTTTTTGTTTTGTTTTGTTTTGACAGAGTCTGGCTCTGTTGTCCAGGGCTAGAGTGCCGTGGCGTCAGCCTCGCTCACAGCAACCTCCAACTCCTGGGCTCAAGCGATCCTCCTGCCTCAGCCTCCCGGGTAGCTGGGACTACAGGCACGCGCCACCATGCCCGGCTAATTTTTCTTGTTTTTAGAGATGGGGTCTTGTGATGTTGTCCAGGCTGGCCTCAAACTCCCAGGCTCAAGCGATCCTCTTGCCTCAGCCTCCCAAGTAGCTGGGCCTGCAGGCATGAGCCACCATGCCCAGCTAATTTTTCTTTTTTGTAGAGATGGGGTCTTGCTATGTTGTCCAGGCTGGCCTCAAACTCCCGGGCTCAAGCCATCCTCCTGCCTCAGCCTCCCAAGTAGCTGGGACTACAGGCATGCGCCACCACGCCCGGCTCATTTTTTCTATATATGTTTTTAGCTGTCCAGATAATTTCTTTCTATTTTTAGTAGAGACGGGGTCTCGCTCTTGCTCAGGCTGGTCTCGAACTCCTGAGCTCAAACGATCCTCCCGCCTCGGCCTCCCAGAGCGCTGGGATGACAGGCGTGAGCCACCATGCCCGGCCTGACTTTTTGTATTCTATTTAGAGATGGGGTCTTGCTATGTTGCCCAGGCTGGTCTCCCCAGAGTGCTGAGATGACAGGCGTGCGCCACCGCGCCCGGCCTCACTATGTTGATTTGTTTATTTCTTTTTAAAGAAAAGAGATAGGTAATTTATCCATTCATTGAATTACAAGTTTAATTACATGAAAGCTAATAAGTTGATACGTCAAGAATTAAATAGCCCACAGATAATCCTGTCATTTACTTCAACTGAAGAAACAAAGCGCCAAGCTGACATGACTTTCTTGAAATCAAAAATTCTAGGTTTTATTTGTCACGTGGACCTGAGAACAGGGAAGAAGCCTTTAGTGGGTTTGCAGGGAGTTGGGGGTTCAAAGTCCCTATGGCCATCAATTTTGAATATTTAGCTTTCCAAAGATAAATGGATGCATGTAACGAAATTATTGAAAAATCTCCTTTTTAATTGGTTTCCCAAAGTTGCAAGCAGATGTTGCAAAGTATATGGAAAGTCTGGTAAATAAAACATCTGTATTGAATTATTTTATGTAATGTAACTTTTTAAAAATAAAACGACTGTTACCATACTTTAAAAAACAGTAACAGTCAGGAAAGTCTGGTAGATACAACACGGGTATTGCATTATTGTATAGAGTGTAACTTTGTAAAAATAAAATGACTGTTACTGTACTTGAAAAAAAATAACGGTCGCAGTTTTATTTAATTCTTCGTTTCCTTTTCGTATCCCTTGTTCAGTTCAACACTTGATCCCTTGAACTAATTACTCGGGGTAACCCAAGAACTGATAGTTTAGTGAAAAAGCGACATATTGTCTTACGCCGTTGAATGACTTATTTATTGCTTTCGATGGTTACATTTACAGCGACCTTGAAGTTCTGTTGTCGTTGGTGACGGTGCCTTTACAGAAAGAAGGAAAACCCTGTCACAACGTCCTCTCTTTACGAGGACTGCTGGGAAGGTTTTAACGTTTGTCTCCGAGGAGTCCCCTGACCGAGCAGGGAACCAAAAAGGCTTAGGCTGGGGAGGCGGGAGGACCTGGTTCCAGAACCTTCTCTGAGGCTTGTACACGCCCCGTTTATGAAATAGGGGTGGGGGAGCCCATACTGAGACTGGGGACAGGGGTGGCAGCCGCTTGTTGTCCACACGGCTTTGAGAACAAGGAGGGGGCCTGTGCGAAGCAGCCCCTCCTGCTGTGTCCCTGTCACCTGCCGCCTAGAGACTGCGATTCTCTGTCCCCTGCCGTCCTCTCTCCGTGTCCCTGTCACCTGCTGCCTAGAGACTGCGATTCTCTGTCCCCTACCGTCCTCTCTCCGTGTCCCTGTCACCTGCTGCCTAGAGACTGTGATTCTCTGTCCCCTACCGTCCTCTCTCCGTGTCCCTGTCACCTGCCGCCTAGAGACTGCGATTCTCTGTCCCCTACCGTCCTCTCTCCGTGTCCCTGTCACCTGCTGCCTAGAGACTGTGATTCTCTGTCCCCTACCGTCCTCTCTCCGTGTCCCTGTCACCTGCCGCCTAGAGACTGCGATTCTCTGTCCCCTGCCGTCCTCTCTCCGTGTCCCTGTCACCTGCTGCCTAGAGACTGCGATTCTCTGTCCCCTACCGTCCTCTCTCCGTGTCCCTGTCACCTGCCGCCTAGAGACTGCGATTCTCTGTCCCCTACCGTCCTCTCTCCGTGTCCCTGTCACCTGCCGCCTAGAGACTGCGATTCTCTGTCCCCTACTGTCCTCTCTCCGTGTCCCTGTCACCTGCTGCCTAGAGACTGCGATTGTCCGTCCCCTACCGTCCTCTCTCCGTGTCCCTGTCACCTGCTGCCTAGAGACTGCGATTCTCTGTCCCCTACCGTCCTCTCTCCGTGTCCCTGTCACCTGCTGCCTAGAGACTGTGATTCTCTGTCCCCTACCGTCCTCTCTCCGTGTCCCTGTCACCTGCTGCCTAGAGACTGCGATTGTCCGTCCCCTACCGTCCTCTCTCCGTGTCCCTGTCACCTGCCGCCTAGAGACTGCGATTGTCCGTCCCCTACCGTCCTCTCTCCGTGTCCCTGTCACCTGCTGCCTAGAGACTGTGATTCTCTGTCCCCTACCGTCCTCTCTCCGTGTCCCTGTCACCTGCTGCCTAGAGACTGCGATTGTCCGTCCCCTACCGTCCTCTCTCCGTGTCCCTGTCACCTGCTGCCTAGAGACTGCGATTCTCTGTCCCCTACCGTCCTCTCTCCGTGTCCCTGTCACCTGCCGCTTAGAGACTGCGATTCTCTGTCCCCTACCGTCCTCTCTCCGTGTCCCTGTCACCTGCTGCCTAGAGACTGCGATTCTCTGTCCCCTACCGTCCTCTCTCCGTGTCCCTGTCACCTGCCGCCTAGAGACTGCGATTCTCTGTCCCCTACCGTCCTCTCTCCGTGTCCCTGTCACCTGCTGCCTAGAGACTGTGATTCTCTGTCCCCTGCCGTCCCCTCTCCATGTCCCTGTCACCTGCTGTCTAGAGACTGCGATTCTCTGTCCCCTCCCGTCCTGCCGTCCCCTCTCCACGTCCCTGTCACCTGCCTAGAGACTGCGATTGTCTGTCCCCTCCCGTCCTGCCGTCCCAATAGGTCTGGCTTCCTGGGAGGGACAGCTGTGCTCGAGTAGGTCACGGTGACAGCGAGCGGGAGGAAAACCCAGATCCGGGCATCGGCACTAGGCCGTTTGTTACAGAGACAGTGAAGGCAGACTTAGAGGCCCGGCGTGCGGGAGTCTAGGCCTAGAGAGGTGGGAGGTGAGCTGCCAAGGACAGGAAGGGACTGGGCTGGCTCAGACCCCTAACTGCGTTTTCTGATTCAGCCTGGGACTCCAGGCAGCTTAGAATGACGAAAATCAACCTCAGATGCAAAGCATGATTTTTTTGTTTGTTTGTTTGAGACAGAATCTGGCTCTGTCGCCCGGGCTAGAGTGCCGTGGCGTCAGCCTCGCTCACAGCAGCCTCAGACTCCTGGGCTCCAGCGATCCTCCTGCCTCAGCCTCCCAAGTAGCTGGGACGACAGGCATGCGCCACCACGCCCAGCTCATTTTTCTTTTTTTCTTTTTTGTAGAGATGGGGTCTTGCTATGTTGTCCAGGCTGGCCTCAAACTCCAGGGCTCAAGCCATCCTCCTGCCTCAGCCTCCCGAGTAGCTGGGACGACAGGCATGCGCCACCACGCCCGGCTCATTTTTTCTATATATATTTTTAGCTGTCCAGCTAATTTCTTTCTGTTTTTAGTAGAAACGGGGTCTCGCTCTTGCTCGGGCTGGTCTCGAACTCCTGACCTCGAGCGATCCTCCCGCCTCGGCCTCCCAGCGTGCCGGGATGACAGGCGTGAGCCACCACGCCCGGCCCCTAACTCTCTCTGTAGGAGCCCCCTCTCCTTACTGGCTTCAGGGGGAGGGCCGGGACACAGACCCGGGCCGTCCTGTGGGCCTATTACGGCGGTTTGCATTTGCTCTGACTGCGTAGACCCGTCTTCTTGCCGCAGCGGGAGGATTCTGAGGCCAGAAGTTTGTCTTGCGTCGCTGCGCCTGGCACGCGTTGGGTGGATGTGGCCGAATGAGCCCAGCTCTGTTACTCCCGTGGGTGTTTTTGCAGGTAACGCAGCCTGGATGTTTTTGCTTTTGCTTTGCATGAAAGAGGACCTTGCAAAGACCTCACAAGTTTAAAACCATCAGATCGGAATTATAATCCCAGCTAGACTCGGGAGGTGGGGCCCGGAAGTTGGAGAGCGGCCTGGGCAACATAGAGATGCTGAGGCCTCCTGTCTGCAAAAAAGTAGCCGGGCCTGGTCTGCCTGGAAGGCCCAACTGGGAGGATCGCGTGAGCCCGGAAACTGGAGGCCGCGGTGAACAAAAAATAAAAATAAAAAAATAAAAATTGCCTCCCTAGGAAGCTGCGCGTGTTGTTTGCAGAACACGACGTTTCCGGGCCTCTCCAAATCTTCCCTCCTCCCCTGCTTGAAGCCTCAAAATCGTCGTCGTGAGTCGGCCGGGCTCCATGGCAACCTCCTCGCGAGCTTCCAGACTGGAAGCTCATGTTCAGGGGGACAGGATTGAGCGAAGGCGACGATCTAGGGGGGAAGGGAGAACTTTCTGCAAAGCCCGAGTGCGTCTTTCCTAGCAAAGCGGTTAATCGCATCAGGCAAACCGTGTCAACAGCTGGCAAAACAGCAGGAACACGTGTCTCTCGTCTCTCGGTGTGGCTTCCTTGGTTACAGGCAGTGACGGACTTGACCTTGAGCATGGGTAGTGGGGGGACGGTCACAGCGAGGGCATCTTTTTAAACAGCCCGGGGTCTGCGTTCTGGTGAATGGAATCCGCAGGCTCTGAACGCAAATGCCTGTGACTCCCCCGCAGCCAGACCCCCTGGCCGGGCTTGGTCGGCCTCTGTGTGTGTGGCCGGGAGGTTGACCAGCAGGACAGATGTCATTCAAGCTGCAAATACAGCTGGCCTGGCGCGTGTGACTGGCCCCCCCCCCCCAAAAAAGCAGGGCTTTGCAGCAGCCAGGTGTGTTCTCTGGGAGAAGCCTCGTTGGCCTGGCGCGGCGCTGGTTCGCGTGGGACCATAGTGGAGAGACAGACGCCTGTCGTCTGTCTCAAGGGTCCACGCAGGGTGGGCTGCCACGCAAAGCTCTGGCATCGTTTCTTCACGGGAATTCGCATCTGAGCTCGCTGGAGGAAGAAACTCGGGCGCGGCTGCCGCCGTTTGCTGTCCCCCCGGCAGGTTGACCCGCCTGGGGACAGAGTCGAGTCCCCACGCCGTAACCGCGCCGATGGCGCTCGACTTCGGATCTCCGGCTCTGTGCGCGACATTCAGGGCCCTCTGGTTTTACCCCTTTCTCGAACCCGTGTCCCCAGCCGGAAAATCCAACAGCTGTGACGTCATCAGTTCTGACGTCAGGGGTGCTGGCCTGCGGGGTGTGGGTCCCGGCGTCCTTCGTGGGCTGTGCCAGTAAAGAAGAGCTTGGCGTCCACGTGACGCCGCGGGACGCGATTCTGTCGGGGACACGGCGTGAGGCCAGGGGCGGGTGCGTGTTGGAGGCCGGCGGCCTCCCGTGGACTCTGGTGGCCGCCTGGTGCACACAGAGCGTTGACCCCTCTGCCCGCTGACCCTCCACCAGGGTTAGGGTCAGGGGAGTTAGGGTTAGGGTTAGGGTCAGGGGAATTAGGGGGGTTAGGGTTAGGGGGGTTAGGGTCAGGGGGACTAAGGTTAGGGTTAGGGTTGGGGGGCTAAGGTTAGGGTTTAAGGTTAGGATTAGGGTCGGGGGGTTGGGGTTAGGGTTAGGGTAGGGGGGCTAAGGTTAGGATTAAGGTTAGGGTTAGGGTCGGGGGGCTAAGGTTAGGCTTAAGGTTAGGGTTAGGGTTAGGGGAGTTAGGGTTACGGTTAGGGGGGTTAGGATTAGGGGTGTTAGGTTTAGGGGGGCTAAGCTTAGGGTTTAAGGTTAGGATTAGGGTCAGGGGGGTTAGGGGTGTTAGTTTTAGGGGGGCTAAGCTTAGGGTTTAAGGTTAGGGTTAGGTTCAGGGGAGTTAGGGTTAGGGGGGGTTAGGGTTACGGTTAGGGTTAGGGGGGTTAGGCTTAGGGGGGTTAGGGTTAGGGGGCCTAAGGTTAGGGTTAGGGGAGTTAGGGTTAGGGTTAGGGTTAAGGTTAGGGTTACGGTTAGAGGGGGTTAGGGTTAGGGTTAAGGTTAGGGTTACGGTTAGAGGGGGTTAGGGTTAGGGTTACGGTTACGGTTACAGGGGGTTGGGGTTAGGGGAGTTAGGGTTAGAGTTAGGGCGTTAGGGTTAGGGGGGTTAGGGTTAGGGGGGCTAAGGTTAGGGTTACGGTTAGAGGGGGTGAGGAAGTTTATGGTTAGGGGGGTTAGGGTTAGGGGGGTTAAGGTTAGAGTTAGAGTCAAGAGGGTTAGGGTTAGGGTGGTCGGGGTGGTTAGGGTTAAGGCTAAGGTCAGGGATAGGGATAGGGTTAGGGTTAGGGCTAGGGTTAGGGGGGTTAGGGTTAGGGGGGTTAAGGTTAGAGTTAGAGTCAAGAGGGTTAGGGTTAGGGTGGTCGGGGTGGTTAGGGTTAAGGCTAAGGTCAGGGATAGGGATAGGGTTAGGGTTAGGGCTAGGGTTAGGGGGGTTAGGGTTAGGGTGGCGGGGTGGTTAGGGTTAAGGCTAAGGTCAGGAATAGGGTTAGGGTTAGGGCTAGGGTTAGGAGGGTTAGGGTTAGGGTTAGGGTGGTCGGGTGGTTAGGGTTAAGGCTAAGGTCAGGGATAGGGTTAGGGTTAGGGCTAGGGTTAGGAGGGTTAGGGTTAGGGTTAGGGTGGTCGGGGTGGTTAGGGTTAAGGCTAAGGTCAGGGATAGGGCTAGGCGTGTGTAGCGCGTGGTGTGCGGCGTGTGTGGCATGTGGCGGCCCCTGTGAACGACATACAGAGGGAGGACGTGGGACATCACAGTTCAGGCCGCAGACGTCCCTCCGGCCTAGAAGCCTTTACCACACTGTGGCGTTTACAGCCTCCGTTGGGAGCCAGACGTTTCCCGTCTGAGATTTGTAACGTTATCAGGGTCCGCGTGATCTGTTTGTTCACAAGGTGTGAACTCCTGGTACCCTGCTAATACTCAATGGGAGTGTTGCAGCCCAAAGCCCAGAATAAATTACGGATTTAGTATCGCACAAGAACTCGGTGCCATGAGCATCATCGTCTTTGACCCAGATGTTTGTCTTTGAGCAAGTAAGTGACGACATGTGAAGCACAGCAATTTTTCCTAAGAAGCATTTCCTTTTTTCCTTTCTTTTTTTTTTTTTTGAGACAGAGTCTTGCTCTGTTGCCCGGGCTAGAGTGCCGTGGCATCAGCAACCTCAGACTCCTGGGCTCAAGCCATCCTCCTGCCTCAGCCTCCCGAGTAGCTGGGACGACAGGCATGCGCCATCACGCCTGGCTCATTTTTCTTTTTTGTAGAGATGGGGTCTTGCTATGTTGTCCAGGCTGGCCTCAAACTCCGGGGCTCAAGCCATCCTCCTGCCTCAGCCTCCCGAGTCGCTGGGACGACAGGCGTGTGCCACCACACCCGGATAATTTTATATATATATATTTTTAGTTGTCCAGCTAATTTCTTTCTATTTTTAGTAGAGCCGGGGTCTCGCTCTTGCTCAGGCTGGTCTCGAACTGCTGACCTCGAGCGATCCTCCCGCCTCGGCCTCCCAGTGTGCTGGGATGACAGGCGTGAGCCACCGCGCCCGGCCATGGTGTATATGATACACGCCCACATCATGTACCCAGGTGAGCAGGCGGCACCGTGAAGCGTGGCCTTGGCAGATACTGACGAACCTCCAGACACTCGTGTTACGATGGGCCTTTCTCAGCCGCGTCCCGCTGAGGCTGGGAAGCTGTCGGGACCCGTTCGTGAGCGCTGCTCACAGGAGTTTTCAGTGTCACGCTGCTTTTGTCTGTCGTCCCCTGCACTATTTTAAAAGCCTTTCTCGGTTCCTGCAGATCCTCTTGGGCAGCAAAAAAGAGCGCTTTTCTGGAAACTGTCATCTTAGAGGAGTGTTTCGCAGCTGGCTTTGGAGACAGTGAAAAATTTCAAAGACCGTCCCTAAAAAGTTATAGCGTTAACTTTTTACTCGACGAAAGTTACACAGAGCAGAGCTGAAAATTCCTTTGGCTTTTTCTGACATTTTCAACATTAAGAAACAGCTCTCTCAAGATTATATCTTCTTGGGGGTCATCCTGCGGCGACGATATCTCATGGATGCCTTTGTTATCGGGGGTCTGCAACTCACGACCGCGCACGTTTGTCACTCAAGGCCACAGTGGGAGCGAGAGGCTCGGTCCCCCGGCCACCCCCGGGCGTCGTTCCGAACCCCTTTGTGACCCAGCTCCGCCCCTGTCGCCCGCAGGTACCCGGCACGCAGACCTCCAGGCCGGAATCTCCAGGGATGACCAGCCCCTCCCCGCGCATCCAGATAATCTCCACCGACTCCGCCGTAGCCTCACCGCAGCGCATCCAGGTACCTGCACCGGCCACCGGCCTCCCGCCACCTGCCTCCCCTGCGTCCTGTCCCGAAGGAAACCCTGCCCTGGGGCATCGAGGACAGGACAGCCTCATTTATTCTTTTTTTGTTTTGGATGCAGAGTCTTACAGTCAAGAAGCAGCATTAGCATTTTCTCAGATATTTTACTCCCTTGCTATCCTGAGAGTCCGGACGAAGCGATCTTTTTTCGCACAAAGTATAAAATCAAAGCAACAGGTCCTTGGCGTACAGTTGAGCAGGCTGCGCACTGCACAAGCCCAGGGACATTGTATATAAGACTAAAAGGTCAGGGAGTGACCAGCGGAATCACACAGAGCAAAGAGTTACTTTGAGGAGGTATTAGAGGGGGATAGTGTTTGCCTCAATCAGAAAGAAAAACTTTTTACATTTTAAATTTTTTTTTGTTGTTGTTTGTTTTTTTTTTTTTTGAGATAGAGTCTCGCTCTGTCGCCCGGGCTAGAGTGCCGTGGCGTCAGCCTCGCTCACAGCAGCCTCAGACTCCTGGGCTCAAGCGATCCTCCTGCCTCAGCCTCCCGAGTAGCTGGAACTGTAGGAGTAGCTGGGACTAGAGGAGTAGCTGGGACCACAGGCATGCGCCACCACGCCCGACTTATTTTTTCTATATATATTTTTAGCTGTCCAGATCATTTCTTTCTATTTTTAGTAGAGACGGGGTCTCGCTCTTGCTCAGGCTGGTCTCGAACTCCTGACCTCAAGCGATCCTCCCGCCTCGGCCTCCCAGAGTGCTGGGATGACAGGTGTGAGCCACCATGTGCGCCCGGCCTGGACAGGTTTAATTAAGTTAAACCTATCCTCTATTATCCACTACTGTGTTCATTTCCTAAAAGAAAGGGCATTTTCATTCTAAAAGTAGCAGGAAAGGTAAACTCCTGTGGTAAAATCAGCTTTGTGAAAATTCATTTCCGACAAGCTCACTGTTGCGTTGTCTTTTTCTCGCTTCACCGCGTGGGCTGGAGAAACCGGCGTTAACTAAAGGACCGACGGTCGGCGGTCGCCACGCCCGGGCCTCGTGACCCTCCGTGTTGTGTCTTGCAGATTGTGACCGACCAGCAGACGGGACAGAAGATCCAGATCGTCACCGCAGTGGACGCCTCCGGGTCCCCCAAACAGCAGTTCATCCTGACCAGCCCCGATGGCGCTGGAGCCGGGAAGGTGATCCTGGCGTCCCCGGAGACGTCCAGCGCCAAGCAGCTCATATTCACCACCTCCGACAATCTCGTCCCCGGCCGCATCCAGGTAAAGCCCGGGGACAGGTCTCTGCCGAGCGCTTCCGCTGTCGAACTTGCTCCTGCCTGGCAAGCCACGTGCATCATTTCGTTTGTGCATCTGTTGGTGGACACGTGGGTTTTTCTCCCCTTTGGGGCTGTTGTAGTTGATGCCGCTAAGAATCCGTGTGTCTTGGGGGGTGACTTTTTAACTACGGAGAAACTTAGGGACGGAAAGCATTTTTTTTTCCTCTGATCATTTTGTTTGTCCATCTGTTGGTGGACATGTGGGTTTTTCTCCCCTTTGGCTGTTGTAGTTGATGCCGCTAAGAATCTGTGTGTTTTTTGGGGGGGCAGGGACTTTTTAACTACGGCGAAACTTAGGGACGGAAAGCATTTTTTTTTCCTCCGATCATTTTGTTTGTCCATCTGTTGGTGGACACGTGGGCTTTTCTCCCCTTTCGGGCTGTTGTAGTTGATGCCGCTAAGAATCTGTGTGTTTTGAGGGGTGACTTTTTAACTACGGAGAAACTTAGGGACGGAAAGCATTTTTTTTTCCTCCGATCATTTTGTTCGTCCATCTGTTGGTGGACATGTGGGTTTTTCTCCCCTTTGGGGCTGTTGTAGTTGATGCCGCTAAGAATCCGTGTGTTTTGGGGGGTGACTTTTTAACTACGGAGAAACTTAGGGATGGAAAGCATTTTTTTTTCCTCCGATCATTTTGTTTGTCCATCTGTTGGTGGACACGTGGGTTTTTCTCCCCTTTGGCTGTTGTAGTTGATGCCGCTAAGAATCCGTGTGTTTTTGTTGTGGGGGGGAGGGACTTTTTAACTACGGAGAAACTTAGGGACGGAAAGCATTTTTTTTTCCTCCGATCATTTTGTTTGTCCATCTGTTGGTGGACACGTGGGCTTTTCTCCCCTTTCAGGCTATTGTAGTTGATGCCGCTAAGAATCCGTGTGTCTTGGGGGGTGACTTTTTAACTATGGAGAAACTTAGGGAAGGAAAGCATTTTTTTTTCCTCCGATCATTTTGTTTGTCCATCTGTTGGTGGACACGTGGGTTTTTCTCCCCTTTGGGGCTGTTGTAGTTGATGCCGCTAAGAATCCGTGTGTTTTAGGGGGTGACTTTTTAACTACTGAGAAACTTAGGGATGGAAAGCATTTTTTTTTCCTCCGATCATTTTGTTTGTCCATCTGTTGATGGACACGTGGGTTTTTCTCTCCTTTGGGGCTGTTGTGGTTGATGCCGCTAAGAATCCATGTGTCTTGGGGGGTGACTTTTTAACTACGGAGAAACTTAGGGATGGAAAACATTTTTTTTTCCTCCAATCATTTTGTTTGTCCATCTGTTGGTGGACACGTGGGTTTTTCTCCCCTTTGGCTGTTGTAGTTGATGCCACTAAGAATCAGTGTGTCTTGGGGGGTGACTTTTTAACTACGGAGAAACTTAGGGACGGAAAGCATTTTTTTTTCCTCCGATCATTTTGTTTGTCCATCTGTTGGTGGACACGTGGGTTTTTCTCCCCTTTGGCTGTTGTAGTTGATGCCGCTAAGAATCCGTGTGTTTTTTGGGGGGGGGAGGGACTTTTTAACTACGGAGAAACTTAGGGACGGAAAGCATTTTTTTTTCCTCCGATCATTTTGTTTGTCCATCTGTTGGTGGACACGTGGGCTTTTCTCCCCCTTGGGGCTGTTGTAGTTGATGCCGCTAAGAATCCGTGTGTTTTTTTTGGGGGGGGGGGGACTTTTTAACTACGGAGAAACTTAAGGAAGGAAAGAATTTTTTCTGCTCCGATCGAGCTGGGATCGAAACACGGATGAGTTCGGCTCGCAGAACTGTCCTTTTTAGACGCCCTGCGTGGCACTTCGTGAGCACCGTGTCATCCTTTCCGCCGTGGGCAAGGGTGGGGTTTGGACACCAGCGAGGCCGCGCTGGGCGTCCGATGAAGTCGGCAGCTGGAATCTTCCCAGCTCTGCCCGGAGTCAGACACCCAGGATCAGGGATTTACAGTCAGACACCACTCGGCCTGGTGGTCTGGTTTCTAACGGGCGCCGTTTGTTTCCCGATTCCTCCCAGATCGTCACGGATTCTGCTTCCGTGGAGCGACTGCTGGGCAAGGCGGACGTGCAGCGGCCCCAGGTGGTGGAGTACTGCGTGGTCTGCGGCGACAAAGCCTCGGGTACGTGGCCCCCGGCCACGGCGTGGGTGGCCGTGTGGGACGGGGTGGGGACGTGGAGCCCTGTGATCATTCTGCAGCCAGCATCGGCGCAGGGCTTGGCTGTTTTGCAGGATGTGTATGGTATCCTGTGTGTGTGTATTAGATGCGTATGAGTTACCTGTGTGATGTCTCTTCTTCCTGACTGGGACCATCTCTGTCACCCCCTGACTGTGCCCCACCGTGATCACCTGCTGTAAGGGAGCAGGAGGGAGCGTGTGATTCTGGCCGGAGTCCTCGGGGCAGGACAGGCCCCAGAGAGCCGGTCACGCCCGGGCGGCTCGGAGGCTGGCTGGGCGCACGTTGGTGGAGTGGGAGGAGAAGGGCGTCCCAGCTAGTGGGACCCGGGGGGGCTCCTCGTCTGGGCCCACAGTGGCCTTGGGAGAGAGCTCCAAGGTCACGGGAAACTGGAGAGGATGTCTGGCCCAGAAGTCCAGGTTTTGGCCCGCTGGCACTAGGGAGCTACGGAAGGTTAGGGAGGGAGGCAGGTAGGAAAGGAGAAGGATTTGATGAGCCGAGGACATAGTTCCAGGGATGCCAGGGCCACAGGCCTGAATTCGGTGATGGCTGCTTGGTTCTACTTCATTCCGTGGTCACAGATGTGACAGGAACTTTGGACACTTTGTAGGTACTGGTTTGTTTTTGTGTGTTTGGTTTTTGTTTGTTTGTTTGTTTGTTGTTTGGTTTTTTTGTTTGTTTTGTTTTTTTAAGGGGAGGTAGGACCAACCCTCTTAGGCAGACAGCTCCAGGCGATCATCCAAGCTTCTAAGATGAGAAGCTCCAGTTTCTCCTCAAGCTGATGAGGCCGTTTCTCTGCCAGGAGTTCCTGCCCGGCCCTCTGGGCCTGGTAAAGCCGCCCTCCCGCCCCTTGTCTGAGGGCCTCGACCTACCCCACGTGGGCAGATAGACCAAGACGCCTCTGGTCCCAACTGCCCTTTTTGTTGTTGGTTTTTTTTTTTTTTTTTTGAGACAGAGTCTGGCTCTGTTGCCCGGGCTAGCGTGCCATGGCATCAGCCTCGCTCACAGCAACCTCAGACTCCTGGGCTCAAGCGATCCTCCTGCCTCGGCCTCCCGAGTAGCTGGGACTACAGGCATGAGCCACCATGCCCGGCTAATTTTTTCTATATATATTTTAGTTGGCCAGATAATTTCTTTCTATTTTTAGTAGAGACGGGGTCTCGCTCTTGCTCAGGCTGGTCTCGAACTCCTGACCTCGAGCGATCCTCCTGCCTCGGCCTCCCACAGTGCTGGGATGACAGGCCTGAGCCACCGCGCCCGGCCTTAGCACAGCTTTCATTAAAAGAATAAAATTGAGAACCCTCCAAACACACACGGGGGCAACGGCTCCACACACTATCGCCTAGGACAGTGGGATCTTCCGTGGCCACGAGAAGTGACAATCCTGTGAAATGTGTCCCTCAATCCTGTGAAATATGTCCTCCCTCGCAATGTAGCTGTGACATCGGGTGACACAAACACGACTGAGCCAGAAGCGCCGTGTCCACGGTCAGTCTCAGCTGGGAACAAACCAGGCGTAATGTGTGTGAACCAGGAAGGGTAAACTGAGGTACGGGGAGATTTTTTTTTAAAGATCGTTGAGAATTAGAAATCAGAGATACCGCGAACTATTAGTACACACCTGGCAAAGGATTCATACCCAGACTATATAGGAAACTTAAGAGCAAAAAGCAAAATAACCCAATTTGAAAGTGGGCAAAAGAGCTTCATGAACATCTCTCAAAAGAAGACATTCAGATTCCAACAGGTATGTGGAAAAATGCTTTAACATCACCGATCGTCAGGGAAACACATCGAACCGCAGTGAGGTGCTGCCAGACTCTAGTTAGCACGGCCATGGTCAGAAAGACAGAAGGAGACAGATGTTGATCGGGATGGGGAGGAAAGGGGGACACTCACACACTGTGGGCGGGACTGTCAATTGTCACAGCCACCCGTGTGGAGATTCTCCAAAAAGTTAAGACTAGAAGGCCGGGCGCGGTATCTCATGCCTGTCATCCCAGCACTCTGGGAGGCCGAGGCGGGAGGATCGCTCGAGGGCAGGAGTTCGAGACCAGCCTGAGCAAGAGCGAGACCCCATCTCTACTAAAAATAGAAAGAAATGATCTGGAGAGCTAAAAATATATAGAAAAAATGAGCCAGGCGTGGTGGCGCATGCCTGTAGTCCCAGGTACTTGGGAGGCTGAGGCAGGAGGATGGCTTGAGACCTGGAGTTTGAGGCCAGCCTGGACAACATAGCAAGACCTCATCTCTACAAAAAAGAAAAATTAGCCGGGCGTGGTGGCGCATGCCTGTCGTCCCAGCTACTCGGGAGGCTGAGGCAGGAGGATCGCTTGAGCCCAGGAGGTTGAGGCTGCTGTGAGCGAGGCTGACGCCACAGCACTCTAGCCCGGGCGACAGAGCGAGACTCTGTCTCAAATAAAAACAAAAAAAAACTGGAACTACGTATGATCCAGTAATCCCGCCCAAAGGAAGTGAGGTCAGCGTCTCGGAGACGTGTCTACACTGCCGTTTAAAGTAGCCAAGATATTCATTCTGTGTTTCCAAAGATCTGCAAGAGAGGCTTTTGCATTTCCCTGCCACAAAGAAGTTACGAATGCGTGCGGCTCAGTGGTCACGATTTTATCGTCACACAGCATGTGCGTGTATGGAAATGTCAAACCATACCCCATCAGTATGTGCAATTATAGCGTGTCAGTTAAAAGATAAATTTTAAACTTTAGGGACACCAAAATAATCAAGATTGGGGGGGAAAAAAAAACGGTGTTTAATGAATATATTCTCAGGACTGCGGCTCTAGAAGGCTCTGAGCAGCCTCAGCCAGCCGTGCGGTGACCGTCCTTTGCCCTGGGCCTTCACGGTCCCGGTCCCCAAGCTTCTCCTCTGACCACCCTCTTCTTCCTCCCGGGGAGGCGTAAGGCTCGGGACACGGATCAGAGAGAGGGGCCAAAGGCAGGAGCGAGATCCCGTGTGCTAAGACGGTACACACGCGTGTAACCGTCTGAACTTCAGTATTTGCATCACAAACTTGCAAGGCTGCTTGCAAGATTACAGAGAAATATAAACTTATAAACTTGTAAGATGACAGAGAAATCGGGGGAAGGGGTTGGCCACCACGCTTCACGTTCAGGCCTGCAGAGATCCACGCGGTCACCACGGTGAGACGTGGCCTGGGGCCGGTGATTGATCACCTCTTCGGGTGGATCCACAAAATAGAGGTGCTCAAACAAATGCTCACCGTGTTCTCGTCCTCCTTCCAGGCCGTCACTATGGGGCCGTCAGCTGCGAAGGCTGTAAAGGTTTCTTCAAACGGAGCGTGAGGAAGAACCTGACGTACAGCTGCCGCAGCAACCAGGACTGTATCATCAACAAGCACCACCGCAACCGCTGCCAGTTCTGCCGGCTGAAAAAATGCCTGGAGATGGGGATGAAGATGGAATGTGAGTAGCAGGGTCGGAAACTGCGGCTGGGCGCGGTGGGGGGGCGGGGGGGCTCGCGCCTGTCGTCCCAGCGCTGCGGGAGGATCGCTCGAGGTCAGGAGTTCCAGACCTGAGCAAGAGCGAGACCCCGTCTCTACTAAAAATAAAAAGAAATTACCTGGGCAGCTAAAAATATGTATAGAAAAAAATTAGCTGGGCGTAGTGACGCATGCCTGTCGTCCCAGCTACTCCTGTAGTCCCAGCTACTCCTCTAGTCCCAGCTACTCCCACAGTCCCAGCTACTCCCACAGTCCCAGCTACTCCGACAGTCCCAGCTACTCCCACAGTCCCAGCTACTCCTCTAGTCCCAGCTACTCCCACAGTCCCAGCTACTCCCACAGTCCCAGCTACTCCCACAGTCCCACCTACTCCCGCAGTCCCAGCTACTCCCGCAGTCCCAGGCACTCCTACAGTCCGAGACTCCGCAGCTCACAGTGATCTTCCCCCTTCAGCGTCACTGAAGGCCCCTCACTCTCTCCACCACGGGGGACACAGCGTTTACTGGCGGAAATTTCTAAACACGAGTGTTTGTGTTGCGATTTAAGCTGTGCAGAGTGAACGGAAGCCGTTCGACGTGCAGCGGGAGAAACCGAGCAACTGCGCCGCCTCGACGGAGAAGATCTACATCCGCAAGGACCTGAGAAGCCCCCTCATCGCCACGCCCACGTTCGTGGCCGACAAAGATGGAGCGAGGTCAGTCCCCCTGCTGTCCCCGCAGGCGGCCTTTGCAGCTGGTCGGAGGGGCGGGGGGTGGTCCCCGGGGGGGAAAGGGCACCGGTGTGGCTCCCAGCCCACCCTCCGGAACCTTCCGCCTCGCCCCGCCCCAGCCCACTCCTGGAGCCCCCCGCTCACCCCTAGACGGGCCCGTTTTAAGATGGAGTCAGCGATTCTCCTAGCTCGGGCTCAGATTACGTTTTTGCATTTGGGCATCATTTCTACGGGAAAGCAATCGTCCTGCAATTCCAGATCGGGGCTTTTTTTTGCAGCACAGACGAAAGGTTTAGGGTGAGGTGAGGTCTCAGATAGTGCTGCAAGTTGATTGGTCCATGCCTTTGACCTCATGGACCGAGTTTATTTTAAAAGGAGCAGAGAGAGAGAGAGAGAGAGGGAGAGCGAGAAATCTAAAATGTATCCCACAAAGGAAGTGGAGTTGGTGACTTTGTGGAGATGCCGTTAACTTTTCCCGGCAGATTGGCCGCAGTCTGCAGCCGGTCCGGAAGGCCTTGGGGGTTGGGGGTGTCTCTCTGTTCTGTCCCGTCTCAGCCCGTGGCCCCGACTCTGCGAGCCTCTCACTGCAGAGAAAGGGGGGCGCCCGTGAGCCGCTCACTCGGCGGCCGAGTCTCGTTAGGGCTTTTCTGCCGTCAGACGGTTCGCAGGCGCAGAAGGGGCTGGACAGCACAGCACGATCCACCGTGTCCAAAACCCTGGCAGCTACTCTGGGTTTCTTTATGTCTCAAATAGACCAACGGCTCTTCTTGATCCAGGGATGCTCGTGAACATCCAGCAGCCTCTGATCCGTGAGGACGGCACGGTGCTCTTGGCCACGGATTCCAAGGTGACGTCCTCTGCTCGTGCCTCTTCCCGTCCTCCTCCTCCTCCTCGTGCCCGACCGCCCGCCCGGCCTTCCGGGGCCGCGTGGGAAGCCTGGCGCGCCCCGCAGCCTGCTCCTAGCTGCAGTGGCCGTCCGGGGATTTGTTCTGAGAGAAGCTGGTGGCTTCTCAGAAACCGCAGTCAGGGCCGGCCGGCCGGTCGGTCGCCGTAAGCGGTCAAGTTCAGACGTGGATTGCGTGGACGTTCCGTGGCTCTGTTCTCTGTTAGGGTTCGCTTTTCCCGTATAGAGACGTCATAGCACGGTGAGCGAGGAGACAGCTGCCCCATCCCACACGGTCTTTCGCCAAAGCTCCCAGTTCCCTTTTCATCAGATGATCGGAAGGAGGAAGTTTAGCCGAGGCTTTGCTAGAACAAATCGGCCCGGGCGTTTGACTTGGGGGCAGAGATGTTTGTCGGTCCCAGAGGGAGAGGGGACCGGCCAGCGCCTCTGAAGATCACCAAGGGAGGGGGCTTTTGTCCAGGCTGGGGGACCCCACTCCCCGACTTTCTCTTCTTGCTGTAAACTGAGTCATGAGGAAGCCGCAGCCAGCCACAGCCCTGGCCGAGAGCTGGCTCGGCTGCAGCCCTGGGAGCTGGATGGAGCGAGGCCTGGTGGCTTCCGTCTGGTCTGTCCACGTGCTCAGCCGTGGGCACCCCCGGGGCGTCACGGAGTGTCATTTTGGGGACAGAGAAGGCAAAGTCTAGAGCCTTCGAACTGCTCTGTGAGCGTCGGGCTTCAGGACAGGCTCTGAGCTCCCCTGTCTGGGCGGTGGGGGGGATCGGGGAGACGGGGGCTGACAGATGCCACCCGGCTTGCCGCCTGTCCCCAGCAGGCGTTCTGGGACAGCCGCTTTCTAACTGCACAATGGGATATAGACAGAGACGGCGTCAGTGTGCAAGTCAGGCCCAGATAACCTTAGAAACTCCCGCTGACCCCCGGCTCCATGCACCGCAGCCGTTCTGGGCTGCCGTCCACGCAGGGGTTAAGGCCCAAGACCCCGCAGCCGGCGGGGCCCCCTGGCTCAGAGTGTCGCGCCGCTCTTAGCAGCTGCGTGCCTCGCCCCGTGCCTCAGTTTCCCCCCCCGTGCCTACCACACAGGGCCGTGGGGAGACTGGGGCAAGTTAATGTCATAGAGCAGTTAGACACAGCACTCAGCACACGGTCACTGCTAGGAATCAGTTCTTGTCACGGGGTGGAGGAGAGTGGACGCAAAAGCTGTGTTGTATTTATGTGATCAGGAGGAAAAGCTTCAGGGTGACAGTCGTGTCTGCTCCTTCGTCCCCTCCTGTGGGAAATGGAAATAACTATACCCACCCCACAAGTGTGTTTTTTTTTGTTTTTTTTTTTTTTTGACAGAGTCTCGCTCTGTCGCCCGGGCTAGAGTGCCGTGGCGTCAGCCTCGCTCACAGCAGCCTCAGACTCCTGGGCTCAAGCGATCCTCCTGCCTCAGCCTCCCAGGTAGCTGGGACGATAGGCATGCGCCACCACGCCCAGCTCATTTTTCTTTTTTTCTTTTTTGTAGAGATGGGGTCTTGCTATGTTGTCCAGGCTGGCCTCAAACTCCAGGGCTCAAGCGATCCTCCTGCCTCAGCCTCCTGAGTAGCTGGGACTACAGGCATGCGCCACCATGCCCGGCTCATTTTTCTATATATATTTTTAGCTGTCCAGATCATTTCTTTCTATTTTTAGTAGAGACGGGGTCTCACTCTTGCTCAGGCTGGTCTCGACCTCTTGACCTCTAGCGATCCTCCCGCCTCGGCCTCCCAGAGTGCTGGGATGACAGGCATGAGCCACCACACCCGGCCCACAAGTTTATGAATAATAAAATACATGCAAAGCACCTGAGGGTGGCTATTTTGAGAAGCTGTCTTTTTTTTTTTTTTTTTTTGAGACAGAGTCTCACTCTGTTGCCCAGGCTAGAGTGAGTGCCGTGGCGTCAGCCTGGCTCACAGCAACCTCAAACTCCTGGGCTCAAGCGATCCTCCTGTCTCAGCCTCCCGAGTAGCTGGGACTACAGGCATGCGCCACCATGCCCGGCTAATTTTTTCTATATATATTTTTAGCTGTCCATATAATTTCTTTCTATTTTTAGTAGAGATGGGGTCTCGCTCTTGCTCAGGCTGGTCTCGAACTCCTGAGCTCAAACGATCCGCCCACCTCGGCCTCCCAGAGTGCTAGGATTACAGGCGTGAGCCACCGCGCCCGGCCGAGAAGCTGTTTTTTAATGTTACTCTGAAATGAGCCGTTAGAGAGTTCCCGGGGTAGCTTTCACCTGGATCCTCCCAGTGCTCACGTTGTGCGTAACTGGTACAATGTTACAATGTTACAACCAGTGCATTGACTTGGATACAAACTGTGGGTCTTGTTCTGTCTGTCTGTTGTTTTTTTTTCGTTTTTTTTTTTCTGTTTTTTTTTTTTTTTTAACTCTTTTCAACTTTATTTCCTTCAACATACCTTTCTATCACGATGACCTAGATCTTACCGGCACGTGCCCAATATTCTATTCTAGGGTTCTATTGTGACTTATTAATCATTTCTCTGTTTATGACCTTTCCCTATTGATTCTCTTTTTACTTTTATCATCAAGACACGACAGACATTTGTGTCGTAGACATGTCTCGGGTTATTCGCGTATGTCTCAGGCTTCTTTTTTAAATTGCGATGTAATTCACACAGCATAAAATTTGTCCTTTTAGTGTATAATCGAGTGGTTTTTTTTTTTTTTTTTTTTGAGACAGAGTCTCACTCTGTTGCCCAGGCTAGAGTGCCGTGGCGTCAGCCTCGCTCACAGCAACCTCAAACTCCTGGGCTCAAGCGATCCTCCTGCCTCAGCCTCCCTCCCGAGTAGCTGGGACTACAGGCATGCGCCACCATGCCCGGCTAATTTTTTCTATATATTTTTAGCTGTCCATATAATTTCTTTCTATTTTTTAGTAGAGGTGGGGTCTCGCTCTTGCTCAGGCTGGTCTCGAACTCCTGAGCTCAAACGATCCGCCCACCTCGGCCTCCCAGAGTGCTAGGATTACAGGCGTGAGCCACCGCGCCCGGCCTCGAGTGGTTTTTTTAGTATATTCGCAAGGTTGTGCAGCCCTCACTACTAATTTTAGAATATTTTTCTTTTTGCATCAAAATAAACCCTGACGCAGTCCTTCATCTCTTCCCAACCCCCGCCAGTCACCGGTCTGTTTTCTGACTCTCTGATTTTGCCAGTTCTGTACATTTCACGTAAAGGAAATCAATCGTACATTACGTGGTCCTCTGTGACTGGCCTCTTTCACTCAGGGTGAGGTTTCAAGCCCTGTCCGTGTTGTAGCGTGGACAGTTTCTGTGCCATTTTACCGCCAAATAATACGCCATTGATCCACTCATCAGCTGAGGGGCATTGGGGCTGTTTCTACTTTAAGAATGGAATTGCTGGCCGGGCGCGGTGGCTCAGGCCTGTCATCCCAGCACTCTGGGGAGATCAGGCTGGACAGCATAGCAAGACCCCGTGTCTAAATAAAATACAAAAAAATCAGGCCGGGCGCATGCGGTGGCTCATGCCTGTCATCCCAGCACTCTGGGAGGCCGAGGCGGGTGGATCGCTCGAAGTCAGGAGTTCGAGACCAGCCTGAGCAAGAGCGAGACCCCGTCTCTACTAAAAAGAGAAAGAAATGAGCCAAACTAAAAATATATAGAAAAAATGAGCCGGGCGTGGTGGCGCATTCCTGTAGTCCGAGGTACTCGGGAGGCTGAGGCAGGAGGATTGCTTGAGCCCCGGAGTTTGAGGCCAGCCTGGACAACATAGCAAGACCCCATCTCTACAAAAAAGAAAAATTTGCCAGGCGTGGTGGCGCATGCCTGTCGTCCCAGCGACTCGGGAGGCTGAGGCAGGAGGATCGCTTGAGCCCAGGAGTCTGAGGCTGCTGTGAGTGAGGCTGACGCCACGGCACTCTAGCCCGGGCGACAGAGCAAGAATGTGTCTCAAAAAAAAAAAAAAAAGAATGGAATTGCTGGTCACATGTGATTCGGATTTACAGTTCTAGTGGCTGTTGAACATCTTTCCCTGCGCTTGTTGGCCATTTGCATACCCTGTCTGGGAAAATATCTGTTCAGATTCTTTCTCCGTTTTTAAATCAGGCTGTTTGTCTTGTTGCCGTTGAGTTGTTAACGTTCTTTAGATGTTCTGGCCACTAATCCGTTCTGGGATACGTGATTGGCGGGTATCTTCTCCCATGCCGTGAATTTTGGCTTTTTGGGTTTTTTTTTTGTTGTTGCTGTTGTTGTTGTTTTATGGGTCGCGTTTTTACTTTCTTGACCGTTTCTTTTGAAGCACAGATTTTAATTCTAGCGAAGGCCAGTTTATTATCTGTGTTCTGTCGTCTTATGGCATGTGTAGACCTGTGTAAAAACCACCAAAACCAAGGCACAGAACTGTCCCATCACTGAAAAGGTGTCCCTTGGGTCACCCTTTGTTGTCACACCGCCCTAGCAGCTGTTTCTGGCCCGAGAGTCATTTGCACGTGTCCTCACTTTTGATGTCACTACTTTTCTGTTTAATAGGCCGAAACGAGCCAGGGAGCGCTGGGCACGCTGGCAAATGTCGTGACGTCCCTTGCCAACCTCAGCGAGTCCTTGAACAACGGTGACACGTCAGAAGTCCAGCCGGAGGACCAGTCTGCAAGCGAGATCACCCGGTACGCGCCCACGAGGGTGGACACCCCCCGTCCCGACCTGCGGGGACGGTCGCCGTGGTGTGAAGGGTGGATGGGGGCGTTTGGGTGCCCGCGCTGTGTTTAATCGGGGACTATAAAATTGCCGTCAAGACCTGTGCGTCTGTCGTGTTTCCGAGTTTAACTAGGGGAACACAGACCGGCTCGCATGACGTGGTCTGTGGCCGTCAAAACTGTCTTTCAGGCCGGGCGCGGTGGCTCACGCCTGTAATCCTAGCACTCTGGGAGGCCGAGGCGGGTGGATCGCTCGAGGTCAGGAGTTCGAGACCAGCCTGAGTGAGACCCCGTCTCTACTAAAAATAGAAAGAAATTATATGGACAACTAAAATATATATATACAAAAAATTAGCCGGGCATGGTGGCGCATGCCTGTAGTCCCAGCTACTCGGGAGGCTGAGACAGGAGGATCGCTTGAGCCCAGGAGTTTGAGGTTGCTGTGAGCTAGGCTGACGCCATGGCACTCACTCTAGCCTGGGCAACAGAGTGAGACTCTGTCTCAAAAAAAAAAAAAAAAAAAAAAAAAAACTGTCTTTCACTCCAAACTGTGAAAAAGGAAATCTAGGAACTCCATGGAAATGGGGGTGGGGGGAGGGGCGTTCAGTGCGCAGAAGTTATTTGTGTTAATCACTATTTAACGTACCTGCATATTAGTAGTTTATCCCTTTCCTGCTTCTGTTTTAGCCTTAGTTTTCTTTCTTTCTTTCTTTTTTTTTTTTTTTTGAGACAGAGTCTGGCTCTGTCGCCCGGACTGGAGTGCCGTGGCGTCAGCCTCGCTCACAGCAGCCTCAGACTCCTGGGCTCAAGCGATCCTCCTGCCTCGGCCTCCCGAGTAGCTGGGACTGCAGGAGTAGCTGGGACTAGAGGAGTAGCTGGGACTGCGGGAGTAGCTGGGACTGTGGGAGTAGCTGGGACTGTGGGAGTAGCTGGGACTAGAGGAGTAGCTGGGACTAGAGGAGTAGCTGGGACTGTGGGAGTAGCTGGGACTGCAGGAGTAGCTGGGACTAGAGGAGTAGCTGGGACTAGAGGAGTAGCTGGGACTGTGGGAGTATCTGGGACTGTGGGAGTATCTGGGACTAGAGGAGTATCTGGGACTGCGGGAGTATCTGGGACTGCGGGAGTAGCTGGGACTAGAGGAGTAGCTGGGACTGCAGGAATAGCTGGGGCTGCAGGAGGAGCTGGGACTACAGGCATGCACCACCACGCCTGGTTAATTTTTTCTATACATATTTTTAGCTGTCCAGCTAATTTCTTTCTATTTTTAGTAGAGATGGGACCTCACTCTTGCTCAGGCTGGTCTCGAACCCCCAACCTCGAGCGATCCCCCCGCCTCGGCCTCCCCAGAGTGCTGGGATGACAGGCGTGAGCCACCACGCCCCGGCCTAGCCTTATTTTTCTCGCGTATATTTTTTTCTAAGTAGCGAGTTTAGAGCATAAATCCACCGGGGTGGCCAGACCGACACCAGCTGACAGATGGCACGAGCCGGACCCAGACGTCGGTCACTGCGGCCGAGGCCGGTTCTCCTGGCTCTGGCCCTTTGCCACTTCCGTTCCCGCCTGTCGTGTCGGGCCAGGGCAGGGGCCAGGCCGGGGCCCACACGAGCGCTCTGGTCCTCGTTGTTCCCTTGCGGTCCGATAACAAACAAGATCTCGGTCCCGCGAAAAGAGGGTTAGGTTCGAATTAGGTAGAATTCCAGGTCCACCACTTCCTACGTGGCTGGTCTTAGAGAAGTTATTTAATGTCTGTAAGGCTCAGTGTCCACACTGGTAAAAGGGAGACAGTTTCTGCCTTTGGAGGGTAGCTGTGAAAAGTGTCAACATTGATACTAGCTCAGTACCCGAGTTGCTGTGTAGACAAATACACAGAAACTTCCAAACCCTCTGCAGGTGGAGTTTAATTATCTTTTCCCCCAATACATCGTTTTGCTAAATCACGTCCCGGCTCGAGCTCTGTTTCCCCCTCAAAGCTGCGGACTCACAGCACTCGCTCGCTTCGTTTTTTGCTCGCAGGGCGTTCGATACTTTAGCTAAAGCGCTTAATACCACAGACAGCTCATCGTCCCCGAGCCTGGCGGACGGCGTGGACGCCGGGGGCGGAGGGGGCATCCACGTCATCAGCAGAGACCAGTCGACACCCATCATCGAGGTCGAGGGCCCCCTCCTGTCGGACACGCACGTCACGTTCAAGGTGAGTGGGCTGGGCCTGACCCCCTGCTCCCGGGACGGGAGTCCTCCGCCAGCGCTGGTCTGCGGCTTCAAACTCAGCCCTTGGAGGGGGCTTATTTCCATACCGTGACATTTGACATGGTGACTTCAAGCGGGGTTTTATATTCCAGAATAACCCACGTCCCGTTATGAAGCATATTTTATTTTATTTTTTTTTTGAGACGGAGTCTCGCTCTGTCGCCCGGGCTAGAGTGCCGTGGCGTCAGCCTCGCTCACAGCAGCCTCAGACTCCTGGGCTCAAGTGATCCTCCTGCCTCGGCCTCCCGAGTAGCTGGGACTACAGGCATGTGCCACCACGCCCGGCTCATTTTTCTTTTTTTCTTTTTTGTAGAGATGGGGTCTTGCTATGTTGTCCAGGCTGGCCTCCAACTCCAGGTCTCAAGCGATCCTCCTGCCTCAGCCTCCCGAGTAGCTGGGACTGTAGGAGTAGCTGGGACTGGAGGAGTAGCTGGGACTATAGGAGTAGCTGGGACTGGAGGAGTAGCTGGGACTATAGGAGTAGCTGGGACTGGAGGAGTAGCTGGGACTGGAGGAGTAGCTGGGACGACAGGCATGTGCCACCACGCCTGGCTACTTTTTTCTGTATATATATTTTTAGCTGTCCAGATCATTTCTTTCTATATTTAGTAGAGACGGGGTCTCGCTCTTGCTCAGGCTAGTCTCGAACTCCTGACCTCGAGTGATCCTCCCGCCTCGGCCTCCCACAGTGCTGGGGTGACAGGCACGAGCCACCGCGCCCGGCCTGTTTTCCCAGCACTCTCGACCACAGAGATCCGGCCAGTCCCTGCTCAGAGCTGCTAAAGGTCGCAGGTCACCAGTGGGGGCCCAGCGCCAGAGATAGGGGTGTTGCCAGAGCCCAGCCCAGCTTTCTGGCCGCGGGGTGTCTCCGTCCTGTCTCTCCCTCTCTGTCACGCACCGGCACCTTAGGGCCACCTGCCGGGATCCCTGTTCCCCCGAGAAGCCGACCCCCGTTCCCGATTCCAGTTTAGACCTTACCCCGTGGCTCGGAGCGGACTTGCCGCAGTTTGGCAAAGGAGACCGTTGAGATGTGTGTTTTGGGTTGTTTTTTGCTTTGAGTTTTTTTTTTTTTTTTTTTATTAAACATGACCGGAGAGAAGCCTGTTTTTGTGCGGGTGAGCCGGGGGTCTCCCCAGGCTCCGTCACCCCATCCCAGGGGCTGTCGGACTCTGTTGCGCGGAGCCAGACAACACAGAGTCAGCGCCAGCCCCCGCTGCCCGGGGACGCACCCCCCCCCGCCCCCGTCAGGAGCTTAAAAATCGGGGACAGGGGCCGACAGGCCGGGCCGGGCCCGGTCCCCGCTCACCTGGCGCGCTGGGCGTCCCCTCTCGATTGCAGCTGACCATGCCCAGCCCGATGCCCGAGTACCTGAACGTGCACTACATCTGTGAGTCCGCGTCCCGTCTGCTCTTCCTGTCCATGCACTGGGCTCGCTCCATCCCTGCCTTCCAGGCGCTGGGGTAAGTGGCTGCTCCCCCTGCGCGTGTCCCCTCTCTAGGAACCACCTGCGGGGTCTCCGAGGGCCCCTCCGGTCTAGCTGTCCCACGGCCTCGTCTAAGGGGGACCCCAAATATCTTACAAAACACGCGCAGTGTGGGAGCCCAGGAGTTTGAGGTTGCAGTGAGCTATGACGACGCCCCTGCTCTCCGGCCTGGGTGACAGAGCAAGAATCAGTCACCAACAAAAAACAAACGGCCCATGAAATCGGCATGGGGGGTGTCACTCTGGGAAGAAAATATTCCCCCCGTTTTTATTTCTCTTGGTTTCCCTCACGCATGGGTTATTGAGGATCTTGTGACGTGATTTCCAACCCCGTTTTTTAAGCAATTTCAGGTGTCTTCTGTCATGGGCGTCTGCCCTGATTGCATTCCGTTTTATTTTAATTCTATACAAATTAAAGACGTTTTATTATGATCCAAAAAAAAAAAACAAAAAGCAACAAAAAAAAAACGCACAGCGTGACTCAACAGGCTGAAGCCAGGCCAGGAGGCTGTACCTGAGCCTCAATGAGACAGGGGCCACCGAGTCACAGTCGCACACGAGAACGTCCCCGCGGGGTGACGGGTCCCTGAGCAGCGTGACCCTGTGCTGTCTCTGCAGCCCCACCCCCCCCCTCCTTCCCCGAGCGGCTCTTGTGGCTCACAGTGTAGCCGGAAGCGAAGTAGCCACGTAAGAAGAGAAATACAGTAACAGTTAATGCCTGTGACAAAGTGAACGTCCCAATGTCACACGTGGCAAATGCCGGCATGGAAGGCCGGGTCTCCACGGGTTTATCCCGCTGAGTTTGAGGCACACGGACCTGGTGCTGGGTCGTAAGAACAGGATGTCCCGGCCGTGTGGCCTTGTGCCGGTCCCTTGCCTTTCTGAGCCTCTGGTCTCCTCCTCCTCCCCCTCCTCCCCCTCCTCCCCCTCCTCCCCCTCCCCCTCCCCCTCCTCCCCCTCCTCCCCCTCCTCCTCCCCCTCCTCCCCCTCCTCCCCCTCCCCCTCCTCCCCCTCCTCCCCCTCCTCCTCCCCCTCCTCCCCCTCCTCCTCCCCCTCCTCCCCCTCCTCCTCCCCCTCCTCCCCCTCCTCCCCCTCCTCCCCCTCCTCCCCCTCCTCCTCCTCCCCCTCCTCCCCCTCCCCCTCCCCCTCCTCCCCCTCCTCCTCCCCCTCCTCCCCCTCCCCCTCCCCCTCCTCCCCCTCCTCCTCCTCCTTGAACCCTCACGAGGGGCTGAGGCCTGTAAAGCGCCTTTCCTTCCCCACCATACGGGGAGGACTCAGTAGAAGACAGCGTGGAGCTGCTGGGCCGGGCAGGTGGCAGGCAGTTGTCACATGGTGGCCTCGCTTGCCCGGTTAAACGAGAGAGGCCACCAGAACTGGCCCCGGGTCGTCCGAGGAGAACTGGGGAGGAGGTGACACTGAGGACATGCGTTGGCAAGTCACTGTTAACTTCCTGGGGGAACGGCCTGGCCCTCGCTGCCACCCGGGAGGTGGCGTGACCTTGGGCATCTTGTCGGTGACACCGCGGCTGTTGGTCCTGGTGGGGGAGCTAAGGTTTTTTGAGAGAGGTTGAAAAGCGATCCACCCGCCGCCCTGAATGTGTCTCTCGAGTTGTGATCTGGAACTTTCTCCCGCCCGGTTTCTCAGCCCGGACTGGACAGAACCCGCGACCACCTTTATGAAGGCGGTTTCGGTCGTGTTTCATGAACAGGATAAAATGCCAGACACGCACGGCAGCCAGGGCTATTGTCACCTTGCCGCGCCCGGGCCATCCTCAGGGCAAAACCAGAGCCGGCAGCCCGGTCCAAGCAGCCCAGCGTCTCGGGCCTTCTGGGGTCTGGGGACAAGAAAGGGACATGGTGCATTTGGCGTTTGCTGAGGCTGGGCCTGTCCCCCCTGCTTCTGTCCTGGCCCCCCGCTTCTGTGGGGCGCGTTTCTGCCCTTTGGAGCCCACGCTCGGCTTCTGGTCCTTTGGCCCCTGCAGCCTCTCCCGACCTCGGCTGCGGGACCGAAGTCACAGACGCCTGTCCCCCCGGGGCAGAGCCAGGCCGGGACCGCTGAGGACGTAGAAGGCCGTAGCAGGGAGTGACAGTTTGGCCGTGCTTGTTAAAATCGCTCATCCCTTAAATCCAAAGAATGTTTTTGAAAGAGAATAGAGGGTTTATCAAGCAGAGGAGCTGGAACGAAGACATTGATGGACTTTGTCGTTTTCCTGGAAAATGATCCGGGACACGCCACAGACCAGAATCCATGTGTTCTGCAGGGCGCTGGGGGCTTGAGCCCGTGCACCCCAAATCCAGAATCCGTGCATTCCGGGGGGCGCTGGGGGCTCGAGCCCATGTATCCCGAAATCCAGAATCCACGCATTTTGGGGGCGCTGGGGGCTCGAGCCCATGTATCCCGAAATCCAGAATCCACGCATTTTGGGGGCGCTGGGGGCTCGAGCCCATGTATCCCCAAATCCAAAATCCGTGCATTCCGGGGGGCGCTGGGGGCTCGAGCCCGTGCACCCCAAATCCAAAATCCGTGCATTCCAGAGGGCGCTGGGGGCTCGAGCCCGTGCACCCCAAATCCAAAATCCGTGCATTCCGGGGGGCGCTGGGGGCTCGAGCCCGTGTACCCCAAATCCAGAATCCGTGCATTCCGGGGGGTGCTGAGGGCTCGAGCCCGTGCACCCCAAATCCAAAATCCGTGCATTCCGCGGGGTGCTGAGGGCTCGAGCCCGTGCACCCCAAATCCAGCATCTGTGCATTCCGGGGGGCGCTGGGGGCTCGAGCCCGTGCACCCCGGGTCCTCGCCGAGCGCCGCCCGGCCCTGACGCGGCCCCGTGTGTGCCCGCAGGCAGGACTGCAACACCAGCCTGGTGCGGGCCTGCTGGAACGAGCTGTTCACGCTGGGCCTGGCGCAGTGCGCCCAGGTCATGAGTCTTTCCACCATCCTGGCCGCCATCGTCAACCACCTGCAGAACAGCATTCAGGAAGGTAGGGCGGGGACGGGGGCCCCCCCGGCGGGACCCTGTGCCTGGGGGCGGGGTGGGGAGCCCGGCCGTCGCTCGGGGAGGTGGCACAACAACTTAGGGTCCTTTCCCGGTGAGAACGTGGAAATCCCTGCCGGACCGCGCGCTCGGCACGCGGTGACCATCAAGAAGCAGAGAAAGTTTTACAAGTCAAGTTCCTGATAGGCGTTTAGTGACGTGTGCAAAATAATCCCACGTTATATTTTCATGCACACGTGACGGCTCACTTTTTTTTTTTTTTTTCCGAGTACGGTAGTTCACGAATGCTCACAACCGTATACAGTCGGCACTGTTACCTCATTGGTTCCGATGGGGAGACTGAGGCGCCGCTAAAGCCCTTTGCTTGGCCCCAGATGAAACGGGAAGTAGCAAAACGGGGGGCGCAGACCTGGGTCTTGCAACCCCCTAATCGAAGGCATCTTTGCCTCCCCCGAGAAGCTCCTCAAGAATGAACGAATGGGCCGGGCGCGGTGGCGCACGCCTGTCATCCCAGCCCTCTGGGAGGCCGAGGCGGGAGGATCGCTCGAGGTCAGGAGTTCGAAAGCAGCCTGAGCAAGAGCGAGAACCCGTCTCTACTAAAAATAAAAAAAAAAAATAGAAAGAAATTAGCTGGACAGCTAAAAAAATATATATAGAAAAAAAATTAGCCAGGCGAGGTGGCGCATGCCTGTGGTCCCAGCTACTCCTGCAGTCCCAGCTACTCCTGCAGTCCCAGCTACTCCTGTAGTCCCAGCTACTCCTGCAGTCCCAGCTACTCTAGTCCCAGCTACTCCTACGGTCCCAGCTACTATGGTCCCAGCTACTCTAGTCCCAGCTACTCCTACAGTCCCAGCTACTCCTCTAGTCCCAGCTACTCCTCTAGTCCCAGCTACTCCTGCAGTCCCAGCTACTCCTCTAGTCCCAGCTACTCCCACAGTCCCAGCTACTCCCGCAGTCCCAGCTACTCCTCTAGTCCCAGCTACTCCTACGGTCCCAGCTACTATGGTCCCAGCTACTCTAGTCCCAGCTACTCCTACAGTCCCAGCTACTCCTCTAGTCCCAGCTACTCCTGCAGTCCCAGCTACTCCTCTAGTCCCAGCTACTCCTGCAGTCCCAGCTACTCCTCTAGTCCCAGCTACTCCTGCAGTCCCAGCTACTCCTCTAGTCCCAGCTACTCCCACAGTCCCAGCTACTCCTCTAGTCCCAGCTCCTCGGGAGGCCAAGGCAGGAGGATCGCTTGAGCCCAGGAGTCTGAGGCTGCTGTGAGCGAGGCTGACGCCACGGCACTCCAGCCCGGGCGACAGAGCGAGACTCTGTCTCCAAAAAAAAAAAAGAGTGGAATGATTCTGCCGAGTGTTTGCACCCGCGGGTCTCCGCGTCGTGCCCAGCCTCTCTGAGGCCGTGCGCCGTGTCCTTGCAGACAAGCTGTCGGGCGAGCGGATCAAGCAGGTGATGGAGCACATCTGGAAGCTACAGGAGTTCTGCAACAGCATGGCCAGGCTGGATATAGACGGCTATGAGTACGCATACCTTAAAGCTATAGTTCTCTTTAGCCCCGGTAAGCTCTGCAGTGGGGACTCGCCGCACTTTGCCTCCCGTGTCTACTGCGATTTCCTAGCGTGAACGTGTCGTCCCGTCGCCCCGCGGTGTAGACAGGGCCCTGCCAGGCTGCCCGCGTGGGCCCCGTGTGCTCGAGACGCGTGCTTGGCTGGCCCCAACCCCGTGCAGCCCCGAGGACACGGGCTGCAGACCCCGGGTGCGGGGTGGGGGGTGGCGGGGGTCATGCATTGGGCAGATTTAGTGTGTAGCGTGATTAAGGGACCGGAGCACACGGAACACGCGTGTCCTGCTGGCCAGTGTCCTTTGCTCTTTCTGGTTTTGTTTTTTTTTTTTTTTTTGGTTTGGTTCTTTGCCGATTCCCGGGCTCTGTTAACACCGGCATAGATAATCCGGTAGAGATTGAAGCTACACGCTTCCCCCGTGGTCTCGGGGTACGGCAGGGCCGGCTGCGGGGGAGGAAGAGGAGGCAGAAGACAGCCAGGCCGGCCTCACGCGCCCGCTGCCCTCGGTGGTGGCCGCGGAGCCCATCGGGAGGTCACTCAGGGTGACCGTTGTCCTCGATGGCCGGCCGGGGTTGGACACACCTCAATCTTGTCCCTCCTCCCCGGCCATCCACTCACGGACGACAAAATAGCTAATAAAGGCTGGGAGAAACGATACGATCAAGTAATCTACAAAGTCGATGATGATTTCTGATTTTATGGCATCGTTTGAAAGTCGATGTGTTTTCTAGAGTAGTTAAGAAGCCGGTGGGGGGGTGTTAGACGCCCGAACCTTGACCCCCTCCCTCCTGCTGGGGACCTTCCGGCCTCGGCCGCAAACGGAGGAGAAGCCTGCGGGTCCCAGTGGTGCCCAAGCTAAGACCAGCCTTCCCGTCCCTTCTGTCGTGCTTTGGAGAAGTCTGTCGGAAGTTTGAGTGAAAGTAAAGATCGGAAATCTGCCCGGGAGACTTTGCAAATACAGAGGGGGCCGGGGGGTGTTTTCCTGTTTCCAGATCACCCGGGTTTGACGAGCACCAGCCAGATTGAAAAGTTCCAGGAGAAGGCCCAGATGGAGCTGCAGGACTATGTGCAGAAAACCTACGCGGAAGACACGTACCGGTGAGACGCCCGCGCGGGGGGCGAGGACGAGGGCGGCGGCCTCAGTCCTTCCGGATGTAGATGCTGTCGCCGTCCCCGGCGGCCGGGCAGAGCCTCCGTTAGATGACACTTTCACTCCTTTTTTTTTTTTTTTTTTTTTCCTTTGGAGACAGAGTCTGGCTCTGTCGCCCGGGCTAGAGTGCCGTGGCGTCAGCCTCGCTCACAGCAGCCTCAGACTCCTGGGCTCAAGCGATCCTCCTGCCTCGGCCTCCCGAGTAGCTGGGACTAGAGGAGTAGCTGGGACTAGAGGAGTAGCTGGGACTAGAGGAGCAGCTGGGACTGTAGGAGCAGCTGGGACTAGAGGAGCAGCTGGGACTAGAGGAGTAGCTGGGACTAGAGGAGCAGCTGGGACTGTGGGAGCAGCTGGGACTAGAGGAGTAGCTGGGACTAGAGGAGTCGCTGGGACTGTGGGAGTCGCTGGGACCAGAGGAGTCGCTGGGACTGTGGGAGTAGCTGGGACTGTAGGAGCAGCTGGGACTAGAGGAGCAGCTGGGACTAGAGGAGCAGCTGGGACTGTGGGAGCAGCTGGGACTGTGGGAGCAGCTGGGACTGTGGGAGCAGCTGGGACTGGAGGAGTAGCTGGGACTGTAGGAGTAGCTGGGACTAGAGGAGTAGCTGGGACTGTAGGAGTAGCTGGGACTAGAGGAGTAGCTGGGACTGTAGGAGTAGCTGGGACTGTAGGAGTAGCTGAGACTGTGGGAGTAGCTGGGACTAGAGGAGTAGCTGGGACTGGACGAGTAGCTGGGACTGGAGGAGCAGCTGGGACTAGAGGAGCAGCTGGGACTAGAGGAGTAGCTGGGACTACAGGCATGCGCCACCACGCCCGGCTCATTTTTTCTATATATATTTTTATCTGTTCAGCTAATTGCTTTCTATTTTTAGTAGAGACGGGGTCTCGCTCTTGCTCAGGCTAGTCTCGAACTCCTGACCTCGAGCAATCCTCCCGCCTTGGCCTCCCAGAGTGCTGGGATGACAGGCGTGAGCCACCGCGCCCAGCCGACACTTTAGTGCTTGAATTCAGAGGTGGGGACAGGGCAGGGACAGCCCCAGGCGAGGAGGGTCCGGACTCCAGGGTCGTGTGACGTGGGGAGGCCTCAGACTGCTTGACCTTAATTGGAGGGTGTCACCCGCCCTCGGGTAACACCGCGCGTGAGGCTCGGGTTCCCATGGGGGTCCCCCTTGTCCGGAATAGTCTGAGACCTGCCCCTCTGCCCAGCGTCCTCTGAGGTGGTGGCACTAACGGTGACAACTGACAGGAACTGAGTCTGGCCCTGTGAAGGAGGGGGCGAGTCGCACAAAGTACTGATTTTACCCTCCGATAAACTGACAGACAAGTCCCTCGATGTGGGCCAGATTTAATTGACCGTGTTCTTTGTGGTGGGTGCTCGGCAAGAAATAAACAAAAATGAGCCTTTCTCCTGCGGATCTGGGCGCCAAAGTTGTCCAGATCTATCCGAAGGCGGAACGCGCCGGCCGGGCGGGGGCTGCAGGAATCTCCGGGGTCCTTTCATGTGAAGCATTTCCTATTTGTTCCCTACCGTGTCCCCCGAAAATTTTGGAGCACGCTTATAGTCCCAGCTACTCCTACAGTCCCAGCTACTCCCACAGTCCCAGCTACTCTAGTCCCAGCTACTCCTCTAGTCCCAGCTACTCCCACAGTCCCAGCTACTCTAGTCCCAGCTACTCCCACAGTCCCAGCTACTCCCACAGTCCCAGCTACTCCCGCAGTCCCAGCTACTCCTCTAGTCCCAGCTACTCCCACAGTCCCAGCTACTCCTACAGTCCCAGCTACTCCTCTAGTCCCAGCTACTCCCGCAGTCCCAGCTACTCCCGCAGTCCCAGCTACTCCCCCAGTCCCAGCTACTCCCCCAGTCCCAGCTACTCCCGCAGTCCCAGCTACTCCCGCAGTCCCAGCTACTCCCCTAGTCCCAGCTACTCCCCTAGTCCCAGCTGCTCCTCTAGTCCCAGCTACTCCCCTAGTCCCAGCTACTCCCCCAGTCCCAGCTACTCCCCTAGTCCCAGCTACTCCCCCAGTCCCAGCTACTCCCCTAGTCCCAGCTACTCCCCTAGTCCCAGCTGCTCCTCTAGTCCCAGCTGCTCCTCTAGTCCCAGCTACTCCCCTAGTCCCAGCTACTCCCACAGTCCCAGCTGCTCCTCTAGTCCCAGCTACTCCTCTAGTCCCAGCTACTCCCCCAGTCCCAGCTACTCCCCTAGTCCCAGCTACTCCCCCAGTCCCAGCTACTCCCCTAGTCCCAGCTACTCCCCTAGTCCCAGCTGCTCCTCTAGTCCCAGCTACTCCTCTAGTCCCAGCTACTCCCGCAGTTCCAGCTACTCCCGCAGTCCCAGCTGCTCCTCTAGTCCCAGCTGCTCCTCTAGTCCCAGCTACTCCCCCAGTCCCAGCTACTCCCCTAGTCCCAGCTACTCCCCCAGTCCCAGCTACTCCCCTAGTCCCAGCTACTCCCACAGTTCCAGCTACTCCTCTAGTCCCAGCTACTCGCCCAGTCCCAGCTACTCCCACAGTCCCAGCTACTCCTCCAGTCCCAGCTACTCCCGCAGTCCCAGCTACTCCCGCAGTCCCAGCTACTCCCGCAGTCCCAGCTACTCCTCTAGTCCCAGCTACTCCCGCAGTCCCAGCTACTCCCGCAGTCCCAGCTACTCCTCCAGTCCCAGCTACTCCCACAGTCCCAGCTACTCCTCTAGTCCCAGCTACTCCCGCAGTCCCAGCTACTCCCACAGTCCCAGCTACTCCTCCAGTCCCAGCTACTCCCACAGTCCCAGCTACTCCTCTAGTCCCAGCTACTCCTGCCCTCCCAGCTACTCCTCTAGTCCCAGCTACTCCTACAGTCCCAGCTACTCCTCTAGTCTCAGCTACTCGGGAGGCTGAGGCAGGAGGATCGCTGGAGCCCAGGAGGTTGAGGCTGCTGTGAGCGAGGCTGACGGCACGGCACTCTAGCCCGGGCGACAGAGCCACACTCTGTCTCCAAAAAAAAAAAAAAAAGACCGTTTTGTGCGTTTACTTCTAGAAACCTTGGTGTATTTGATGTAACGGAGATGCTCAACACCAAAGGTTTTGTGACCCTTTTTCGTGTCATACACAACGAGCATTAACAGTCTCCATCATCATTTTCCATGGCGGACATTTCCCTGCTGGCGTAAACGTCGGCTGTTCCCAGTTCGGGGTGTCCTGCACAGGGCCCCCCGAGTTCCTCGGGGAGCAGGCCTGGCCGTGCGGGGGACCCCCTCCAGTCGTCCAGGGTCCCCCCCAGGGCCGGTGCTCGGTGTCGCCTCCCAGCCACGCTTTCTCCAAACGGAAGCTTCTCCACTGCGTCGTGTGTTGCAGTGACGCCAACTGGCTACTGGAAATGGGGACAGCCCAGAAAATAAGTCCCTGCCAATCCCAACACCCACGGCCCGGCCACGAGCAGCGTAGGGAACGTTTTTCTAGACGCTTTCTGCACACGCGTGCACACACACGCAGACACGCACAGACACGCACACACCGGGCTGGGCCGTGCGTGCCGCCTGGCAGCCTCGCGTTAGACTTTTGCAGAGCGGCATGTCGTGGGTGTCTTGTCCCTATCAGGAAACCGAGACCCTTGTCATCGTTTCTGACGGCCACCGTGTGCAGACGCTGTGTCAGCCTGTCCTGTCGGTGGGACCCCCGAGTGCGGTGCTGGGGCTGGGACAGTCGAGGTGGGAGGGACAGCGTGGAGGGGACGCGCTTAGACGTGCATTTTGCACTTGTCTGATTTTTTTTTCTTTTCTGTTTTTTTTTTCTTTTCTGTTTTTTTTTTCTTTTCTGTTTTTTTTTTCTTTTCTGTTTTTTTTTCTTTTCTGTTTTTTTTTTCTTTTCTGTTTTTTTTTTCTTTTCTGTTTTTTTTTCCCCTCGTGATAAATTCCCATAAGCGGAACAGTTGGAACAGTTGCAATCCGAGAACCGGGAGGCGGTGGCTGGTGGGGCTCCGTGCGGTGTAGACGGGGGCTCCCTGGCCGACCGCGTCCCCTGTCGCCGGTTTTGCAGGTTGGCCCGGATCCTGGTCCGGCTGCCGGCGCTGCGGCTCATGAGCTCCAGCATCACGGAGGAGCTGTTCTTCACTGGCCTCATCGGCAACGTGTCCATCGACAGCATCATCCCCTACATCCTCAAGATGGAGACGGCGGAATACAACGGGCAGATCACGGGCGCCAGCCTATAGTGCCCGCCGCGGAGCCGCCGGGGACACGGAGCGCGTGGACGCGGCGCGGTGTGTGTCGGTATGTGCAAAAAAAAAAAAAAAAATCTCCCGTGTCGGCCGCGTCGTCCTCGCCTGTCCCCTCCCCCCCCCGCCCCGGCGACAGCACCTCAAAGACTTCGTGGGAAACTCTCCCCGTCCCCCGTCACCCCCGAGACACGTTCTCATGCCTTTTGACGAAGCCGCCGATTTCCGGAACGATCTTTTAAAACTCGATTTGTACCTAGAGATTCTCAAAGGGCAAAAAAAAAAAAAAACAAAAAACAAAAAACGACGAAAAAAAAAAAGGAGAAAGAAAAAAAAAATATGAAGTTTTATAATGTCAGAGACTTAGTATTAAAGAAAACTCAAAGAACCTAAGAGACGACAGTATGTGTGTATGTATAGTTAAAAAAAAAGCAAAAAAGAAATGTCCTTGGAACGCATAGGTACTAATGACCAGGGTAATGAGATTAGCACTTTCTAGGCACTTCTCGGCCACGCGCAGCGTCGGTGACGTGTCACCCGTGGGCAGGGCCGGCGGGAACCGCGTGTGTGTTTTGCCGCAACGCTACCGATCTCTGTGAAAAGTCGCTTGGGGCACAAGAGACAATCATTCAGGCGTGAGGACAGAAGTTGGCGTTTGTGTCGGTGTCGGGCTGGGTCCCCCGTGGGTGACATGTGTCACACGGCTTCTTGGCGTCACGCCGTGGGTGGGAGCAGGTGGCACGGTCGGCGGGGACACGACCCGGAAGCTTCCAGCCGTGGAGTTGACACTCGTCACATCCCCTGACTGCCCTGGCCTGGTCGACGCCGGGCGTCTGCAGATTGTTCTAGAAGGAGGGGTTGGCGCCCGACGGCTGTTTTTTTTTTTTCAGAGCTGGGTCCAGTCAGACGCTCACGGCCAAGCGAGCCGTGAAATTCCTGCAGCAGCTGAAAGAAAACGTCCCTGAGTCCCCTCCCCACCCCCGACCACGGGTGACACAGGGGGCCCTCCGCAAAGGCGGGCGTTGGAGACCGTGGCGGCGCGTCTGGTGGTCTGGGTGGCCGCGTGTGGCCCACATGGAGTGTCACGGCTCTGTCCCCGGAGGTTCCGGTCCCCCGGGAAGGACTAGTTCAGGGTCTCGCTGCCCGGCCGGGGCCACCGGGGCCGGGGAAGCTTTGAGGACAGCCTCTTCCTGCTGACCTTGAGCATCGGGGACGTTCCGGAATGTCCCCAGGCTCGGGACTTCTGAGGTCCCTGCACGCCGCGCGCGCTTGGCTTCTCCAGGCCGGCTGCCACGGGCCACCCCGGGGCGTTTTCAGGGGCGGCTGCGGAAGCCAGTCCCTGCTCCTTACAGGACAACCCCCGGTCCCCAAGGTGACCGTCTCTCTCCTCCTCAGTCCCAGCAGCCAGAGTGTCCAGGAGCAGCGTGTTTAGCAGGAGGTTATGTCTGACCCAGAGCTCCCGCCAGTTCCGGTGGCTGGGAGTCGGTGGCCTGTCCTGTCTGGGGACGGTGGCCCGTGCAGGGCCGGGCCGAGAGCTTTGTCCTTTGCTTTGTGTGGCGGCCACGTTAAAACGCACCCCATCGGGTTAAATCTGTGTCTGGTGAACCCGTTGGCCGGAGAATATTCAGAAAGATCCGGCCCGTGTGGCCCCGTGGGGACAGGTGGCCCCGTGGGGACAGGCTGACAAGGGCCACAGCCCCGGGGCGCTAAGCAGCACTTTATGTCGGTCACCGTCAGTGGGACCGAGTTGGGGACGGCGTCTCCAGCCTCTGAATTCCCTCCCGTTTGGGCCGAGCGAGACTCTGCGGAGCAGCCAGAGCGGCCGCCGGAAAAAGTGGTGGGAAGTGTTTGATTTTTCCGGCTTCGGTGATTTGTAACTTTCCAACCCGGAAGTGTTGTCAGTTTCACAGTGAAGACAAAGAGCCGGCCGGGGGCAGTGAGGGCGGGTCTGTCTCCGCATCTCTGTCTGTGATGAAGGGTCTTGGCAGCAGTGTGTCCCCTCCCCCATCCCCCACCCCCCTGGGGACCGCTGTGCCGCCCACACGGAGCCGCTGCCTCTCTGTGCTCCTCCCGGGAGCCGTTCTGCGCTTTCGCTGGCTTCCCGGATCCTCTCGTCCTGCCTGCCTTTCCTGTGGCCTTTTCTTTTCTTTTCTTTTTTTGAGACAGAGTCTGGCTCTGTCACCCGGGCTAGAGTGCCGTGGCGTCAGCCTCGCTCACAGCAACCTCAGACTCCTGGGCTCAAGCGATCCTCCTGCCACGGCCTCCTGAGTAGCTGAGACTACAGGCATGCACCACCACGCCCGGCTCATTTTTCTTTTTTTCTTTTTTGTAGAGATGGGGTCTTGCTATGTTGTCCAGGCTGGACTCAAACTCCAGGGCTCAAGCGATCTTCCTGCCTCAGCCTCCCGAGTAGCTGAGCCTACAGGCATGCGCCACCACGCCCGGCTCATTTTTTTTTTCTATATATATTTTTAGCTGTCCAGCTAATTTCTTTCTATTTTTAGTAGAGACGGGGTCTCGCTCTCGCTCAGGCTGGTCTCAAACTCCTGACCTCGAGCGATCCTCCCACCTCGGCCTCCCAGAGTGCCGGGATGACAGGCGTGAGCCACCGCGCCCGGCCTCCTGTGGCCTTTTCTCTGAGGGTCACGTCCCTCGCGTCCCAGACTCGCTCGGAGCCTCTGACTGCGGGTCCCTGTCCCCTCCCATCAGATCGGTCAGGGAAAGTCGCCCAAAGTCAGGAATGAGTTAAAAACATCCCGGCCCCACGTTCGGGCTCCGCCTTTCACGGGGCTCAGAGTCCTCGTTGGCGGCTTGTGACACTCTGGGCTTAGGGAGGGTGGCCAGCCCCGGGCAAGGACAGGCACACGGCTCGGGGACGTGGGACAGACACTGTCACTCCGTGGTCAAGGGGCTGTTTTCCAGAAGCATCTCAGACGGTGTCGGACTCAGACACGCACACGCTGGAGTTGGTGGGGACTGTCACTCGGGAGCGTAGGACAGGACAGGGAGAGATTTGGAAAGACCAAGTCACCGAGGCAAGTGACGCGTTTCCAGTTCCTCCTGGAAGGCGTCTAAGGAAGCCTCGTGCCACCGCCCCCCTGCGTGTGACGTCTGTGTGTGGGGACCGGGGGCCGCGTCCTTTCCCGTCTGAGCCCTGCCGTGTGCGGTTTGTGTCTCTCTCGTTTTGGGTTTTGTGTTTAATTTCAGGCGGAGTCGCCTGTAAGGTGTCCTGTACCCGCCCCGCGAGGGGGACCGTGCGTGTGTGTGTGTGAGCTTCTCGGTGTCGCTGTTGAACCTGCGCCTTGTCCTGTGGCTTTTGGAAATGTCATAGCGTTGCTGTCACTGTTCCCAGGCGGCCGCCCGCCGGGACAGGCCTGGCTGGGGTCCCGACCTCTGACGTCCGGACAGAGCAAAGGTTCTGACGCGGTGACGTTTCTGCGTGTTGTCTAAGCCCAGACCAGGGCCGGGAAGCCGGAGGCCGGTTTGTCCCCAAATGTCCAAAACCCGGTGGGACTCTCTAACCCGCTTCTCGCTCGGCCTGACAGGGAGGAGCTTGGGGTTGGTGGAGCTGTCACCGTCCCGCATGTCCAGAGCTCTGTCACCGGGTCCCCAGATGGGCACGGTCACGGGCTCAGAATGGGCCATGTTGGGGGGGACCTGGGTCCCAGGTGGTGGCCTTTTCCCGAGCTCGCTCTGGGCTCGGTCAGCCGTGTCCGGGGACACCGCCCTGTGACCCAGCGGGACCTCTCGTCCCCCCAGCGCCCGTGAGACCCGAACACCCCCCATTAATCGGGCTTTGGGCCGAGACGCCGCGCTCGCTCGGGGGCCGGGTTCTGGGAGGCGGGACCGCCGGTGACCGCAGACATTCGCCACCCGCAGGTCACTGGTTTTGGTTTCAATCAGCTGGCAAAGTGCTCAGAAATGACCTCGTGAGACCCCAGTACTCAGTGCCTTCTGTGACAGGGTGGGTCCCTCCCTCGGCCTGCAGCTCCTCCCAGCCTCCCCGACCTCGACCGCTCAGCCTCCCCGACCAGCCTCCCCGGCCCGGCTGTCCTGACAATCTAGTTAAAATAGTCTCTAAGTGGATCTTTAACATAGAAGTTTGCCTTCAGGTGTATTTATCATCTTCACAGCAATCTAGAAACTACTCAACTGGGAGCTGAGCACAAGGGCCTCCCGGTCGGGGGTCGGGGGTCAAGAGAAACGTCAGACGTTTTTACCGCCCAGAAACCGGTAACTTCCGCGTCTCCATATTCATACATGCAGCATAGGGAAAAAAAAACAAAAAACGTTCAGCATTTACGCGTTGCCTGTGTTCAAGTTTAATGTTTGCATAACATTTGGAAATAGCAGCAGACTTAACAGTTAAAAATGGCTTTTCTTTAGGAAAGTATAATCAGTTGTTGTCATTTCAACGACCACAGCACGCAGGGACCCAAACGCGGCCTCCGCCGCCCCCCGCCGGCGACTCACGTGCTGGGATATTTTTCTACAGCCTCCGCCGCCCCCCGACGACCCCGTAAACCGGTGTTGGAACAGTTTTCTAACCGAAAAGCTGCACATTTTTCACAGTACAGAGACTGTAGTTTTTACCCGTAGTCTGGACCTCTGTTAAAAATGTCGCCCTTTTAAAAGGCGACCGTCACCCAGGGAAATCCGGGTGTTTGTTGTCAAGATTTTTCTTGGGACCGGTTCTGTCGCCTCCGCCCTTCCCGGTATAGAAAATATTTGTTTCTCCCATTTACGTTTTAAAATTCCAGGTTCAGAACCTGTCGGAAGCCGTAGCTTCCCGCGACTTTCTCCTCCTCCGCCACCCGCCCCGTGAGATCACTTTATATGTGATGGCATTAAAGAAAAAAAAACAAAAAACAAACAAAAAAAACGGCATGTTGTTTTTAAACTGAATTTTATATCTAATCCATGTCTTCGGTCTGGAAGGGGACCGTGCGTTGTCCTGTGTACATAGCGTGTCGCGGTGCATGAACTGGCCGTGTGCATTTCACTCGATGCTGTGTCCATGTGGCGTTACTGTCGTGGCTGAATTACTACTACCTACCTGAGGTTTCTACCATTAAAAGTGAGTTAAAGACGAACGCGGATCCCGCTTGTCATTTCTCTCCGTAGCGGTGACGCCTGGGTCCCCCGGATGCCCCCCGGGGAGCCTGGTGGCAGGTGTGTGAGGTGCCCCGGTGGCTGTGTTCCTGCAGCTCGCGCCCCGGCCGCGGCGGCCGAGGGGGGTCTGGTCTTTGATGGGGGCCCACGGGCCGTACGTAGAAAAGTCCCGGCAGGACGAGCGACACCGGCCGGGAAGGGCGTTTGCTCTCGAGGGTAAAAGTGTCTTCTTGCAGTTTCAGAAGTTGGGCCTCGCGTCATCTGACCTCTCGTGTCCCAGGTGAGGAGGGGCTCACGGCAACTCAGCGGCCGCCGGAGCAGCGGACAGGGGACGGCGGGGCCGATGGCGGCCACTTCAGAAGAGCAGGAATCGAGCACGTGTCAACTGCAGAGTCCTCAGGGCCACCTTCGTCTCTGCTAACCTCCCGTTTCTGTGCGTTTCAAAGCCGCCTTTCATCTCTACCCGGCGACACAGGAAGAGACCCCGGCTGGGGCGACAAGAGCCCGAAGGCGCTGAGAGCTTCCTGGTGGCCAAGTAGAAAAGTCCAGCCGGCTGGTGGCACCGTCAGGACTTCGGTCGGCTGCGTGGGAGCAGCGGGAACCGGGGACAGCGTCCCCTCCCTGCCCTCCGAGTGCCAAACTTCAGTTCCACACCGTTCAGCGAGCCTGTCCCCGCAGGGACAGCTGTGACCGCTGCGAAATCAGCCCACACACCCGCCAGCTTCCCGCCCAGCGCCCCGGAGCCGCCCCCCCGAGCGCAGGTCTGCGCGAGACCCCCACAGCCCGGGACGTGAGCAAGTGTCACACGCACAAGGATTTGAAACCCGCCCGAGGTAACGTGACTCCCCGGCAAAGCACGCTGCGGTTTCACACGTCACGAGCTGCCTCTGCGCCCACGTGACAGGTGGACAAGCCAGGTAAGGGACCCCGGGGGGCCTCGGGGCTCGGCCGGGGCCCTGCTGCCCCTCTGTGACTCCCGTGTCCCCCGTCCCCCTCTGCCCCGCGCAGGCCAGGCTCCCTGGCCGAGGGTCCCCTGGCATCTGTCGTCCGGCGGGTCCTGCCCTTTCGATTGGTGGAACCTGCTCTTCAGGGGACCGTGGCGGACGCCGTTTCCGGAGCCGAAACCAGCTGCCTTCAGGGAGGGACCCGCTGGGAAGACGCTCGGTGACAGATGCGTCTCGGTGACAAAGGCATCGCTTCCTCTTCCAAGCCTCCATGAGCCGCGACTGCAGGAGTGACCAGGCCGCGGGGCCCGGCGGGGGCCCGTCCCTGAGGGGGCCCGTCCTGCTGTCCCCAGGGCCCCTCCGTCTCTGGCCCGTGGCCGCGGTGTCAAAGGTGAGCGAACACTGCGGCGTTGCCTTTGAACTTCTGACAACCACCCCGAGGACCCGGCTGGAGGGGCGTCTACACGGCCGGCCCCACGGGACCCCGGCGGCCCCGCGTTCCCCAGAGGAGGGTCTGGAGGGAGATTCGAACCCAGCGGGGACCAGGAAGACGGTCGCAGGCCCAAGACGGGTGTCGACACGCTGTGGCCCGACACCGTCCCGGCCAGGAGCCCCGGCTTGGGGCCGCCCGAGTGAGTGACAAGCGCGTTACGTCCCAGTCCCTGGATCTAAGAGGAACAGAAGAAGGAAAAAAAACGAACTACAATAAAAAAAAAACAACAGTGTTTTCCTGAGCCACAGAGCAGACAGAGTCACCCGGCAGCTCGCTGGAGGACACCGTCTCCCCACGTCCCGCGCCACCACCGTGTGTCACGGGCACCTTTGATTGCGAGGGCGTTGCCGGGGTCGTCTCTCCGGGGACACAGCGGTCCCGTCCCCGGGGCCTCAGTCCCGGGCGCCGGCCCGGAGCGCGGCGCGGTACTTGCCGGTCATCTCCGGGGGCAGCGGCACGAGCCCGGGGCAGGGGACCTGGCCCTCGACCTCGCACATGCACTGGCGCGGGCAGTACTTGCGGGGCCCGAAGTTGGCCGGGTGGGACAGCTGCTGCCGCTGCTGCTGCTCTCTCCGGAGGGTCTCCCTGCGGAGGGGGACACACGGCCGCGGAGTGTCAGGACGGGGGGGACGTCTCGGCCCGGGGAGCCCTTCGGAGAGCCGGGGGGACCCGGGGCTCCTCGCACCCAAAGTCCTCCCCATCTGCACGGGGACCTGGAGCAGAGGGGGGACCGCAGCCCCCCAGGCCACAGGGCCAGACACCTGCCAGCTCCAAACCGAGATGTCCCCGGGGAGAAGCCTCGGCCGCTTTCCAGCCCCCCGCCACCCCCGCCTGCCCACCCCGTCCCCCCGCAAGCCCCCGGGCTGAGCAGTTTGCGGTCCCCAGCCCCGGCCGGCCACTCACTCGCTCTTCCCCAGGATCTTCCTGACGTGCTCCACGATCTCCTGGTTGCTCTTGGTCTCCACGTCCACCAGGACCTGCTCCCCGGAGTCTGCGGGGGAGGGGGGGGCGGGAAACTCGGGGTGAGCAGCGGCCGGGGCTGCACACAAGCACGCTCCGCTGAGCTTTTAGAGGCGGAAACTTTTTTTTTTTTTCCCACAGTGAAATGCGTGCATTATCCGTTTGCATACCCCATAACCCACCCTTCCTTCCTCCTCTCTTTATAGACATGAGCAGACGCAAAAAACTTTTTTTTAGCTCTGCTGCAAAAGCAGATTGTGCCGAGGGAGAGACAGCCCATGTTCATGGATACACTGGACCTTGGTCACGTGGCCAATTCCCCGCACGCTGATCCACAGATCCGATCCAGTGATCTGATCCACAGATCCGATCCAGTGATCTGATCCACAGATCCGATCCAGTGATCTGATCCATAGATCCGATCCAGTGATCTGATCCATAGATCCGATCCAGTCCCCGTGCAAATCCCAGCAGGTATTTACTTCTGTCCAAGCTGACAAGTTGGGCCTGAGATTCGTACAGAAAATGCTAACGACCCCAAACAGCCGCACGGTTTTGAAAAGCAAAAAAATGGGAGAAAATGTTCAACTTTCCAGTTCAAATTAACCAGACGTTGAAATGCCTGTGGTCAGCACTAACATAAGGACAGACACGCGACACAACAGAACGAGCCTAGACGCAAACTCTTTATCTGTATGGGCGACTGATTTTTTTCAGCAAAGACGCCACCCTAAAAGTCAATGAACACAGTCCTTTTTTAATAAATGGTGCTGGGACAACTGGCTGGTCACAGGCACATAAGTGAATTTAGATCTTTACTCCACAAGATAAAGCAAAAAGAAAAAAAGCAGACAAAACCTCAAAAAGCATCAGAGACCTAAATGTAAGAGCTAAAACTTTAAAAAAAAAAACTAGAAGAGAACATCGGAGAAAAATCTTCATCACCTTACCTAGGCAAAGATATTTTTAGATATGACATTAAAAAAAACCCAAAGTTCAATAAATTGAACTTTTAATGGAAATCCAACATTTTGCAGTTTAAAAAGACATGCTAAGCCACAGTCTGGGGGAAAATCTTTATGATGGATACATCTAATAAAGGATTTGTGTCCACAATATATAAAGAACTCTCACAACTCAATAGGATAAACAATCCAATTAAAAAAAAATGGGTAAAATATTTGAAAAAAACACGCAACAATCCAATTAAAAGAAAAATAGGCAAAATATTTGAATAAACATGTAATCCAAAAAAATTGCAATGGCTGATAATCATGAAAAGATGTTCAATATTAGTCATCAGGGAAATGCAAATTAAAAGCACAATAAGATGTTACAGTGGCTTTTTTCTTTTTTGAGACAGGGTCTTGCTCTTCCCCACCCCGCGAGTGGGTACCACCATGGCTCACTGCAGCCTCGAACTCCTGACCTCGAGCGATCCTCCTGCCTCGGCCTCCCAGAGTGCTGGGATCACAGGCCTGAGCCGCCGCGCCCGGCCCAAAATTTTAAAAAATGGTCCCTATCAGGTGCTCATGAGAAAACAGAATAACTAGGAACTATCACACAGTGCTGGCGGAAATGCAAAATATTATTACTGCCATGGTAGCCAGTGAACTAAGACTAATAAATACTAAATAAATAAACTGTAAAAGAAACACAACTGTCTCTATTTGCAGATGACAATGATACATAGAAAGTCCTGAGCAATCTAGAAAATAAAAACCACATGAAATAGTCAGCGAATTTAGCAAAATTTTCAAGACATGACCTTACCACAAAATTTTGTCCACATACAAAAATCAACGGTCCTTCTAACCACCAGACAACTGGAAAATAAAACGTTTTAAAATACTATTTACAGCAGTCACAGAACATACGCAATGTTGTTAAAAACCTCCAATCTCCACAAAATGATCTCTAACGCGATTCCCAGGGAATCCCGATCAAAACTCCCAGCGAGCTTTGTTCTAGAAACTGCCAAACAGATACTAAAGTTTCTATGGAAAATGCAAAGGACCAAAATAGCCAAAGTGACAGCCCAATACAGTTGGACTCATATTTCCTCATTTCAGCGCTGACTGCCAAGATTAACACTGTCTAGTTCCAGAAACTTCTCATCCTCCCAAACAGAAAACCTTGTCCGTACCCTGCAGTCTCTAGTCCCCTTGGCCCTGGGCAGCCGCTCTCTAGCTGTGGACTTACGTATTCCAGATACTTCACACAAAGATGACAAGGACACTAAGAGGGGGAAAGTAATCTCTCAAACGTGCTACGACACACAACCAGACAGCCCAAACTTAAAAGACGAAAATGAACCCCAATCCCTCCCCCACTTAATACAAGAGAACAACTCAAAGTCCGTCACAGGCCTAAACGTAACATCTGAAACTATGGTATCTCTCAAGGGAACACAGGGGACATTCTTGGAGGCCTTGGGGTGGCCAGAGACTTCCTGGACGGGACACAAAAAGCATCAAACATAAAACAAAAAGACGGGTAATGTGGAATTCATCCAAATGACAACTTCTCTTCAAAAGACACCGTTAAAGACAAACTTGTTACAAAAATAAGTGGACCAGCCGGGACAACACAGCAAGACCCCATCTCTACAAAAAATTTAAAAAGAGGGAGAGATGTACGTGATATTTCTCAAGGGAACACAGGGGACATTCTTTAAGGCCTTGGGGTGGCCAGAAAAGCATCAAACATAAGAGAAAAAGACGGGCAACGTGGAATTCACCCAAATGACAACTTCTCTTCAAAAGACACCATTAAAGACAAACTTGTCACAAAAATAAGTGGACCAGCCGGGACAATATAGCAAGACCCCATCTCTACAAAAAATTTAAAAAGAAAGAGAACCGTACGTGGCCAACAGCTCATGAAAGGCACATCACAGAGAAATGAGGATAAAAACTTCGGTTAGGACGGATGACATTCAAAACACTTAACGCCGTGGGAAAAATATGGTCCTGAGAGAGGGCCCATGTCCTGATCCCCCAGAACTTGGGGACGCACAGCAAAAGGGACTTGCAGATGTGACTAAAGCTACGGACCTCGACGTGGGGAGGTTATTCTGGATAATCCGGTCGGCCTGATTCGATCACGGGGGTCGTGAAAATCGGAACCTGCCCAGGCTGTGGTCAGAGGTGACGCTGGCCAGGCAGGACGGCCACACGCAGCACGTGGCTGGCTTTGCAGACGGAGGAGCAAGGTGACCAGAGAAAGAGCGTGTGCTCGGGGACCCGCGGGGTCTAGACAGAAGCGGCGAGAAGTGGATTCTCTCTGGCGCCCCCTCCGGAAAGGCAGGCCGTGTGGACGCTGCCCGCGGAACCACGAGAGGGTGTGTCTCGTATTCAGCCACCGATCGTCACAGCCCTGGGACACCCTCGTCACTCACCCAGGTAGAAGCGCAAGAAGGGAGACGGCGTCATGTTCTTGAACATCATGATCTGCACCCAGGGGTTCTTGTACTGGATCTGCGGGATGTTGAAGAACACGAACTTCCTGCCAGAGGGAAGAGACGCCACCCGTGAGAAAAAGAGTTTTTTAACCTAAATTTGTTTGTTTGCCCGCGTGGGTTTTTCTAATGACAAGGCCTAGAGCTTTCGTCACATTCTCTGGGGACCTCGCTCCCCACAAAAAGGCGGAGAAAAAAACAGCTCAGAGGGATCTTTCCTGCGTGTGTTCTCACGGGGGGAGGGAGGGGTTGGGACCCCCCCCCGGGGGAGTCATTTGAGGGGACAGAAATCCCTATCCCGACCTGCCCTGCACATAGCCTGAAACTCACCAACACGAAAAAAAAAAAAAAAAAAACGAAGAAAAAAAAAAAACGAAGGAAAAAAAAACGAAGGAAAAAAAAAAATGGAGGAAAAACAAACAAACAAACAAACAAAAAAAACACGAAATGACAAGGGCTGGGCTCACACCCGTCATCCCAACACTTTGGGGGGCCCAAGGTGGGAGGATCGAGCAAGACCAGGAATCCGGGGTCACAGTGAGCTACGATGGCACCACCGCGCCCCCGCCCGGGTGACAGAGCGAGACTATTAATTATCTTGATTTGCGCGGATACGCGGGGCACACGTGTGCGCAGAAAGTTCCCGGGGCTGCATCGTTCCGGTGGGCACCGCCTCTAGGCTCTGCCAGGATTTTAAAATAAACGAAGTTATGGAAATACACAAGGGGGGTGGATATTTTCGCGATCTGAGAGGAGAGGAACACGTTCAAACCGAGGAGGTTTAAAACAGAACCGTTAACTCTGGCTAACGTTAAAACCTTTGCGCGGCAAAAATGTATCCAAAACAAATTTGACATTCGGCAAACCAAAAGCAAAATGTGTGCAAAACGTAAAACGAAGGGCTTTTCTCCTCTGTGAAATGGGCAAAAAATAAATAAATAATTAAAAATCCAGGAGGAAAAAAAAAACAAAACAGGAAAAAAACCAAAAACACCAAGCAAAAAAAAAAACAAAGGGCTAATTCCCTCAATAAGGAGTAGTACATGTCATTCATCCAACCGATGGCATCTCACGACAACAGGCAAGGGCCACCGACAGGCGGCTCACAGAGCAAGACACCCGGACGGCCCAGCCTCGTATGAAGAGGTTCTCAAATTCTTCCCAATAAAGTCGTGTCAATTAAAATGATTCCTTTTCACCTCTTATGTCATTACAGATTTTAAGTGATGGAAGTGAGCAGACACTTCTTTTTAAGAACATGAATCGGTCAGGCGCGCTGGCTCACGCCGTCATCCCAGCACTCGGGGAGGCCGAGGCGGGAGGATCGCTCGAGGTCAGGAGTTCAAGACCAGCCTGAGCAAGAGCGAGACCCCGTCTCTGCTAAAAATAGAAAGAAATTAGCTGGACAACTAAAAATATATAGAAAAAGTGAGCCGGGCGTGGTGGCGCATGCCTGTAGTCCCAGCTTCTTGGGAGGCTGAGGCAGGAGGATGGCTTGAGCCCAGGAGTTGGAGGCCAGCCTGGACAACATAGCAAGACCCCATCTGTACAAAAAAGAAAAAAAGAACAATGAGCCGGGCGTGGTGGCGCATGCCTGTAGTCCCAGCTACTCGGGAGGCTGAGGCAGGAGGATCGCTTGAGCCCAGGAGTCTGAGGTTGCTGTGAGCGAGGCTGACGCCACGGCACTCTAGCCCGGGCGACAGAGCCAGACTCTGTCTCAAAAAAAAAACCCAAGTCAATTCAAACTCTTCCCCTGCCACCACCTGCCACTCGATGAGTCCCGCTGTGCTCCGGGCTCGCGGAGTCCCCCTACTGGGGCACAGCTGACATGACATGACATGACCCCGCGTCCCGGCCGGTCCTAATCAGCCTCCCTCGCCCCCAGCCGCAAAGCCCCGCTCACCACCCGCTTCCCCC